>NC_048597.1:216341344-216653844 GCF_003668045.3 Cricetulus griseus
AGTACTGAAGCTGGTGTTGACTTTTGTCTGGTATTACCACAGTGCCCAGACCTACAGTATTCACTCCATTTGAGGCCTAAGGAACCCCCTGGCCCTTCTGTTCTGTTGTGAATGGCTCCAGACACACCAAGAAACTCCATGGACTCCTCCACCTGGGTCAGCTCAGCAGGCCACTTCTCCACAGCCTTGTGGGAGTGCCATGGCTCCCAGCATGACCAGGTTCTTGTTCCTCACCCAACTTCTGTGTATATGTATTAGGTCCCATGTGGACACAGTTTTGAACTGTGTGGTGTCCTAGTTTCCTGACCCAAGGGGAAAAGCTCCTAAAACTAGGAAACTCTAATTAGAAGTTAGAAGTCATTGCATAAGGCTGAGACAGCTGTTCCCGGGCCCCAGCTACTGCAAATTCTGCTATTGCTGCCTTCTACCAAAGGGACAGTGCCCAAGCCTCTTCCGAATTCTGCTGCAACTGGGAAGTTGAGATAAGCAAAAGAAATCTGTAAGCCTTTGTGACTATGGAGAAAGCAAGCCCCAGCCCCCTGCCTACTGTTCCTAAGAACGAAAAGACCCAGGACTAAAAACCTCCCTCGGCTTCTGCCTAATCGGTAGCATCTGTGCTGAGAGACTTGGGCCTCAGCCTGCTGACAGGGCTTCCAGAATGTTTCCTCAACCAGTAGAGATTGACAATTCTGCTCGAGATACAGGAAGAAAGATGTGGCCAACAGCACAGCTGGTGGGATAACTTGGGGTTTGTAACACTAATATGTGACTGGGCTGAATATGTGTGATGCTTGAGATATGGTCTAAACCCAGAAACTACATGGTGTATGGCATATTACAAAGCCTGCTGTTGGAGATTTCCAGGGAAAGGCTGCCTGGCCTGAAATCCCTTGAGTTGATTCTCATGGGGAGTCAATAGAATTTGAAAACTGTATCTATTGTCCATCCAGGGAGAGAAAAAAGTAATTTTTGCCTACCTCCTGTTAAAAAGTTATCTTTCTACATAATGGGAGGGGTATAAATATGAACAAGGTGATGATATATAGGTATAAACTGTCAGGAGCTGGGTGAGGTAACCCGCACCTGTATGGAAGTGTGAACCTTGGTTACACAGTGAGTTTCTAGTCAACCAGGGAGACCCTACCTAGGAAGAAAGGAAGAAAGAAAGAAAGAAAGAAAGAAAGAAAGAAAGAAAGAAAGAAAGGGAAGAAAGAAAACTAAAAGCTATAATGAAACCAAACATTTTATACTATATACTAAAAACATAATAAATAAGCTACTAAGGACAAAAAGTGATCAATTCAGAAATCAAGGTGAAATGAGAAACTTACTAGCAATATTCCTGTTTCTTTTTATTTTTCTATTTAAGAACAAGAAAAAAACTTGTCTGTGCCTCAAAAATAGCTAAAAAAGATCTGGGGGATTGGCTGTTGACTTTATTTATTTATTGGTTCCTAGTTTTAATTCTGAAAGAAAACAAAAGGAAGGGCTGTGAAGTGGCTTATGGGTAAAGGCACTTGCCACCCATGCATAAAGACCTGAGTTCAATACCAGAGACCTACAAGACAGAAGGTGAAACCAACTCTGGCAAAGCTGTTCCTAATCTCCACAAGCATGCCATGCTAGACACACATACACACCACATACACACCACATACACACTACATACACCACATACATACCACATACACACCACATACACACCACATACACCACACACAAACCACACACACACCACATACACACCACATCATACACACCACATACACCACACACACACCACACACACACCACACACACACACCACACACACCACATACACACCACATACACACCACATACACACCACATACACACCACACACACCACATACACACCACATACACCACATACACACCACATACACAACACACACACACCACACACACACCACATGCACAACACATACATACAACATACACACACCACACACACATGCACATACACACACACACACACGTATATATACACACATGCACATATACACACACCACACACACACACAAGCACATATACACACATACCCACATACATTACACACACACATACAACATACACACATATACACACACACCACATAAACATACACATATACACCCCACACACATACACACATATACCACTCACACACACACACATACACACACCTATATACATATACCACACCACACACACACATACACACACACCGTGCACACCACACACCTACATACATACACCACACCACACACACACACACCCACTACCACACCACAAAGTAGAAATGTACAAAAATTATAAAAGTGGTCATAATTTTCCGTCTCCACTCACACTGAGTCACCCTGTGAGCACTATACTTTGGTCACTTGTCCCCACAGCCCAGGACACTGTGCTAGCTCTTGAGCAGGCTTGTTCCAGAGACTGAAGAGTCCCACTTTGACAAAGAACCTACAGCACTGGTCTGCAGCAACACAGTGGTTAACACTAGAAACAGCAGGGAGGGGCCAGCGAACAGGGCAGCAAGTGAAAGTGCTTACCATGGGAACCTCTGCTCGTGTCCCATCTCCAGAGCCCATGTAGCAGGAGAAAACTGGTTAATGGAAGTTGTGCTCTGACCCCCACACTCATACCATGGCAATGCCCCCACATACCATATACATATACAATAATAATTTTTAAAATTATTTTTACAGTCAAAAGAATTTTAAAAAATCAATGTTTTTACACATTAATCCTTCACACATGAAACAATGGGAACTTGAATGTGCGTGCGTGTGTGTGTGTGTGTGTGTGTGTGTGTGTGTGTGTGTGTGGTGTGTATGTTTGTGTGTGGGGTGCTGTCTCCAGAGAAAACTGATCGTCTAACTTTCTTCTACACATGGTCAGAGTTGTCAGAGCCTGCCACGGGACCCAGTCAGCAGGGTCAGTATATGTTTGTCAACTGAACGACAAACACAGTGAAGTGATGGATTAAGGAGCCAGAAGTTCTCTGTGGTGGGGTCAATGCCCTGGGCATGGAAGACAGAGGACCCACTGCAAAATCCTGGGGCCTAGCAGGCATGCCAGGCCAGTGACAGACAGGAATGGGGAAGGACTCTAAAGCCTGGGACAGACATGACAGAATCTGCTCAGAAAAGTCTGGTTTTCCTGTGACTTGGTTTTCCACAATAAGTCACACATGTGAAGGACGTCTTAAAGAGCCACATTGTGGCTCACAAAGCAGGAGAATGGGGCCTTCTGGAAGCACCTCCAAGGTGACCACCCCACTGTGGGCACTTGCCCATGTACTCCGTAGCACACTACAGTGGGCCCCAGTCTAGGTAGTTTCCTATTCCCATACTGCCTGCAGACAAGGCTTCCCCAGGCCACACCTGACCCCATCCCTCCCCCAGCTCACCCTCCACTCTCTTTCTAGAAGGCCCTTTCCTTAAGACCCAGTTTCATAGGCTGGGGGAGGGCTCTGTGGGCAAGCATTTGCTGTGCAAACATGAGCATTGCAGTATGGATCTCAGAAGCCACATAAAAGCTGGGTGGGCATGGAGCCATTTGTACTCCCAGCACTTGGGGGACCCTCAAGGCAATCAGGGAACTCTAGGTTCAATGAGCCTCCATAAATAAAGTGAAGAGCAATCAAGAAAGACAGCATAGATAACCTACAGCAATGTTGGACCTCCACACAAGTGAGAATAAATATGTATAGTCGCAGAACATGTACGCACATGTGTACCCCCCCACATACACACTTCAACCCTTAAACATTGGCTCAAACTCTCTACCCATAGGGGTATTTGACAGATTTCCCCAGCCCTGCCATTTGCTTTGTTTTCTGAAGGGAAGGTTCTTCATGGGTAGAGGGTGCCTCTCTGGCCTCACTCTTTCCCTCCCTGCCCACAGCAGGGCCCAAATGCCCACATAAGGCTGGTGGTAAGGAAGGGTTGAACTATAGGATGTAATTCTCTGCAAGGCTTGTGAAAGACAAGAATATATATAGTGCCATCTCAACACGGCAAATGTGCTAGCTAATTTTAAATCCACTTGACACAAGCTAGAATCATCAGAAAGGATGGAGACTCAATTGGGAAAATGCCTCCATATGATTGGGCTGTAGGCAAGCCTGTAAGGCATTTTCTTAATTACTGATTGATGGGAGGGCCTAGTACATTGTGGGTGGTGCCATCCCTGGGCTGGAGGTCCTGGGTTCTATAAGAAAGTAGGCTGAAGCCCGGGCGATGGTGGTGCACATCTTTAATTCCCAGTTTTCGGGAGACAGAGGCAGGTGGATCTCTGTGAGTTCGAGGCCAGCCTGGTCTCCAGAGTGAGTGCCAGGATAGGCTCCAAAGCTACACAGAGAAACCCTGTCTCAAAAAACAAACAAAAGAAGAAGAAGAAGAAGAAGAAGAAGAAGAAGAAGAAGAAGAAGAAGAAGAAGAAGAAGAAGAAGAAGAAAAGAAAAAGAAAGAAAGCAGGCTGAGCAAGCATGAGTAGCAAGACGATAAGCAGCACCCTCCCATGGCCTCTGCATCAGCCCCAGACTCCAGGGTCCTGTCCTGTTTGATTGAGTCCTGTCCTGGCTTCCTTCAGTGATGGACTATGGTGTGGAAGTGTAAGCCAAATAAACCCTTTTCTCCCTGACTTGCTTTGCTCATGGTGTTTATCACAGCAATAGTCACCCTGACCAGGACAGTTAATGATACAGGTTTCAACCAGAAAAGCATCCCCTCCTCTAAATAGTACCCATAGCAACACCAAAGGACACGCCGCCATCTTCCCATCTTCAACGTCACAGTGTCCATTGTGCCACGCGCACGCACTGTCAGCCTCAGGGCAGGAGAATATACACGATGCTGAGTCACCCCCCTTTCCATTATGCTGTCTGTCTGTCTTTCCTCTGTGGTTTTCTTTTTTAGAAGATGTGTTTATTTTTACACGTGTCAGTGTTTTGCCTGTATATATCCATGCACCACGTGCATGCCTGTTTCCAAAAGAGTTCAGAAGAATGTGACAGGTCCCTGGAACTGGAGTTTTACATCTCCTCATGGGTGCTGGGAACCAAAAGCAGAAAGTGTGTTTAACCACTAAGCCATTGCTCCAGCCCTTCCTCTGGGGGTTTACTGGCTTTTCATGGTTTCAGGTAATCAGCTGCCCTCAAACTCTCTATGTAGCCAAGGATGACCTTGAACTGATTCTACTGTCAACAAGTCCTGGGATGACAGGTGTGTCCACCATGCCTGTTTCTTGTGCTGCAGACTGAATCCAGAGCCTCAGGCAAGCTAGGCAAGTGCTCTGCAGACTGCGCTAAGCCCCACACCTGCTTTTACAGCTCTGGGAGCTCCAGCTCTAGGCTCTGGCCTTTCCTCTTCCTCAGCTTCCCACACTTCCCTCTTGCTGTGGGGGAGGGTCTCAGGCCCTCTCTCCTGCTCAGCCTCATACCCTGTCTCCCAAAGCTTTGAAGGCCTGACTTAAGGTCAGAACTTCTCATCTAAGGTTTTAATTTAATCTAATTTAACATTAAGACCTTTCGAGTGCCTGGACCCACGCTCACCAACAGAGGCTCTGTCTCCCTGGCTGGCCACAGGAGCTGCCCCCCTGTTCTCTCCTTCACAGGAGAGGCTCAGGGACATTTATGTTTCTAGCTAACATGGTGAGAGCATTAAGCTCAGTGACTTAGCTTTAAATTTCACAAAAATAAATGTTTGAGGGACCAGAAGGCAGGTGCAGTGGTTAAGAGCACTTCTGCGCTTTCTGAGGACCTGGGCTCAGTTCCCAGCACCCACATGGTGGCTCATGACACCCTGTAACTCCAGTTCCAGAGGATCGCACACTCCTTTCTGACCTCTGCAGGCACCAGACACATATGTGGTGCACATTTATAATGCAAATATCTGTGTTTTCCAAGGGTCTTTTGTTGTTGTGGGTTTTTGTTTGTTTGGTTGGTTGGTTTTTTGTTTTTGTTTTGTTTTGTTTTTTCTGAGACAGGGTTTCTCTGTTTAACATCTCTGGGTATCCTAGAACTCACTCTGTAGACCAGACTGGCCTCAAATTCACAGAGATCCACCTGCCTCTGCTGGGATTAAAGGCGAGCACCACCACCACCATCCAGCTTTTTCTGATGGTCTTAGGAGACCCCTGGGAAAGGGTCATTGGACTCCAGGGGTTTTGACCCATAGTTTGAGAACTACTGTTCTACTTAGCCCCATGGTGACAAGCATGTATAATCCCAAAGGTTGGTTGAGGCAGGACTATCAGTTTAAAGCTAACCTAGACTACAAAATAAGTTCTAGGCTACACAATACAATACAATGTTTCACAGGGAGAGGGAGAGAGAAATAGGTCTCATGTCAGCCTGTGGAGCTGGAAACAGTAATTAATACTGGAGGAAAGTATTTGATGAGATACCATGTGTGCATGTGGGTGCTTGTGCTTGACAGTAATGCTCACAAGGACGTATACATGCATGAGCCCATGAACACGTGAGATCACATTTCCATGGCCGGGGGATAGCCACCAAGTAATGCAGGAGGCCTACTCCCAAAGAGAAGGGCAAATGCCCTGAAGACTAGCCCAGGCCAGAATCACCATGCTAGGGCCGGCCGGGGCCAACACAGAGTCCAGGACCGTGCCAGAATAAGGAACATAGATGCCAGGTGCACAGTAGGCACTGAGGAAAACATTAGCTTTCGCCTTCCTCCCTTCCTTCCCTGGCTTGATAGCAAGTAGAGTGGGCAGGAAGCCTGAGGCTGTGATGCCAAAGTCTCAGGGAAGTGGGAAGGAGTGTGGAGTCAGCCAGCAGCTCCAAGAGGAAAAAAAAAAAAAAAAAAAAAAAAAAAAAAGAGGATAAACTGTGTGGTCTGTGTTTGACAGGAGGCAGCGACCAGGATCTGAGAGCCAGGCTTATGACACAGGCCCAAAGCCCACCAACTCCACCCCTACCCAAGTCAGGCGAATCAGGTGAGTGCATCGGGGCCCACACAGCCCTGCTGAAAGGATAAGGGCAACACTACAAGCTCACGCATGGCCAGGCTTCCAAGGTCAAAGAAAGTCTGGGGAAGGGGCTGAGGACCTGGGCACACAGGGGCTCCTGGAAACAGAGTGCGGTGTCAGAAGTACAGGACGTAGCAGAGACTCGGAGGGAAACTTGGGGGAGGAAAGGGGATCAGGCTTTTAGAAGGCGGCTGCTCCACCGCACCAGCTTCTTGTCGGGAGCAGGTGCCTGGCACTGAGCTGCTCTGCAGAGCTGATTACCTGGCACTGATCTAGGCAGACAAGGCTGCTCATCTCATGGAACTTGCCTTATGGTCAGGATGCAGGAAAAACCCAAGAAGACAAATTCAGGGCATGAGAGGTGTTTAAGAGAACATGAGGGAGGAAATGGGAAGACTTCTGAAGAAGGCATAGGTGAGAACAGTAACGCAAACATCCTGGGCGTGTGCCAAGGCCCGGGAAGGGCACCTAAGGGAGAAGTGACAGAGCCACAGGCTTTAGACAGAAGTACGTATTGCAGGTAGGGACCAACAAGCCGGCCATCGAGGCTGGGGCACACACATGGGGAAGCAAGCGAGGGGGAGGACCTGGAGCCTGGGACACAGGGCCCTCTCCAAACCTTAGCATCTCAGCATCTCAGGGTCACTCTCATGTCCAACAGGCTGTTGCAAATATTCAAGGATCTCTGCACTGATCACAACAGCTAAAATGTATTACAAACCACGTGTTCATCGACAGTTGCATAGATAAACCATTTTATATATACATACGGCAAAATGTTATCTAGCCCCAAAGAGGAAGGAAATGAAACCCTGTCACAACATAGATAAACCCTAAAGACATTATGCTAATGAGAGAAGCAGTCTCAAAGAAGCAGATGTTATAGAAGGCACTTTAAATCTATACTTAGTCAAAATCTTAGAGACAGAAAGTAAAATAGTGGGCATCGGGGTCTCAGAGAAGGGAAAGGAGGCGTTTCTGTGGAGCAGTACAGATGTTTCTGTGTGAGACCATGAAAGGGTGTGGGACATGAACGGCAGCAGTGGACTCACAACAATGTGACATACCCAAAACCATGGCCCTGCACACTCAGATGGTTAAAGCAGGGCATGGTGGCTCATGTCTGTAATCCCAACACTCAGAGACTGAGGCAAGAGGACTCCACAAATTTGAAGCCAGTTTAGACTAAAGATTGACAAAAACAAAACAAAACTGGGCCACCAAGGTACTTTGGTGGGTAAGGTTCTCACCACACAAGCCTACAACTGAAGTTTGATCTCCAGAATCCAAGTAAAGGCAGAAAGAAAGAAAACATTCAGCCAAGTGGAAGTGGCTCATGCCTTTAATCCCAGCACTCCAGAGGCAAGCATATCTCTGTGAGTTCAAGACCAGCCTAATCTACAGAGGGAGTTCTAGGACAGTCAGGGTTACACACAGAGAAACCCTGTCTCAATCCCCCACCCCCAAAAAGAAAAAAAGAAAACACTCACAGAGTTCTCTCTAAACTGATACATGTGCACTGTGATATGACACCAACCCACACATACAACATACACACACATAATAATAATAATAATAATAATAATAATAATGTAAGAAACAAAATGTTGAAATGATACATTTGATATGACGTATATTTTGCCAGAGTAAAGAGGACAAAAGAAATGAAGTTCAGGGTTCTGCTACAATGTAAATGAAACTAAAACCTGCTAAATAGAAGGGTTAAGCACAAAAAGACAAATTTTATTATTCAATATATATGAAATCCATAGAAAAGGCAGATGCATAGATGCAAAAAGCAGACTAGTGATTTCCAGGGCCAGGGAAAAGGAGATGGGAGTAACTTACTAATGGAAACGGTGGAGTCTTCTTTAAAAATTACTAATTTTTAAAAATTTACTCCTTCAAGATTTATTTATTTTTATTTTTGTGTGTATGGGTGCTTTGCCTACATGTATTATGTCTGCACCATATGCATGTGTGGTACCCAGGGAGGCCAAAAGAGGATCTTGGGTCTCCTGAACCTGGAGTTAAAGATGGTTGTGGGCTGCCATGTGGGTGCCGGGAATTGCCTCTCTATCCTTCAGAAAAGCAACAAATGCTCTCTTTATTTTGTGGGGGAAAGGGGTGCTTTTTCGAGACAGGCTTTCTCTGTGTAGCCCTGGCTGTCCTGAAATCCACTCTGTAGACCAGGCTGGCTTCAAACTCAGAGGTACTTCTGCCTCTGCCGCTGCCTCTGCCTCCTGAGTGCTAGGATTAACGATGTGTTATCGTTGCCTGACTTAACCATACTGCATCATCTCTCCAGCCCCTTTTCTTGTAATTTTTATCATCTATCTATCTATCTATCTATCTATCTATCTATCTATCTATCTATCTATCCATCCATCCATTTATGGGTCTCTTTCTGTAGCCCTGGCTGTCCTAGAATTTGCTATGTAAGCTGGCTTTGAACTCCCAGAGATCCACTTGCATCAGTCTCTTGAATGTTGGATTTAAGGGCATGGACTACCATGCCCAGATATTTTGTGATTTTGTGTATTGTGTGTGTGTGTGTGAGAGAGAGAGAGAGAGACAGAGACAGAGACAGACAGAGAGACAGAGAGAGAGACTTAGTTCTCTCCTCTCACTGTAGGTACCAGGAATGGAACTCAGGTTCTGGCTGGCACAGCCAGCACTTTCACCCACTGAGCCATCTCACTAGCACTGGAGTTTTCTTTTGAAGTGATGAAAATGAGAACTACACAGAGGTGGCTGCTGTGTAATGTTGTGAATGTACTAAGAGCAGGGAGCCACTTTAAATAGTTAATTTACTATTGTGCCCCTTTTAACTCTACTCACCTTGTTCCTGCAATGAGGCAGGCTGCCTGTGAGCCTAGAACAAATCTAGCATTCATGGTCTTCCTAGCCCAACAGGTCAGTTCAGCCTTCCTCACACACAGCCCTTTAAACAAAGTTCCAGTCATTTGTTAACTCAACATCTGTGAAAATATCCAACAGTGGCAACCCAGACAAGCTCCTCCTGCCATAGCTGCATTGTTGGGAAACTACTAGCAAAGCCAGTGGCATTTGCTCACAGGGTCACATAGCCACTTCAGGTGGCCCCACACTGGCCAGGCAGCATATCAACAACAAGCAAAGATAATGAGTCATACAGAAAGGTCACTTTCTCTGGCAACCCAGAGACAGGTGTCTCCAGGATCAGGCAGGAGACCAGCAGAGAAGGATCTGGGCACCTCGAGGATCCCAGAAGAGCTATCCTGAAGGAGCCAGCAATGGAGGAGCCCAGCTTAAGTACTCATCAAGGAGCAGATATGGCCAAGCGGTCAGGCCAACCTAGTGACTGAGCACAGACTCCAGGGGGAACTCTACAGGGATCTGAGTGAGATGTCAGTGTCCTGTAGTGTCCTGACTCAAGCACACCTTTCACTCCAAACACAGCAATGTGTCACCAATAAAAGGGCACAGAGTGTGGAAGGGAGCAGGCCAGACTATGGGGTCAGGTGAGGAAACTAGTCGCTTTCAGTGAGGCCCTATACATGCATCATTGCAGTCAGTCTCATCAGCACTTGTGATGGAGATCCAGATGAGGAAATCAGACTTTCAAGAGAGGAATGAACACACAAAGGCAAAGCTGGGGTCAGAACTAAGCCTCCCCACAAACCCTTCCTTCAAGTGGCTTTGTGCTCTTATGACCCTTCCTGATTTAGGGCACTGTCAACTGTCCTCAGGGAGCCTGTTCAGTCAGGACGAGTCATCTTGCTCCTTGAGGGACTTGAAGGAGATTGAGGGCACAGTGGGCTGAGGTCCTGAGGAAACCAACTCTGGTGGTTGCTCCTCTTTGTAATCTCCAAGAGGCGAACTCAAGGGCACTCCAAGGAATTGAGTGGCATTGCTGGTTGAACAAGAAGCCCTCAGCTCATGTCCCCTACCCGACCCTCACCACTCTCCCAAACATGGTGGGCTCAGTGCAGGAGCTCTGCACTGAGAGGCCCCGTAGAGTCACTCGGGAGAGCCTGGTGCCTGAAAGGTATGCAGTGTGGTCATGGTGAGCTCCCGGAACATTGAGTTCTGTTTCCTTTCTAGCTCGCAGAGAACAGAACTCGGGACCACGCAAAGGCACCAGATGGAATCTTCTCTATTTTAGCCAAGTGCTGTGACTCATTTAAACAAATCCTACAGTTTTTAGAAATCTAATACCTACCTCCTATTGAAAAATATAGAAGAATAAATTCTTCAGGAGCAAGCCAACTTAATGACACATACGAAAAGCTGGGGAATTGGTTTTTGGTTTTGCTATCATTTTGAGGCTAGATAGAAACTAGGCTAGCTCAGAACCAACCTTTATTGTGAAAGGTAGAGCCTGGAGTCACTTTGGTGGGAGACAGCTTTGCGGAGACCTGCCTCGGTGCTTCCAGAGCCCTTGGCTCTAATTGTTTGCCTTGCCTTCACCCTCAGCCTGTCTGCCAGCACACAGAAGGAGGGAGAGGTTTTGCTCGGAAGACCAACTTCAGAGAGCCCTACTTTCATCACTGTCTTCCTAGGACTCTAGTCACATATCTCTTGGTGCCTCAGAAAGGAAAACGGAGCTGAGGCATGGAGAGCAGAGCTGTGCTCAGGAGTGCTAATACCAACCTCTCTAACCCCACCCAACCTTCAGGGAAGATCTCCGGTGTGACATTCACATGGTGCTCACAAGTGCTACTGACAGAGCAACTGTTACTTACAGAGCAACTGCCTCTGCCTATAAACCCACCCCCCACGCCGCCACTCCCCACCCCCCACTGGAGAGGTGAAGGCAAGAGGGTCAGAAACCCATGGTCATCCCCTAGTACTCTAGGACTTTAAGGCCAGTCTGGGATACATGAGACCCTGACTCAATAAAATTAATACAAACACAAAGAACACCTTTGGATTAGAATTGCAATAACTAAATTTTCTAGAAGAAGCCAACATGATGGTGCGTGTCTACAATCCCAGCACTCAGGACGCTGAAGCAGGAGCATTGTGAGTTTGAAGCCACCCTGTGCTACCTTGTAAGTTCCAGGTCAGCCTCAGCTACACACCATGTCTCAAAAATACTATTTTTTAAATGTAAGACACAGAAAGGCTGGAAAGTTGGCTTAGCAGTTGCTATTCCAAGGGACCAGGTTCAACTCCCAGCACCCACATGATGGTTCACAACCATCTGTAACTCCAGCTCCAGGGGATCCAACGCCCTCTTCTTGCCTCTCTGGGCACCAGGCAAACACATAGTGTATAGACATATATGCAGGCAAAATATCCACACACATAATAAAATAAAATTAAAAATTAAAAACTGAAGTAAGACATAGAAACACATGCCTGCAATCCCAGAATGTGGAAGGTGGAGACAGGCGGATTACAAACTGGAGCCAGCTTGGGCTACATGCAAACGAACAAACAAAGAATAATAACAGAGGAGATAAGTTGGAACTTAAATACAATTTTGCTTTCCTGGGCACAATAGTTTGTACTAACTAAGCTACTCAGTTGAGTCAAACAGGAAGACACCTTGATCTAGGACTTCAAGACTAGCTTGGTAATAAAGCAACACCTAATATTTACACATACAAAAAAGTATTGCTTTGTTAGATAGGTTAGATAGAGTCTATGTGGAGAAAATTCTTTTTAAACAATCTACAGACTAGGAGAAAATTTGAAAGTACATATCTGATGGAGGACTTGTACCCACAGATACAAAGAACTCTCAAAGCCCAACAGAGGAAAACAATTTTAAACAAGCAATAGACATGAACAGATACACTGAGGAAGAGTTAGACCTGGAAGCAAGTTGAAAGATGCTCGATGTTATTAGCCATTAGGGGAACACCCTTAGGGCTGGGGATATATCCCAGCGCCAGGACATTTGCCTAGCATGCTGCAGGCCGGTATTGATCTCATCATCCGCCCCCAAAAAACCCCGAAAAATTCTTTACAAACTTACAACCATAACTACAATAAAAAATGAGGGTATGGACTGGTGACATGGCTCAGCCACCGAAACCTAACAACCAGAGCTCAGTCCCTGCAACACACCATCAAGGAAGAAGGAGAGAACCAATCCACAAAGTTGTCCTCTGACCTCCATATATGCAGCATGGCAGGTGCATGGCTGTATGCACGCTCACGCACGCACTAACGAACACACACACACACACACACACACACACGCACGCACACACACACACGCTCGCACACAAGCTCGCACACACACGTTATAATTATGGATAAAAATTTAAAAATTTTTTAAAGATGAGACAGCTTGGCATTGTGGCGCACATCTTTAATCCCAGCACTTGGGAGGCAGAAGCAGGCAGATCTCTGTGAGTTCGAGACCAGCCTGGTCTCCAGAGCGAGTGCCAGGACAGCCAGGGCTACATAGTGAAAAAAACAAAAACAAAAAAAAAAAAACACAAAACAATAACAAAACAAGGACAGAATCAGTTCTGACAAGGATGCAGGGAAAGTGGATTAAAGTGGATTACTCCAGCAATGCAGGTAGGAATGGACATGCCCTCTTCAGTGCCAGGGGTATGATGGGAAGGGGGTGGGGCAGTGTAAAGCCACAGGGTGATGATGAGTGCCGTCAAATGCCACGGTCTAGACACCTGTTGCAATCATGAACACAGCAGTGAAGGATCCTGCACAAGACTGAAACTTTCAACACTCCATCATGGATGGAGGGGCTCCCGGAGGGCCTGCCCCTTCCGGAGGAGCTGAGGGGTGCTGAGAGGGAGTGCCGTTTTCTTCATGATGCATCCCCTAGCTGGGAAGAAGAAGGGGTAACAGAGGTGATGGGAGGTGGATAGAGTTACAATGTATTAGATATTAATATAATCACAATACATATTCACTGCAAATATGTAGAAAATAGCTTGAAAACTTTTATAACATGATCTTATTATTTATTTTTATTGAGACAGGGTCTCTCTATGTAGCCTGTCCTTACCTTCCGAGTGCTGGGATTAAGGGTATCCACCACATTTGCTGAAGCCCGTGGGAGGCCTGCCCTGTTCTGAGTGATTACAGAGGAGGGGTGGATTGGGGGAGGCAGAGGGGAGGAGGTGGGAGGAGAGGAGGGAGAAGAGGCTGTGGTCCGGATGTAAAATAAATAGATTAATTAATAATAAAAATATTAAAAATAAAAAGAAGTATGCACCACCAAACCCCACCCGAAACAATGGCCTCCGGTGACTTTTTAAAATTCTGTTACTTTCAATTATGTGCCTGTGTCTGTTGTGTGGCTCACATGCAGGTGCTGGTGGTGTCCAGAGGAGGTCGGTCCCCTGGATTTGGAGCGACATGGGTGCTGGGAACTGAACTCGGGTCCTCAGGAAGAGCAGGGTAGGCTCCTAACCACTGGCCATCTCTCCAGACCCTTCATGTGTCAATTTTTAAAAACTACGATTACAACTATAAAATAACTTAGCATTTATACTCCTGAGCACTTAGCCTAGAAAATTAAAAATTATGCCTAGCTGGACTTGGTGACAGACACCCATAACCCCAGCACTTAGACAGGAGGACTGTAATTTTGAGGTTAGCTTGGATTACAGAGAAAACTCCTGGCCATACTGAATTTCATGGCAGGACACTGTCAAGAAAGAAAAGGAAGGGATGGAGGGAGAGAGGAAAAAAAACAAACTATTTTTGTATAAATGTTCAAAAAGGCTGACTTGCGCCAGACCACAACTAAAATTATCCCACGACCTTAAACAGTGAATGTGTGAACAGACTGTGACACATATATGCCACAAAATACTAATCAGCAATAAAAATGAATGCACTACGGATAGATGCATCAGCTTCGATGAATCTCTAGAGAACTATGATGTATTACAAAAAAAAAAATCTAGGCTAGGGATGTAACTCAGTGGCACAGTATTTGCCTAGCCCACCAAGGCCTTGGGTTCAATCCGTACCACTATTTGGGGATCCGGGGGAGTGTTGGGTTAGCTGGGCAGTGGTGATGAACACTTTAATCCCAGCACTTGGGAGGCACAGGCAGGAAGATTTCTGTGAGCCCAAGGACAGCCTGGTCTTGAGGGAGTTCCAGAACAGTCAAGGCTATATATACAGAGTCCCTGTTCCTCCATGGTTTCCACTACAGTTCTTGCCCCGACTTCTCCCAGTGATGGACTGAAATTGTAAACTGAAATAAACCCCATTCTCCCCAGGTTGCTTTTGGTCATGGTGTTTATTACAGTGACAGAAAAGTAGCTAATACAGCCGGGCGTTGATGGTACACGCATTTAATCCCAGCACTCGGGAAGCAGAGGTAGGCAGGTCTCTGTGAGTTCAAGGCCAGCCTGGTCTTCAAAGAGAGTTCCAGGACAGTCTCCAAAGCTACAGAGAAACCCTGACTCAAAAAAACAAAACAAAACAAAAAAACAAAAAACAAAAAAAAGAAGGAAAGAAAGAAAGGAAGGAAGGAAGAAAGAAAAAGAAAGGGAGAAAGGAAGAAAGTAGCTAATACACCAGGCAGGGATCCCATCAACTAAGCTGCATTCCTAGTCCCTCTTTTTGCTTTCTGTTTTAAGAAAGGATCCTCACGATGTTGCCCAGGCAGGCCTTGCACTTGAAATCCTCCTGCCTTAAATCTCTCAATTATCTGAGACTATAGTCCTGAGCCACAGACGAGCGTGTGCCATACGCTTGGGAGGCAGAGGCAAGCAGATCTCTGGGAGTTCCACGCCAACCAGGGTTACATAGTAAGATCCTGATTCAAAATAAATGGGACTGGAGAGATGGCTCAGCAGTCTCTTGCAAGAGACTCAAGTTCAGTTCCCAGGACCCTCACTGGGGAGCTCATCTCACAACCTCTGTGACTTCAACTCCCAAGGATCAAACACCTCTGGCTCCTATTTCACACATAACCACACACAAACACAAACACCCCTACATATAATTAAGAATAAGATCTTTAAATAAATACATCAAGTAAACTTAAAAATCTGTAGGGAAAAATGATAAATGTTAGTAAAGCAAAATTAAAATATGACCTGATTAAGCAAGAAAGCAAAACCAAAACAGGAAGAAAAGTAACCATCGGCATCAGATTGCTTTACAAGGAATAACAAAGGGAGAGGTAGAAAGTGACACCGTCAGTAATTCTAATCCGCACAAAAAAAAAAAAAAAAAAAAAAAGGAGCCAGAGAAGACAGAGATGTGGGTGAGAACAGGAGAAAACATGACCACGTACATATTCCTCTCACTTGGGAAACAACTGCGTAAAATAAAACATTTATATATGTCAGGATAGTCGAACCTAGACAGAAATATACATGTATTAAAGTACAAAAAGCCCATCAGATGGCAACTCCAGTCTGTGGGAAAGAGTGGGATTTAGAGACAGCAATTGAAAAGACCAATATATAAACCCGGTGGTGCTGGCGCACGCCTTTAATCCCAGCACTCGGGAGGCAGAGGCAGGCGGATCTCTGTGAGTTTGAGGCCAGCCTGGTCTACAAGAGCTTGTTCCAGGACAGCCTCCAAAACCACAGAGAAACCCTGTCTCGAAAAACAAAAACAACAACAAAAAAGAGAAAAACAAAAAGAAAAAAGAAAGAAAGAAGGAAAAGGCCGATATACAAACTCTTAAATGTATGCCTGCTTACTTCCTTTTGTCTCTTAGCTTGTAAACGACCCATGAGGTTGTAACTATATAACTGTGATGTATTTTCCACTTGTAGCATATGATACAGAACAATAGAACAAGATGGGAGGGAGGAACATGGCTACAATGGAACAGTTTCTATACCACACGCCATTTTTTTCTCCATGCTGGGGTCACACCCAAGGCCTTCCACACAGTAGACAAGAACTACCAGTGAGCCACATGCCTAGTCCACGTCACTAAAATTAACATAAATCTGAAGTAGATTCTGGTCTGGCTTGGTGGTGCACACCTTTGATCCTAGCACTTGGAAAGCAGAAGCAGGCAGATCTCTGGGATTCCAGGCCAACCAAAGCTACACAGTGAGACTCTATCTCAAAAAACAGACAAATCTGAAGTAGATTCTTTTTGTTTGTTTGTTTTTTCAAGGCAGAGTCTCATTGTACAGCTCTATGTGCCCGGGAGCTCGCTCTGTAGACAGGCTGGCCGCACACTCACAGAGCTCCACCTGCCTCTGCCTCCCGAGTACGACCATATGTCTCTCTCCTCTCTTTAATGTCCACACTTACTGTATACAAATAACCTTTTCTTCTTGAGGCAGGTGTGGCCGTGCACACCTTCCATCCCAGCAATCAGGAAGCTGAACAGGAAAACTGAGAGTCTGGGTGACAAGAAAGAAACCTCTTCTTTCTCTTCCTCCTCCTCTTCCTCCTCCTCCTCCTCCTCCTCCTCCTCCTCCTCCTCCTCTTCCTCCTCTTCTTCAAGACAGGGTTTCTCTGTGTTACAGCTCTGGCTGTCCTGGAACTCACTCTGTAGACCAGGCTGGCCTTGAACTCACAGAGATCTGCTTGCCTCTGCCTCCTGAATGCTGAGATTAAAGGAATGTGCCACCACCGCCTTGGCTGAAACCCTTCCTTCTTAATTAACCCCAGCTTTGCTGTAAGAAAAAAAGAAGGAGCTGGAGAAATGGTTCAGTGGTCAAGAGCACTGACTGCTCTTCCTGAGGACCTGGGTTCAATTCCCAGCATCTCCCATGGCAGCTCACAACTGTTTGTAACTCTAGTTCCAGGGGACCTGAAACCCATGGCAAAACACCAACACACATAAAATAAAAATAAATAAAAATAAATTCATTTATAAAAAGAAAGAAAAGAATGAGGCTGGAGAGATGTCTTAGCAGTTAAAGGCACTTATGGTCTTGAAGAAGACCTGGGTTCTGTTCCCAGCATCAGAGGCAGCTCACAACCATCTCTAATTCCAGTTTCAGGAGCTCCGATACTCTCCTCTGGTCTCCATAGGCTTTGTACACATGTGGTGCGTACACAGACAAGCTGACCCATGAGCATATAAATAAAAACAAATGAATAAAAATGTTAAAGGAAAGTAACATGAGGAGGGGCTTATGAGGTCCCACTGTCCTTGAGGAGCTACAGGCTGCTAATGGTTGCTGGGAAAGAAAAACCACTTGCTTCTGAAGTACAACTACTGGTAAGTTACCCATGCCCCTGCAATTAACCCTCAGCCATGCTGCTACACATGCCCCTAAGTAGACCTTTTGGGTTTCAAAAAAGGTGCAAAAAAAGATAGAGCAGTGTAGGGAGACACTGTAGCCCCGCCTCCTAGGAGCCAGCTACAGGTGTGCTTGACTATGCCTGTGAGGGAGTGGTCAGGGGAGGTTTAGGATGACCGTGGGGAATTCTTAAGGGGGTGACAGACGTGAAAGGGCTTTCTTTTTGGGCTTCCTAGCCTACTGCCTTAGGGCACTCTTTCTCTGGCTTGTGTTTGGCTGATGTTTATCTGAATAAAGACATCATAACCCTAATACCTGGCACCCAATATGGGGCACGAACCCATGACCCTAAGATTAAGAGTCTCATGCTCTACGGACTGAGCTGTGGCATGAAAGTTATGGAGAAAGAGGGAGGGGCCAGAGGAATAGAATTAATACATTATATACTTGTGTGAAAATGTCAGAATGAAGCCCATTATTGTATATAGTTAATGTGTGATAGTAAAAAAAACTTTAAAAAATTAACAGAAATGAAGATTAGAGCAGAAATCACTAAAGTCAGAAATGAAAGAGACACTACTACAATCATAAACAGTGTTGAGTAAAATAAGATTGGGTACCATTAACAGCTATATGCCTTTAGATGAAATGGAGAAGTTCCAAGGATATAAACTCCTGAAGCTGACTCAGGAAGAAATGGAAAATTCTAAATAGAGCCGGGCATGGGGACATATCCACACGATGGAGTATCAATGGGTAACACAAGGGAATGAAGACGGATGCTTGCAACCACTTGAGTGACCCTTGGAAAACTAAGTGAAAGAGCCAGACCCCCAAAACACATATTTCATGGCCCCATTTACGCAAAACTTTAGAATAGCCAACCTACAAGCAGACAATAGCGGGCAGAAGGCAAACAGAAAGCTAGGTGATGAAAGCACATGAAACATGCTGCATGGTGACCGTACATTTGAACTTCATAAAACATTTAGTACATCCCCAAAAGATTTTTAAAACATTATCTTAAAGCTGGCCATGGTGGGACAGGTCTTTAATCCCAGCACTTAGGAGACAGAGGCAGGAGGATCTCTGTGAGTTCCAGGCCAGCCAGGAACTCTGTGTCAAAAAAAGGAGTGAAAGCTTCCTTTATGCCCTCTGTCTTTCCAGCTCATGTGAGAGAATGCTTGTTCCTAGCAACAAGGTGTCAACTTAGAAATGAAGATCAGGCTTCGCTGCATATGAAAGTCTTCATTTTGGATCTCTAGCCTCCAGAACTATGAGGAACAAGTTTCTGTTCTGTAGGTGATTAAGCCTTTACTACAGCAAAAAGAACAATGTCAACTATGGACTAGGGCAGAGGCGGCACACCAAGGTGGACCAGGACTTGTGGAAGAAAAAGTGGCAGCAGAAACCAGGGCCTGGCTAGAGAGCCAAGAAAACAATTTTGTGGCCCCAGAGCAGAACAATGGGACCTAGCTGGAAGCAGGTTACTGTGGTGACCCACTGTCGTTAGTTACCCCCATGCTCTTGGAGCATGCTTTCTTACTGAATAAGCAAAAGTCAGGCTTACTAGAGTTTCTCTACACTTGGGAGCACAGGCTTTGGCAACCAGCCCGGGCCAGCTGGGCTCCTCCTTGTTTTAAAAAGTTTATTAATTACTAATGTGCGTGGGGTAATTACAGTGGGAGTGGTGTGTGGTGTAGGAGTCTTCATGCCATGGTGCACACACATGGAGGCCAGGGAATTACTTTAGTGAGTTCCTTCATGTGCAGGCCTGTGTCGACACATGTGCTCTACACGGCACTGGAGATCAACCCCCGTGGAAGAGCCTGGCCAGGACAGGGGTCCTGTAGTTGATCTGACAGTGAACAGTGAACTTTCTTTCCCATTAATGGGGGAATGTGGTGGAATGACTCCAAGTTAGCAATCACTAACAGACAAGGCCTCTACTAGAGACTCCCAGGGAAGTATCAGAAGCCAGAATACTCCCTTAAAAACATGTCTTAACCATTCCCAATGGCTGTCACAGTAGCAGGGACAGCAAGCTAGGCCCACAGCCCCAAAGTCAGGAGTGGATGGGGCTAATGCTGGAACCCAGGGGGAAAGCTGGGGGGTTGGCACAAGGGGCAGAGCATCTGCACAACCAACCCCAGCAATCACAGCCAGATGTCCTGGCTGGAAAGAGGTTATGCATGTATTACAGAATGTGCCCCTTCATTCCCACTGAAAAGGAGCCTCCTGCTTCTTCTAATGTGCGCCTGGGGGGACTTTGCATGTGAGTGTGGTTCCTAATCTGCCCAGCCCCCCTGCAACTCCACTTAGCTGCTCACCCCTCAGACTTGTAATGCACTCAAGCCCACATCAGCATCACTTTCCTGAGGCACTGGTTCCCCTGATTTCTGCTCCTATTCTTTAACTGGCATTTTCCTTTCTGTGTGATTAAAATCATTCTCTCCCACTGAGCCCTGAGCTCTCTGATTTACTTTCCACTATATCCCAAGTGTTACCCAGTGGCTAGGAAGAAAAGGATGAGCAAGTTTCCATGAGCCTGGGTCCCTCCTCCAATCTGAGTGCCTGAGAGTGGTTGCCAAGGGAGGCCCTGGCAGAAACTGCCCACCTGCTGGCCTTACACCTTTCGTCTGCACACGCCCCTGTGGGACGTGAGAGCACAAAAGAGAAAGTTGGCCCTGGTAATTAGAAAGGTTCTAGAGAAAAAAAATCCCAGGGCTGGGAATGGTGGTACACAAATCCCAGCCCCGGGAAGCAGAGGCAGATGGATCTCTGTGAGTTCCAGACTAGCTGGACCTACATAGTGGGCCTCAAGTTAGGTGCTGTGGCTCATGCCCAGAATGTCAACACTTGGAAGATGAAGGAAGTCAGTTCTTCAGCTGTACAGCAAGTTTGAGGCTAGCCTGGGCTAAAATGTACTCTGTTTCAACAAAGAAAGAAAAGTAGAGGCTAAGATAAGCCCTACAGAGTCAGTTCTATGTAGACCAGGCTGGCCTCAAGCTCACTCAGATCTGCCTGCCTCTGCCTCCCAAGTGCTGTGATTAAAGGTGTGTGCCACCACCACCGGGTTTATAGAATCAGCTCTTATCCATAACAGATGAATTCAGTGGACAAACAGAGATTAGAACCTTTAGAACATTGAATGTCAAACTAGAGGTGAACAACCCAGCCATCAAACAGCTGGAAACCATTTCTTGTTTCCCATCCCTTGCAGCAAACTACCTCTCAGTTCGGAGTGACACACTTTCTCTCACCACCGTGTTGCCCAGGACATTTCCCTCTAGAAGCGTTCTTTGATCTGTAAACCACACCCTACCTGCTACTCACACTGACCCGGGGCCCTGGGGAGCTCAAGACTAAGAAAGGGCTCTGTGCCAACCAAAAGACTTCTTAAAGACCTCGTATGGACATCAGACAAAATCAATGATGCTCTTAGCCTCAAAAAGACTTCCCTGGCATGGTAGTAAGCTTTTGTAATCCCAGTGCTTAAAAGCCTATGGCAAGAAGATCATGAGTTCAAAACCATCCTGAGCTACATAACAAGACCCAGTCTCAAAAACAACCAGCACCACCATGCATGCTCATAGGTTAGGGAAGGAACAGCCAACATCCAAGGCTCAGGCCTTCCTAGCTACAAAAGAAGTCCTGCCCAAAGCTGGTACAACACCAGCACCATGACATCCAGGAAAGGCTCTGGAGAAGCCTTGTTCTCCCATTTTCTTAGTTATGTTTGTCTCTGGTTGAGCCTTCTGTGCTCACCCAGTCTGTGGGATCGGATGAGCTGACAGTTGTGTTTTCCTAGAGCCAGCATAGACTCTGACACCCATCAGGGACTGATCAATGGGTGCTGGACAACTGGACAAAGAAGTAATAATAAAGGATGCCCAGGGACTGTTGGAGCAGGGTGTGTGCAGCTCACATGTCATGTGTGAAGTGAGGTGCTGCTTCACAGGCTCACCCAACCCCTGCCACATACCACTGGAATCCCTCACATCAGGTTATGGCCTTCATTCTCTGACTTTTCGGAGCATGCTAACATTTGCCTGAGGAGCAGAGGCACACTCTGTCTCCACGGCAGGTGGAGAAAGAAGGGCTGGCATGAGTTCTACCCTCATTCCCAAGCAGGCCCTGAGGCCTCTGGAGCCTGGTCCAGATTAAGTGGGCTGTCATGAGTGGTCACACTGCAGCAAAGGCCACGCCCCCATACTGCATCCAGTAGAACCTGGCTCTTTTCTTCTGCTCTGTGGTCTTATACTCCAAAGCCACCAAGAAGAAGGCTCCTGCTTCCCTCTGGTCAGCTCCAAGGACCCACATGTGGGCAGGGAGAGTGTACGTGGTACACTGGGCATGCTGTCCCTTCTAGACCAAGAAAGCTTCCTTACCCCAAACTGTCATGGGTCATTCACTAAGCACAGGCCCTTCTTCCCACCCCACCTCAGACTTGCAATGGGGTGTCTGGATATGCCCACTGCCATCCTGGAGTCAATCTTCTCACCCCACAGTAAACCTGACCCTCTGTCAGCCAGACACACTAACAGGTAAACAAGACTCTCGGTTCCTACCTAGTAGCACTACTGTTTCCTAAAGTGATATATGTGTTGTCCTTGGAGACGGGTAATCTGTGAAGTGCTGCTGTCCAGGACAGTAGGGACAAGAAGAGATCTGTGGCTCAATGACCTGCCAGTCTAGCCTAATCAGGAAGCCCTAGTTCCCAGTGAGAGACCCTGTCCAAAGAATGTGGGCAGCACCTGAGGAACAACACCCAAGGGTGACTTCCAGCCTCAATGCTCAACTACACACACACACACACACACACACACACACACACACACACACACTCATGCACACACACACACACACACACACACACACACACACTCATGCTCAACTACACACACACACACACTCATGCACACACACACACTCATGCTCAACTACACACACACACACTCATGCACACACACACACACACACACACACACTCATGCTCAACTACACACACAATCATGCTCAACTACACACACACTCACTCATGCACACACACACTCACTCATGCACACACACACACACACTCATGCACACACACACACTCATGCACACACACACACTCATGCACACACACACACTCATGCACACACACACACACTCATGCACACACACACACACTCATGCACACACACACTCATGCACACACACACACTCATGCACACACACAACACACTCATGCACACATACACTCATGCATGCATGTACACACTTGTGAGCACGCACTCTCAAAGCAATGCATGTCTGCCTAGGTCTTTGTGCTCTCCTGTGACGCCAATGGACTGCAGATCAGAAGCTGGGGAGCACGGCTGAGGCCTGCGTTCCCCGCCAAACCCTGCAGGCAGACTCAGCCTGGTTGCACTTGGGGTTGTGCCCCTCCGCTTCACAGGCCTGACATTCCCTGAGGCTGTTTTCACAGGAGTGCAGAAAATGCAGGATGTTTATCCAAAGGGAGGCTTCCCATTTCCTCTTGCCACTTGTCACCGGAACAGGTGAGTACCTGTGCCACCACAGGAACTGCCACTGAGCCAGGATCTTCACACTGGAAGAGAAGGTGCCGCCCCGGGGTCCCCACAAAGATCTTTGGTCTCTAAGAGTATTTTTGCTTCCCTTACTCAACACTCAGGAGTATAGAGGTTTTGGGATTTTACCATTTAGGAATGTGCCTGACATCTGTCCCTGGAGTCCTAGGGAGGCTTATGGCTGCTCCCCATCAGTCTGTGTTTCCACAGCTCAGGCAAGCAAAGAATACAGCAAAATGGCCAGGCAGATGAAAAGTAGCAGTTCGAGCAGGACTATGTGGTCTCCGACATGCACCGTAATAAAGTAGCTGGGGTCGGGTAAGCCATGTGGCAGGCCTGGTCTGTTGGGAACACTGAGAGCAGACTGCCCGGGTCTGTCTGTTCCTTCCTCAGTCTCTCCCATTGGTTCAGCCTGCATCACAACTCCCCAGAGTGCCCTAATAGGAAAAGCCCTCTGACTGCTCTGTGGGTGGTGTGTCTCAGACGCAGACGCCAGGCAATCAGCAACTGAACACCTTCATTTGCACAAGAGCTTTCAGCACAGGAGGAGAGCAAGAATGGATGCCCAGTCATTGGAAAAGTCCTATTCCTGTTCATTGACTTCTGAGCCCTTAGAGCCACACAGCCCACTTGCAGGCTCCGAGGAGTTCACATCCCAGGCCAGTGGTAGCATCTGTACCCATGTCACCCGTGAGCAGGGCACAGCTTCAGGGCAGCAGCAGCCTTCTTTCCAACCCTCATATCTGCCAAGGAGACCCTGTCTCACCCACTCTTCCTCAAGCTGGAGGCCCAAAGCCTTAGTCAGCTTCAGGAAGTTTCATGAGGAAGGAAGGACTAAGAGTCAGAGGAACACTCCCTCGTGGGTGCTGTCCTCCGTGACCCAGGTGGCCTGGACTTCAGCTCTGAGAGCCTTTCAAGTTAAGTGTTTAGTCTGAGCCCTAACTGCTGTCTTAGCGGCTCTGTGAGCATGGGAAGGATGGCCCGCATTGGGCCCTCTGAGCCCATTAGGCATTACTGCTGCATAATAGTGCCTGGAGGCCAGGGAACATACCCTTAATCAAGTTTAATTCAAATTTGTTCTAGAATGCTCAGCGAGGGTGCAACTGTCTTGTTCACCTTTTGATTCTCAGTCCTGTATATGAAACCTGGCTTCAGTTAACAATCGTGTTATGCCAGGCCTCGTGCTGAGTGTGTACGTTTCATTTGACAAGACTAATGTTTGTTCAACTGGGTGCACTCGACTCGCTCTCCTGGAACGGCAGCTCTGCCTCACTTTCCTCCTCTTTATCTCTTTTGAGAACCAGGTGGCATTACAGTAAGGCTCTTGCAGGTGAAGTGCTGCCTTAATTTGATAGCCGAGATCTGACTCCTCAGCGGGCTTGTCACCTCCCTTGGATGCCTCCAAAGCATACCCTAGTGCATTCCAGAGTAGTTCCCTAGGTTTGATCTCCAGCACCAGGGGAAACAAAGCACAATTGGCCCCAAAGCAAATCCCCAAACCTAGTCCCTATGCCTTCATCTCGCTCTCTGCCACCTCTCTCCATGTACAACACCAGACGTTCAGGCCAAACTCAGGGTTCTCCCAACTGTTCTCTGTCAGGCACAAGCCCTTGGCAAGCCCTCTGCCCCACCTCCAGGATGATGGCTGGGATCACACCCTTCCCAGCTCCATGCTTCACCCTACACCCTGGCTCATGGGCAATCTCTCAGTATTAATTAGCCAAGATACCTCACTAGGGCCCACACCCTCCAGCTTTTGTCCTTAGGGCTAGCAACAAATGGAAAACTGCATTTACCATTTTGTTTCAAGCAATCCACCTGAAGAAAAATCTCACAGACACACTGATAAAAACACAACATAACATGTGAATCTTGTTCTTCACTGTGATGCTGAGGCCAATGTCCATGGATAGATCATGTTACATTTACATGGGGAACACGGTGCAGATGCAGAGAAAGCAGGAAGAATTTCTGTCCCCTGCTACAAGGTGATCACCACGATACATTTGTAAATAAGGCTCCTTTAACCCAGGATTTTAACCCCTGCACTCACAAAGCAGAGGCAGAAGCAGGCGGATCTCTAGGTCTACACAGTGAGCTCCAGGCCAGTCAGGGCTCCATAGTGAGACTCTGTTTCAAGAAAGAGAAGTGGGGCTGGGAGTGGTAGCACACAATCCCAGCACCCTGGGGGCAGAGGCAGGTGGATCTCTGAGTTCAAGGCCAGCCTGGTAGACAGAGAAAGTTCCAGGACAGCCAAGGCTACACAGTGAAACATTGTCTCAAAAAACCGGCAGAAAAAAAAAAAAGGAAAAGAAAGGGAAGTGCTGATAAAATGTTTCTTACCTCAGAAGGGAGGGAAAAAGGAGCAGAAATAAGCCACACCCAGTGCCCCCTTCCTGAATCCCTGTATTACAGAGTCTGAACCAAAACAGTGTTTATTTTCCATCACCAAGTTGTGAGGCAATTGGTGACACAGCCACAGGTAACTACAATACCACATTGGACTTAACCACGGATTGTGTTGCCTAACAAAAATCAGCACATGAGTGTCAGTCACCGCTCTACTGCTCTGAAGAGAACCCATGACCAACCAACCGCTTGTTTGTTTGTTTGTTGTTGTTGTTGTTTGTTTGTTTGTTTAGTTTTTAAAATTTTTATTCATTGGTGTTTTCCCTGAATGTATATCTGTGTGAGGATGTCAGAAGTCCTGTAACTGGAGTTACAGACAGCTGTGAGCTGCCATGTGAGTGCTGGGAATTGAACCCAGGTCCTCTGGAAGAGCTGCCAGTGGTCTTAACCACTGAGCAATCTCTCCAGCCCCCCAACCAGCTCTTACACAACAGAGCATTTAATGGGGCTGGCTGAGGCTTAGTCCATTATCAACATGGCAGGAATGTGGCAGAACATAGGACACTCAGGCAGCAGCTGAGAGCTACATCCTGATCCACCCCCAGTGGCACACTTCATCCAACAAGGCCACACCTCCTAATCCTTCTAATCCTTTCAAACAGTACCACTCCCTGGTGACTAAGCATTCCAATATGTGAGCCTATGGGGGCCAGTCTCTTTTAAACCGCCACAGTGAGTAAGTCAGAGACTTAAAATGTGCTTGCGCAGCTAGACCCACACTCTGTGTGTCTGTCATCTTTGTTGTGAGAACTGTCAGCTAGGCTGCTGTCCAGGGAAGATGAGGCACACACTAAGCAGAGCTGGACCCAACTGCAGCTTGGAGTCCAGCCTGGATCTCTGAATTCTACCCAGCTTGCAGATTTTTTTTTAAGAGGATTTTTTAAAGAACTGTTGTTTGAACTCATTGAAGTTTGGCTGACTTATTTGTGCAATAATATGGTGAAAACAGATAATTGATCAAAAAAACAATCCTCACAAATTAAAAACCAACTGGAATAAAGGAGCTTAATTTTATATCTTATTAATGACATAACCACACAGGGAATAATAATTTCTAATAATTCAAGACATGAGCCTATATATCTCTGGAAAGATATAACCTAAAGACAAAATATACCACAGGGAATTTTAAATTACATTCACTAGTATTATTGCTAATTTAAAAAATAGCTATGTTATTACTTTAAAATAAATACACACATATATACATACATATTCTACACTCTACCTATATTCATACATACATATATATTAGAATAAAGTCAATACATAATAATGACAATGTATCAAGACCTTAAAGAAGTGAGGCGGCATTTTAGTTGCTGTTTTTGTTGGAAAGATCAGCTGGACGAGCAAGCACACACCTATGGGTCCAGTTTGGGTGATGGAGGGGAAGGAGCAGGTTTGGAGGAGCAGGCTCTGGGCCTCAGGCTTGGCCCTTTCCCACCTGAGCCACCTTCCTGGTCCCTCACCATTCCACAGTTTCTCCTCCTATGTATATTTAGAATTTTGTCTGCAGAACACCTGCTCCTTCTGGGAATATGGATGGTTCCTGCGGAGCAAAAGCTAGTGTAGCTAAAGAAAGGCTGTCAGGAGAAGAACAGGCCTGAACGGAGATTCCGCTGCAGTGCACAGCGGCTGTGGCCAGGGTAAAAAGGGTGCTAACCTCTCTAATCTGACTTCGACTCGCCCTCTCTCTCCAGTGGGCAACTCTCCCGACATTAGCTAGCAAAGCCTTGGTCATGAAACTCCAACACCGGCCACTCAAGGTCAGATGTAGGGATGGAAAAGTGGTTCCACAGAGAAGAGTGGCCTCAGAGCACGACTTCCGAAACAAGCAGACTCCTTGGTTATTGCCCTCCCTCTCCAGGGGAACAGAGTCAGGGCCCAGTGATCTCATAGGTTAAAGGAATCTCCAGGAATACGCAAGGAAGACATGGCAGGACCCAGGCAGGCTCCCACAGATACACACCTAAGTTGTACATGTCCAAGATGGAGGACACTTAGCCTTCATGCAGAGATGGCCATGAGGCTGGACAGGCATGGGGTAGCTGCCACAGAGATCTCAGAAAGGCAGAGGAAGCTGTTTCTTTGCTGCATGAGTGAAGGTTCTCATCCCTCAGACTGTGTTACTCATAATCCATGTGACCCTATCCTCTGAGTACTGAGAGACTTGAGCAGGACAGCTTAGGTAGGCAACTGCCCCAGAGTCCCACTATGGTCAAAGGAGCTGAAGATGTCACCACCAGGGAAGACGGGATTGAGGAGGTGTGAGAATATGGCAGATAGGAGGGTCATAGTGAACACCTGAAAAACCTCTGGGTAGAAGACCGGACGACAAGAAGTACAAGGAAATCCGGTTCAAATAACCAGAAGCAAGAGTTTCCCAATGGTGGAATCTGCCAAGAAAGACCAAAGGCTACAGAACACTTCAGCTTCCATATCAAAGCAAAGCCTGCCTGTGGAGATGACAGCAGCCATTATAGCATTCATTAGGGTTAGATATTCAAGCTAAAATAGAGACAGATCAAACACATTACCTGCTGAAAGTCAAGCCATACTCCTAAAGCGATTACCCTCACATACTGGACCTTGACTCTGAGGAGGTATGGCCTGAACCCACAGAGCCTTGGGGCAGCTCTTTCCTTTAAAATGAGAGTGTTGACCCAGCTGGTCCAACTGCCTGGGTGGAGTAGGCAAAACTGGACTCTTTGGGGCTAACCTTTTCCTTGTGCTGCCCCCCCACACACACACACAAACACAAAGTTTTGCCCACCTCATGCAATCATAGGCACACTGGCCATTGCCAGAGCACCTGCAGTGGGTGGAACAATACTCAGGAGATGAGGGGACACACAGCAGGGAACAGCCAACCTGCAGCAGGCTCTGCTTGCTTAGGTTTCGCTTGCAGCTTTGTTACCGGGATGGCTAAACCAGTGCAAGAAGCCAGTGCCTTTTCAAGTATTCACCTGGAGGATGCCTCGGAGCCTTCCCTAACTCCAAGCTTGACTTACCTAGAAATCTCTGGAACAGAGTAAATGAGCCATCCTCTATTTACAGCTTCCTCTGGCTCCCCTGAAGGACACACACTGTGCTTTTATTTGGAATCTTGTTTTGTTTGAGACAGGGTCCATTCTGTATCTCAGGCTGATGTACTATGTAACACATGCTGGCCTGGAGCCCAGGGTGACCCTCTTACCTCAGCCTCCTGAATGCTGGATTACAGGTATGAGCCACCATGGCTAGCTTATGACCTTGACTTCTATTCTCTATTGAAGAACAGTGGGTAGCACCATCCTTCCTTCTTATTCACCTAATAGAAATCAAAAGTCAAAGGCAAATGGGGCTTTGGAGATCATCTAGTTAAACCCTTCATTTTAGAGACAATAAAACTGAAAACTTAGGACCCTGAGTGTGGGTCAGTGGTGGAGTGCTTACCTAGCATGATCCCCAGAAGCTCAAAAATAAAACAAGACCATCCTAAAGATCTACTCGGCGTGTAGACTCAGTGTGGAGTCTGGGGCAACATCAAAGGATCAAAACCTTCATTTCTGGTCTTCACTCAGGATGCCCACACAAGTCTTCATCCTACACTGTCCTTTATCCAAATGCCCTACTTCCTGATCCTTTTGCTTTCGCACAGCCCTCCCCTCCCCTTGCTAAATTTTCCATCTTGTCTGAGCAGGAGGCAGGAAAATGACAGGGCTCTCCAGCTGTGCTCAGTGCAAGGCGTTTTTTGGTTTGCTAACGTCTGCTAGCTAGCTGTTCTGAATCGCTCATCCTAGGCCTTTAGAGCTCCCAACAGAATAAGCTAATGTTTTGAATGTGTTTTGTAAGCTGTAAAACACTATACAAATATATGTTCTACTATTTTAGGATGTGGAATAATACAATCCCTTCAAACCGTGCTCTTGATTATCCTACCTCTGTGAGACAAAGGGAAGCAGAGGCAAGAAGGACAAGGAGAAGGAAGAGGAAAGGGAGGGTAAAGATGAGGTCACATGGGTCACATGCTTCTGTCTCTCCCCAGACCACAAGCCCATGGTTCATCCTATGGTTCCTTTATTCTCATGGTTCACCCAAAGAAAGGCTCAACTAATGGTTCCCTTTAAAACCTTCTAGACCAGGCATGGTGCTTATGATCCACCACTCAGAAGATTGAGGCAAGAAGATTTAAAAAAACAGTCTGGAGTCAATCGGAGGTGGCGCACCCCTTTAATCCCTCCCAGAATGGGGAGGCAGATGCAGGTGGATCACTGTGAGTTCAAGGCCAGGCTGGTCTGCTGAGTGAGTTCCAGGAAAGCTACACAGAGAAACCCTGTTTCAAAAAACCCAAAACTAAGAAAAAAACATAAAACAGTCTGGGCTACACAGTGAAACACTGACAAAAACAATGCATGTAGCCCAGAAGGTAGAGCATCCGCCCAGCAGGCGTGAAGCCCTGGGTTCAGTTCCCAGCACCGCAGAAACTGGGAGTGGGGGCGCATGCCTGTAATTCTAGCACTCAGGGAGCAGAGGCAGGAAGATCACAAGTTCAGAATTACCCCCAGCTACACAGGGAGTTTGAGGCCACCCTGAGCTTCGTGAGACCTGCCTCAAAAAGAACAACAACAACAACAAATCTACTCTGGACCAAGGGTTTAGTTCATGGTTCAGCACTTGCCTAGGGTGGATGAGGCCTTGGGTTCAATTACCAGCATCAAAATAAATAATAAATTTAAGAAAATAAAAACCCTTCTATTTCACTGCAAAACCCCCACAAGAGTTCCCATACATAAGAAGCACATAAAAGGAGAGTATAGAGACTTTGGTCAAAGGATACCAACTTCAAGTTAAATAAGAAGAATAAATTCAAGAGATCTACTGCATATCATCATAACTGTAGTTAATACCAATATTACATTCTTGAAAAATTACTGAGTAGATTTCAACTATTTTTCACCACAGGAAAATAAATATGTGAGGGAACAGATACCTTAATTAGTTTTACATACTTTAAAGCATCATGTGGTACATAATGAATACTGTGTTGTTTAAAAGCCTTGGTGTAATGGCATATGACTATAATCCCAGTCCTTGGAAGGAAGAAGCAAAGAGGAAGGTCATAAGTTCAAGGTCAGCTTGGGCTACCTGAGAACTCTCTCTCTACCTACTCACCCACCCTCTAGAAAATTTAGGCTCAGTAAGTAAAGGTCTTGCCACACAAGCATGAAGACTTCTGTTTGAACCCCAAGAACCAACATAAAAAGCCAGATGTGGTGGCAGGTGTCTATAATTGCAGTGGTCCTGCAGTGAGATGGAAACTAGCCTGGCATAGACAGCCATGAACAAGAGACCCTGCCTGGCGCAGGAGAGATGGCTCAGTGGTGAAGACCACTTCCTGCTTTTCCAGAGGACCAGAGTTTGATTTTCAGCACCCATGTTAGGTGGCTCACAACTGTCTGTAACGGCAGTTCCAGGGTACCTCTTGTCCCCACAGGCACTGACATTCACAAACCCTCCTACAGACACATGCATACACATAATTAAAAATAAAACATTTAAAGGGGTGTAGAGAGATAGGTGTAGTGGCGCACAGCTTTAATCCCAGCACTCAGGAGGCAGAGTCAGGCAGATCTCTGAGTGTAAGGCCAGCCTAGTCTACACAGAAAGTTCCAGGACTCCCAGGGCTCTATAGAGACCCTGTCTGATAAGATAAAATGAAAGGGTATGGAAGACTAGAGTGGTTGTTCAGTGGCTAAGAGCACTGGCTACTCTTCCAGAGGAACCTCTTCCAGAGGTTCAATTCCCAGAACCCATATGACAGCTAACAACTGTCCGTAACTCTAGTTCCAGGGAACCTGATGTCCTCTTCCGGCCTTGGTGGGCACCAGACATTGCACAGATTTTATATGCAGGTGAACTCCCATACACATAAAATAAATTTAGAGAGAGAGTGACTCTGCCTCAAAGTTGTAGGTAAGATCTAATACCTGAGGCTTTCCTCTACTGTCTAAATACATGCCATACATACTCTCTTTCTTCTCTCCGTCTCTCTGTCTTCTTTTCTGTCTTTGTGTGTATGTTTGTCTCTCTTACACACACACACACACACACACATTTAAGTGCAGGTAGTCGCTTGCTACCTGTCCCCAAACAGCAGTATATCAATGTGACGATTGAGAAATGCCCTTCCCTTCCCTCTTTTCCAACTCACCAAATCATGTCTAAATGTTATTCAGCATCACTGTGAGGATCATTTTCATCCCTAAGCCAGTGTCACTGGACAGCCCTGGCTCACTGGAAGGCCAGGGACACTCCCCAGTAGGACACTCCCGATAGAACAGAGTCAGGTATCTTCTCATGAGCTCCTAGACAAGCTGGTAGGGCTCTTTGGTCTCCTCTAAACTCCTACTTCCTCCCAGATTCTTCACCTTTGACTCTGATAGCATAGCCACCTATGTTGGGGGCAACCAGGCTTCTGCAGGCTTTTCTGAACTTGATCCTAAAAAGGACCTAAAAGGTTTCCAATATGCCTCCAAGTAATTTTCTTGTTAGAAACAACCACAACAAACAAACAAACAGAGAATGACCATGGCCAGAAGACGCCCATCCGCTAGAGGCCCAATCAGTAAGGAGGGGACCACAGAGGGCAGAAAGTCAGAATTCCAGCCACCCTAACAGAGAGTCACAGTCCAGGGTCCCACCTATAGCCACCCCCCTACCTGTGCTTCCAAATGGGATGGTAGACAGTCCTATAGGACAGGAGCTTGGGAAAAATCTATGAATGCAGTGCACAAACCAGAGTGACTGCTCCTGGCCTGAGGAGGACTAAGGCAGGAGTCCCCATATCTGGACTGTTCACTGAGTTCATATCATAAAGTGTCATCTCAGCCCCTGCTGCAAGCATACAGGCCTCAGCCACCATTTCAGTGTTTAAGAACAGTTCCCAGGCAGGAAGGACAAGAAGGACTAGAACAGATGGGGCCTGCAGACTCTATGGCCTGGCAGGTTGAGAGAGACAAAACACGGAGCAGAATGCCTTTGATGAAGCAGCCATCCAGTAACCATAGTTGGAACTAATACAACGATTTCATCAGTCCTGGCTTAATGGGACAGGCTCATGGACTCTGGGTCCCCTTGAGTAGTTCACATGTACAGGGTCTGGCCATCCCCATTCCTGATCCTAATGAGAGGAAAAGGTTCCCATTTGGAAATGCAAGAACATGAGATGAAGAGGATTTATTGAAGGCCCCCAAATCTCTCTCTTAGAACCTACAGAGGGCTCACATGAGCCCAGTTCAAAGGGCATGACTCTGACAGCGTTGGCTTCTTAAACTCAGAAGGAGGGCATCAGAGAAAGAAGAGAACGTGACCCACTACATTGTTTTTTGACTCCCAAATTAGTCCAAAGCCAGGCTCTATTTTTAGTGACTTCCCTCCCTCTCCACATCAGAATCCTTCAACAAATCCCTTTTTCTAAAGGTAGAATTTCAGCCAAGCATGGTGGTGCATGCCTGTCATCTCAGCACTCAGGAAGATGAGGCAGGAGGATTGAGAGTTTGAGGCCATCCTGGGCTACACAAAATGAGCTCAAGATCAACTTGAACCATATAGCAAGACTTGGTTTCAAAAATAACAACAAAACCAATGAAATGTGTGGGCTTGTGACATATAATTCAGTGTACAGCATTTCCATGAATGCATGAATCCCCTGGGTTTGAACTCCAGAACTACAAATAATTAATAATAATGATGATGATAAAATGTGAATCTGAATAGATTCTAAATATAATATCCAATTTTCAGGAAAACACTGGCCAAGATACATCTTAAATGACACAAGAATACAATTAACATAGTCCAGAATATTTAGAATTACAGAATAAGTGACTCAGATCTGTAATACTTAAATTACAAAAAGAACAAATGAAGAGACAGTGTATTAAAGAGACTAGATTTGATATCTGCATCAAAATTTGAACAAACCAACTGTCAAAATCTATAAACTAATCAGAAAACAGAACCACATCCAAATATTCCCTGAAATTATGAACAGATTGTTGGAGGCCAGCCTGGTCTATGGAGTGAGTTCCAGGGCAACCAAGGTTACACAGAGGAACTCTGTCTTGAAAAACCAAAAAACCAAACACCAAAACCAAACAGAGAACAGATTGTTCCAAGTAATGATACACACCCTTAATCCCAGCACTTGGGAGGCAGAGGCAAGTGGATCTCCGTGAGTTCACGGCCAACCTGGTCTACAGAGCTAGGACAGCCAGGGCTACACAGAGAAACCCTGTCTCAAAACAAACAAACTAACAAAACAGGTTGATGGGCACTGGAGAGACAGTTCAGCACCTAACATTGTGTACTATTCTTGTAGAGGACCCAGATTCAGCACCCATATTGGGTGGCGCAAACTACCTATAACCAGTTCAAAGGAGATCCAAAATTTTGGGCCTCTTCAGTCACTTGCTCTAGGGTGCTTACCCACACACAAACACAAATACACATAATTAACAATAAATCTTATTTCAAAAGAACAGGTTGTTGAGCTGCACATTCAGCTCTGAGACAGTGTGCCTGCCTAGTTTTCATGAGACTCTGGGTTTGATTCCTAGCAAACCTTCCCCAGAAAGAAGGAAATGCATACTTAGACATGATGACTGCACTATGGTTACATTTGTACGAAGCTCTGGATTCTTGGAAGTGTACACTAGAACTGATAATGGAATGTTGGAATGTCTGGGATTTGTTTCAGGAGGAAGGGAGAGGAGTAAATGAAACTTGATTGGTTATGATGATAATGGCTGTGGCTGAGTAATTGGAACACAGGGCTTTATTAGACTATTCCCTCTATTATTATATATGCTTGAAATTTTCCACAGTAACCTTGTTTTGTTTGTTTGTTTAAATGGTATCTCTTCTAATTTCTCCACCAGAAAAACATTTTTTAAATCCACAGCCAGACATGGCCACTCATGCCTGAAGTCCCAGACATGGCCATTCACGCCTGTAGTCCAGCAATTGTAAAGCAGAGGCAGGTGAAGCATCCTAAATCCAAGGCCACCTGGGTCACGTAGTGAATTCCAGGCCAGTTCAGGCTACAGAGTAAGATTCTGTTTCCAAAAAACAAACAAAGCACAAAACCCTACGACATCTACCCATCCTACCAGCGCTGGGAAAAATATTACCAAAGTTGCCCCCTTTTCCCTGGCAAGAAATGCAAAAATGATTGCCTTGAGTAAAATTGACAGTGTCACTATTCTAAAAGAAGGCCACTTTAACACATACCCACACTCCCAAAAAACTCAGCCACTGGGGCCAGATAAGACCTCTAATTGACAATCATTATTTCCTAACCTGGCAATTGAGTCCTGTCATTATATCTTTACACTATGCACTATTACACTGTAGATTTTGCTAGTCCATGACTTTTTTTTTTTTTTTTGGTTTTTTGAGACAGAGTTTCTCTGTGGCTTTGAAGGCTATCCTGGAACTAGCTCTTGTAGACCAGGCTAGCCTCGAACTCACAGAGATCCACCTGCCTCTGCCTCCCGAGTGCTGGGATTAAAGGCGTGTGCCACCAATGCCCAGCTAGTCCATGACTATTAGCTAACACAATAATCCAGACACTATGCCTGACAAATCCATTTTGAGAGGAACAAACTCCATGAGGTTCTCAGTGTACTCTGCGCCGATCCAGAAAACAATCAGGTTCTCTATGTCCAGCCGTCTTTGGTTCAAGATTTCTCCATGGTATACGAGGTAAAAGGGAATTATGGATTTTGCTGGGCATTTAGAGAGAGATGTCTCACCTGGATTTACCTCTCTCTCCCTGTCTTTCATTCAGTCTCATTCTCTGCCATGTGGACCGCATTCCTCTTCCCTTCCTCTTCCCCCTTCTCTCTCTCTGGATTCCAATAATTTTCCCATAATGCTTTGGGTGTCTCCCTCTCCTGAAACCTAACTGAGCCCTTCATCTTCCTACTTGACTACCCATCATTACACACTGCCTGTGTGGCACCTCCCAGACACAAGGCTGCCCACAATTCCTCCTAGAGATTATCTATGGTTTGGCTCTTGAAGAGAGACCTGACCCGACTAAGGGCTAAAGGGTATGAAGTACCATATTTTTTCCTCCTATACCCTCCATGAAGCCAAATCCAGTGCTTGCTCTTGGCTAAGATACCTTCCCTAACTTATTGAAGATCAGTTTGTATATCACAAAACATTTACAAGTTCTTATAGCTGATATGGACAAGGCCACTGATCTATGCGGACCCTTTGTGCAATTTTAAAGTAAATTATTACATGTATTTATTTACTGTGTGCAAATATGTATCTGAGTCTATTGCACAGTTGGGGGGAGGGATGCACACACCTGTGTCCACATAAGAAGATGCCAAAATAGGGTACCAGGCATCTCTTCCACCACTCTCCACTTACCCCTTTTGAACCTGGGGCTCTCATTTTCTCAGAGAGGCTGGAAGCCAGCAGGTCTTAGAGGTCCCTCCTGTCTCTGCCCACATCCCTCAGTAGTGGGGCTGCAGATTTGTATGAGGTGGCTAGCTTGTTGTGTGTGTGCTGGGATAGTGCAGCAAACCACTGAGCCACCTCGCCATTTTGCTTTGTGTAATCTTTTTTAAGGTTTACTTTTATGTGTATGGGTGTTTTGCTTACATGTATGTCTGTATACCACTTGTACCTGGTGTCTGTGGAGGCCAGAACAGAGTGTCAGATCCCCTGGAACAGGAGTTATGGATGGTTGTAAGCCACCATGTGGGTGCTGGGGATTGAACTCAGGTCCTCTAGAGCAGTCAGTGCTCTTAACTGTTAAACCATCTCCCCAGTACCCAATAAACAGGTATTTTGGTACTGGGGCTTGAACCCAGGGCCTCATAGGTACTGGGTAAGCCCTCTACCACAGCACCACCTCCCAGACCCTTTGAGCACTTTTTCCCCAAAGGTACTGTGTCAGGTATTTACAAGGTCTGGCCTTAATCTCGTGGCATGCCTTGGATATATGTACAGGTAAAATTCATCATCTTGTGCTCTTGCTGTACATTGATACATCTCTATAAATGAGTGAGTGTGTAAATGAATGAATTAATGAATGGGGCCCCTTCCTCTAACAGGATGTAGCCCCTACCAGCTCACACAGTTTGCACAGCAGAGTCTGAGACGGAGATCAGCCTTCTCCCAATCTGTTACTCCTTGGGAAAAGCAGAGCTGATATAACCGTATGTAGTGAACCTGAGACCAGAAACAGAAAATCCTTCCTTATGGAGCTCTCCAGTGCTTAAAGAATCTGCCTTCACCCCGACAGGCCGAGACACAGCTCTGGGTGTGGCAGCACGGATGCCTACTGAATTCTAGTCAGGCTCTTCAGCCTTGAATGTTGAAGCCACCCCCTCACAGAGCCCAAGTCAGCACAGTCTGGGGATGAAAAAACAAATTCAGCTTGAGGTGACAGGAGGTGACATGGCAATAGGAAAGAACCAGGATTCGACTCCCTAGGAACCTCAGTTCTCCTGTGGGGTTAGAAATTTAATCACACCTTCTTTTGACCCTCTCCCCAATACTATGAAGTTTCTGACTGCTACAAAATTCAAAGATATCCCTGTGCAATGCTCTTTGCTGAATGCCTAGAGGTACATGCCATGGGGCTTTCTCCCCATTGGTGGGCCGATCTGCTCATCAGCATCTCAGAACAGAACCTGCTAAATTTGGTATCAGGTGCCTGAGACGCACTGGCAAGAGGGAGCAGAAGCCATCCCGACCCTGATGGAGAGACAGACCATGCCGTTGTCTGTTTAGCGGACATGCTGTGATAAGCTGACCAGCAGCTGGAAGAGTGAGTCCTGTCCCCTAAGGGTCCTCAGTCCCGAGAGTTGGTGACAAATCACCAACTCACCTCCTGAGCCCGAAAGCTGAAGGACCTCAAGAACACAGGCCCAAGTGTGAGCCCTTCGCGCAGCTGGCAAGATGTGTTGTAAGTGCTTAATCCATCAAGAGCCCACGGTTCCTGGACACATGGCACTGGATGGGCCTGTCCTGTAGCAGGGGTTATAGGTAGAATAGAAATGAAACACTGAGGAGTGTGGGCAGGATACAACAGCCTCTTTCCTGTCCCTCTGCACTGCCAGGTCTTTCCAAAACCCCATATGCTTGTCTCTGCAACATCTGATCAACAGCTAACCGGAAGAAAAATGGCAAACTCCCCATATAGAGCTCTCAACTACAAGGTGTTTTTCCATTCCGCTGTAGCTTTTCCTTGGAGCCAGAGGACTGAAGCATGGTGAGCTTCTGTCTTGAGCTAAATCCCAAACAACAACTCAACACACAGCAAGATGGACAGTGTTTGCAGTGCTAAGAGCTGTGTGCTACTCAACTGCATTATTGTAATAGCAAATGTAAATGGGCAAATTCCACCTCTAAAAGGTACGTTCACAGGCTGGCTTGTTTGAGGCAGATTCCGGGCTACTAAGAGCTTCATCCCTGTAAGTTGTCTAAGAAATGACTTCTGAGGAAATAAACACAGGAGAAACATAGTTGGGCTTCTGCAAAAGCAAAAATTAATCTTCCTTGGAGTTTTTGTGTTCTGGGAAAGGCAAAGCAATATATATTGGCAGCTTCGTATGGAGATGGCTGCACTGCCCCAAGGAGTATGCTACTCCCCAGGCCCAACTAGTGTAAAAAATAATGCTTCCATTTTACCCTGTCATCTCTTGGTCATCTTTAGTCGGTTGACATGGATTAGCGTTCGCATCCTCTGCATTCAAAGCAACTTGATTTTGCAGAACTGGGTTGGCAAACATCTGAAAGAAGCTGGGCTTGAACTACTTGACCAGATCTGCTCTGTTTCAGCTTTGCCACTGGTTTGAGGTGTTGATCTAAGTCATTAAGCCACGAGTTCGTATCTTGTGCTAGGTAATTCAATAGCATTTTGCTTCACCTGAAAGTGTCCACTAACCCTTGATGGAAGCACAGGACTGTGAGTATTATTGGGCCTGATGGTATCCAGTGGTCAATTTCCCTTTTCTCAAAGACAGTGACAGCCACGGAATGCTTAAGGAAAGCAAAAGACCAAGTTCATGGTCCAACTCCTCCCACCTCCCCCCATTCCTCGCAGTGACACTTATCTTCCCTGACAGCCACTCCCGTTGTGCTCTTTCCTCGACCCAACACAATGGACATATGCAGACACCGGCAGACAGGGAGGATGTCTTCCATCCCGTTGCTCCCCTGTGCAGAGGGACCAGGCTAAGGTTACATAAGCCCCTCTTGAGCTGTTGGTCCCCTGTGCTAGGGGGAAGGAAATTGGGGGATTGTGACGAAGTCACGGTCTGCAGGCCCTGACTAACCCTGTACTCACCATCCTGTTCTGTCAAGGCGGGGCGGCTGGAAACCTAGGGTCCCCCCCCCCCACACACACACACACACACGACCACCCAGCTCACGCCAATCTGGCAGGACTCGGAGTGCGGGCAGACCCGAACTGGCTATCCGCTAGATCGTGGGATTCCAGGCCCCGGCCCCAGACTCGAACCGCAGCTCCCTGCCCCCCAGGCACCCAGACCCGCGCTCTTACCTGCCCGGGCCGGGGCCGGGGCCGGGGCCGGGGCCGGGGCCAGGGCCGGGGCCCAGACCGAGACCAGGGGCCGGGGGTCCTGCTCGCGCAGCTCCAGCTGCGGGGAGCTGTCCGCCGCCAGCTAGTGCTGAAGGCGGCTTCCCTGCTCCGGGGCCCGGGCCCGGACCAGAGCTTCCGGGCGGCAGCGGCCCTTCACCCGCGCCGCCCTCCAGGCTGGCCTCGTTGCCCATGGTGGGCAGGCGGGGTCGGGGTCGCACTGCGCCCGGGCCGGCGGCTCCCGGGCGGCGCTCACACTCTCCACTCCACCGCTGCTGCCGCCATCTCCCAGCTCGGCTCGCACCGCCGCCTGATGCCGCGCATGCGCCTAGCGCGCACCCCTGCCCTGCACACGCCGCCCCCCCTTCCCCGCGCGCGCTCACGCCGGCCCGCGAAGACTCGTGTCCACGCGCCAGCCTCGGGGTCGACGGGAAAAGGCCTCCGGAGCCCGCGCGTGCGTCCTCCGCGGCCAGCGCGGCCGGCGTGTGCTGAATGGAGGCCGGCGGGGCCAGGCGGCTGGAGGTTCACTAGACCTCCGAGGCCACCCAAGAGCCGGGGTGGTGGCCTACGCGTGTCATGCCAGTCCTTGGGAGGCAGAGGCAGGAAAGCCAAGGTCACCAACTAAGCACGCAGCCCCTTTGAGGCCAGCCTACACCAAACCATTGTAAAAGAGAGTGGCCCGCAAGAGGGATCAAGCGGTAACCGGTGCTGTCTGTCGAGTCTGGGACCACATGTTGAAAGAAGTGAGTTAGGGACCACATGTTGAAGGAAGAGAACCAACTTCCTCACGCTGCACTCTCATCTCCACACCCGCCCGTGCCCCGAACCATATACAGACACAAATGAAGATGTCTTCTTTTAAAAGAGGATCTTGAGAGATGGTTTAGCAGTTAAGATCGTACACTGCTCCTCCAGAAGACATGTCCTGTTCCCAGCACCCACGTCAGTGGGCTTACAACTAACTGTCTGTATTTTAGTTCAGAGGGCTCCCATGTCTCTGTCCTCAACAAACGGGCACTCGTGCACACCCACACACATATGCATCATTAAAAACAGGAGCCATGCATAGCGGTGAACACCTTTAATCAGCACCCGGGAGGCAGAGGCAGGAAGATCTCCGTGAGTTCGAGGCCAGCCTAATCTACATAGAAAGTTCCAAGACAGCCAAGGCTACATAAAGAGATCCTGTCTCAAAACAAATAAATGCTTTTAGCCTGACATTGGTGGTGCATGCCTTTAATCCCAGCAGAGGCAGGAGGATCTCTATGAGTTTGAGGCCAACCGGGTATACAGAGTGAGTTCCAGGACAGCCAGGATTGCACAGTGAACCCCTGTCTTGAAAACAAAGAAGTTCTAATCCAACTGAACATCAGTGATCAGGCAAGTGCTGTCTGTTCAGGAGGGGAGGATGCAAGATGGTTTTCCCCAAACTCTGTAACAGAGCCGGTAAGAGAAGGACTTCAGAGCCCTCCACTTCCTGGTGTTTTCTGCCCTGTCTGCTGCTCTGGCTAAACTCCTGAGCCTGTCTGGTGCGGAGGGAGGAGAGTCTGCGTATGGTGGTCCTTGCTATGCTTCCTCCTGTGCTGAAGAGTGTTTGATTTTTGTTTCATGTCTGGTGACTACATGTGAACAAATTAGGAACCATATGAGTCAGCATCTCAGACTGGCTACTCCCCAGATAGGACCTGGGACTCACTAAGCCTCCATTTCCTAGTGTGCAAAGTTAGGATATTAACAGGCCCTCTAATAAAGAAAGTGGAGTCACTGGTGGAGGTAAAACACAAGAATGAGAGTCCAGCACATACCAGGCAATACTGCCATTGCTGTCTTTTTTTGTTTTGTTTTGTTTTGTTTTGTTTTTTTCCAAGACAGGGTTTGTCTGTGGCTTTGGAGGCTGTCCTGGAACTAGCTCTTGTAGACCAGGCTGACCTCGAACTCACAGAGACCCACCTGCCTCTGCCTCCCGAGTGCTGGGACTAAAGGCATGCGCCACCACCATCCGGCTATTGCTGTGCTTCTTGTGGTGACTTGGATTTGGAGGACTGGTGACAAATAAGCACTGTGGGCAGGCCAGTGGCCTGACTTTGTCCCATATTAGACTGTTTTATCTTTACAAACACCAGATATTGTGATGTTGCAAGCACTTTTATCTGGGGAGACATAAACATCTACTCACCCCAGATAGCACACCAAAAACAGACAAAAGTAATAATTCCATCAAGGTCCAACTTGGCAAGCCAATGAATTTATTAGACTCACCTACAGTGCATGGAAGACCCCAAAGCAGCCATATTACTGAAAAGTCTCACCCCCAACATGGATGGCAATTTTCCACAGATGCACAGCTGGAGTCCCCTTGATGTCACCTTCAGATGACCTCCCACCTTGATACATTCCAGCCCCTCCCAAAACCACAAGCCACATGCAATTAGAGCAAAAATTACACCCAGTGGGCAAGGATGTCCGAAGGTAATGGCTGGGATCTCAGGTGAGGGTCCCAACCGTTCCTACTCTGAGCTCAGTCTGGAGGGCTGCTGGTGAACAGTCACACCTCCTGATGACAACAGTAACAGCTACTGTGCACAGATAGCACTCTATGACTCGTGGGTTGGACCATGTTTATTTTGTCGTTTCTGTAGAAATCACAGAAGCTGTGGCTTCCCACAGATTTGTCAACATGTCCCTAGTTCCTTCCCATGGGAGTAATTAGCCCTACCCAGCAAGGGGGTCTGGGGAGTTGTTCTCCTCAGGGTGGATTCCTGGCTGTAAGTAGACCTCCAGGGTCTTTGTTACCTTAGTGACAAAGTCATGCACAGTGGACCCAGAAGGACCTAGAAGTGTGAGTTAGTGATGTCCTTCCTCTCCCAAACAATTCCATTTCCTCTGAGGAGCACTCCCTGGGCACACTCTCCTTCCACCCCTTCACTCACCCCAAGGACACTGACTGACCATGGGATGGTACTAACCTCTGGTGGTCTAGGGTTCTTGACCCAGACTCTTTTTTCTTTCTTGCCACACAAGTCATCTCCTATTTCATCTAGTTTGGATTGCCTGCCTGGGCTGGCCTTCAGCAGGTTCCTAAGGACTGGCCACTGGGCTCGACTCTCCATGAAGCTCTGAGCATTTATCTCACCTGTGCTTTCTAGTGGTTCACTACTAACCAGGCCTAAAAGTTACTCAGGAGGACCTTTGACCTTCACTCCCAAATGACCACATCTAGGCTGCAAACCTGATAAGAACCAGGGAAAATAGAGATTGCATTCAGTGTCTCCTCATGGAAAGGCTCTTGGCAAGCTATCTTCATTCAGGAGGACTCACTAAATTTGACTATGGAACAACTGTATGATGTGTCCAGTATCATGTCCCTGTAGGTCCAGCTGCTGTCTCTCCAGGAACAGGGTAACTTGAAAACTGTATGGTTTCCCAGGCCCTAGGCCTCCCTAGGGAATTTATCTTCTTCCCACTTTGGTATGCACACAACACATGGCAGACATTTTGGAGGAAATCCAGATGGGAGAAGAATCTACCTACATACCAAAAGGAAATGGATGTGCTTGCTTGCTTCTTCAGCCTGTACACTGAGACACTTGCAAAAGCTGAGAGGGAAGCCGGGAGTGGTGGTGCACGCTGTAATCCTGGGTCTTACAAAGTGGTGGTGGAGCAGTGGGGAGGAAAAATTAAAACCCTGCCTGAGCTATACAACTACCTTGTCTAAAGTGGGGTGGGGGCTGAAAAGATGGTTCAGCAGTCAAGAGCACTGGCTGTTCCTCTAGAGCAGTGTTTCTCAACCCCTTTGGCAAACTGCTATCTCAAAAAAATATTTACATTACAGCCGGGCATTGGTGGTGCACACCTATAATCCCAACACCCAGGAGGCAGAGGCAGGTGGATCTCTGTGAGTTCGAACCAGCCTGGTCTACAAGAGCTAATTCCAAGACAGCCTCCATTGCCACAGAGAACCCTGTCTCAAAAAAACAAAAACAAAAACAAATTTACACTACAACTCATAACAGTAGCAAAATTACAGTTACAAAGTAGCGATGAAATATTTTATGGATGGAATAATTTTATGGTTGGGGGTCACCACAACATGAGGAACTGAATTAGCAACATTAGGAAGGTTGAGAACCACTCTTCCAGAGTGAGCCGAGTTTGATTCCCAGCACCCACGTGATAGTTCAAAATTGCCTATACCTTCTTTCCAAGGAACCAGACACCACAGGCACCAGGCACACATGATCAGGTGCACAGACCTGAGGTGTCCCTGGCAAAACAACCACACACAATTTCTAAAAAAGTTCCCAGGCATTGGTGGTGCACACCTTTAATCATGGCACTTGGGAGGCAGAGGCAAGCGGATCTCTATGAGCTTGAGGTCAGCCTGGTCTACAGACGTAGTTTTAGGACAGTCAGGGCTACACAGAGAAACCCTGTCTTGAAAAACAACAGCAACAAAAAGTCTATAGGGGTAAAGAAGAAACTCTGAGGGCAAGAATAGGAGACAGGACTGGAGAGGTGGCTCAGTGAGTAAAATGCTTGCCATACAAGCAAAGGAACATGAGTTTGGATCCCAGCATGCAGGGACCAGTGCATGTGGTGTGCCTGTAATCCCATAAGTGAGGATCCATGGGACTCTACAGCCAACCAGTCAAGCTATTCCAGGTTCAGTGAGAACAACGTAGGGAAGAACGGAGAAAGACCTGATGTCAGGCTCTGGCTTCCACATGCTCACAGCAATCAGTGCACACAGTCTTCCACTGCCACACCCAAGACAGAGAAAAAAGAGTAGGCAGCTGGTTAGAAGTGGGTAAGGATAAGAAGGAGGAGTTGGCTGGGGAGAGGCTCAGTGGTTGAAAGACTTCTTAACAAAAGCATGAGGACCTCCTTTCACATCCCTACCAGCCCACATGAGTGCTAGGGGGGTCGACAGCCTGCCTGCAGTTCCAGCCTTGGAAGGAGGGCACAGGGGATTCCTAGAGCAAGCTGGCCAACAAAACTAAGCGTATTGTCAGGCTCTGGGTGTGACTGATAGAGCCTGCCGCTATAAATGGGATGGAGGAGCGACTGAAGATGATTCTCACCATCAACCTCAGGCCCCCCATGAGCACACACACAATGTGCATGCACACCCACATGCATGCACACACATGCATGCACACCCACATGCACGAACACATGCATGTGCACACATGCATGCACACATTATGCACACCACTCACACGCGCACGCACACCCACATGCATGCACACATGCATGCACACACATGCACAATGCACACGTGTGTGAATACACACGCATGCACATGTGCGTGCACACACATGCATGCACAACACATGCATGCAGCCCATGCATGCACACCTATGCATGCACACCCATGCATGCACACCTACATGCATGCACAACATTCACACACCCACATGCATGCACAACACTCACATACCCACATGCATGCACACCCACATATATGCACAGCACTCACACACGCTTGCACAACACTCACACACACATGCCTGCATAACACTCACACACATGCATGCACATACATGCATGCACACACATGCATGTACAACAATCATACAGCCACTGCATGTACACCACTCACACACACATGCATGTACAACACTCACACACATGCATCACAACACTCACACACACATGCATGCACACACACATGCATGCATGCATACCACTCTCCCACATGCATGCACACCACTCACACACATGCTTGCACACAATGCATGCACACCACTCACTCACACATGCATGCACAACACACACATGAATGCACACCACTCACTCACACACATGCATGCACAACACTCACTCACACACATACGTGTACAACACTCACTCACACATGCATACACACACATGCGTGCACAACACTCACACACATGCATGCACACACATGCATGCACAACACTCACACACATGCATGCACACCCAATGCATGCACAATACTCACACCCACACATGCATGCACACCCACATGCATGCACAACACTCACACACACACAGAAAAAGAGGGCCTGGAGAGATGGCTCAGCACCCTTGCCCATGTCAGTTGGCTAAAAAACACCTGTTACCCCAGCTCCATAGAATCCAATGCCTTTCCGGCACTCATGTACACATATCCCAACACACGCACCCATACAGATTACCAACCAAAAGTTAGAAAAATAAAAAATTGTAATTAAAAAAATGGCGGTGCACACTTTTGATCCCAGCACTCAGGAGGTAGAAGCAGGTGGATCTTTTTGAGTTCCAGGACCACCAGGACTACCTACAGATACCCTGTCTCAAAAGAAAAGAAGAGAAAAGAAAAGAAAAGAAAAGAAAAGAAAAGGAAAGAACAGAAAAGAAAAGTTAAAAATGGTAAAACACTGTAACGCCAGACCTAGGGGATCTGATGCCCTCTTCTGGCCTCCTCAGGCACTGTATGAATGTGATGCACAGACTCACATGCAGGCAAACCCTCAGCCATTAAAAAAAATTAAAATTTTTTAATGGGAAAAATTAAATGGGAAAAGAAACACATACACACATACATACATACATACATACATACATACATACATACATACATAAAGACTGGCTGAAAACAGTTTTGGATGTTGGGGTGCCATAGACACTTTGGACTGTTTCAGAGAGACGAGGAGAGCTCACGCTTACCTATGAGATTCTCTAAACTCCTTTCTATGGCCGCCTTGCTCAGGTTTGTCATACCTCCCAATGATGTGCAACTCCCCACCCCCACTCCTCCACCGGGTGAGGACCAGACCAAACTGAGAAGGAAAGAGGGACATCCACAGGGGGAGATTGCCTGCCTGGCTTAAGTTTGTGGTCACCACCCACAGACAAAGGGAAGCTCCCTAAGTAAGCAGGAGGCTCCAAAGACACCTTAGCCTTGCCTGCCTATGTGTGCCCCCCAGCTCATTGGCATACTCGTCTTCAGCTGGCCATGGTTCCTGGAAGAACAGGAAAAAAGAAGAAAGCTAAAAAGTATAGAATTCACTCGACACTTTGCCATGTATATCCTTTCCTGTTGCAGTGTGCAAATCTTTACTTGCGTTATGAAGAGGCAATTTAAAAAATCACCAAAAATGTTTGCCACCAGCCTAACCCCACCACCCCTGCATATTGCTCCCAAGAAGGCTAATTAAGCCCCATTGCTATTAGAGTTACACACTTTTGAAGGCTTGTTATGACAAGAAAAAATAATGAAGCTGTGGTTTCTAGAAGTCGTAAGCATCCAACTCAAAACATGGCGCCCTCCTTGCCCCTCTGCACTCCCTCTCCCAGGCAGGCCTGTGGGCTGGCTCTGCCTGTCTCACTAATGTACACCACATTCAATCCTCCTCCAGTGCCTCCTCCACTCCTCAGTGCCAGGCCCAGAATGGGACCAGTCTTTGAGGAGCTGTGTTTGTAGGAGACAGAAAGACATGCAAATCTGTACTAATAAACTACAGAAAATGCCCAGCCTGAATCTCTATTTTGAGTTTTCTCCCCAGAACCCTAATTTTTATGTAGACCTATCGCCAACCTCTGTTGCACGGATGGAGGAGAGCCGGTCCCACTGAAAAGTTATGTCCTTATGCCATCTCCTGAGACAACAGAGGTTCAGACATGTCTCATTTTAGGGGAAGAGACAGCTTGCTTGGTGGTCTCTCTTTCACACTCTTTCAGGAGGATCTCTGTCCCCTCACCTCCCTTAGACTTTCCTAATACAAACCCAAGAGCTTTGCTGGGAATTAACCTTTCCTACATGGGACTTTGGGCTATAGGATAAAGCCATTCTCTTCACTGAGTTCCACCTGTGTCTAATCAGAATGGCAGGATGACAAGGCCCTGCCATCTTTTCTGAGTGCCAAGGAAGCTCCCAGGAGCTGCCAAAAGAACTCCTGCCTTCCAGGACAGATGGACAGAATAAGGCAAGGATTAAAGTCACTGACAGCAAAACCAAACCCTGGGGGCAAGAAGGAAGACTGTAAGACAGACATTCATGGCAAATCTGCCCTAGGTCTCTGCCGAGATGGATGATTTTAATCCATTAAATGTGACTGATATCTTTTGAGTTAGGCTCTAGAGCTACAACAGAGAATCCAGACTGTTGAACCCACTATGTCTTTACTTCAGCTTATGATCTCCAAGAATGACCTTTGGCAGTCTGCTGCTCAAATCAAGCCTTGAACCCAAAGCACTTGATTCCTGACCATCAGTGCTGAACCCTTGTCCTGACCTGCAGTAGTGAGTATGACCATAGCATCACCAGACGGACAGTGAGAGCTGACACCGCACTCAGACAATGGGTCGCCTGAGGAGACGCTACCCTGGCTGCCCCAGGATCTGGACTGGGTGGGAGCAGGTATCAGCTGAGCAACATCTGGGTTACCACTGCTATTTCTGTATTGCTAAGCCCTCAAGCTGGGAGGCCTGGTGTGAGCATCAGCTTTCTGAAAAGACCATCTTTCTGATAAAGAGGTGGCAATGCAGACTGAGACTTCCAAATAACACGGGGCAAGGACAGACTCTACTATAACAGAGAGGCCAAGTGTGCAGTTGAATTGTCTTCCCATCTTTATTAACACTAATTCCACAGGCTCACCCCATTCCCATTCCCAACTCTGCTCCAAGAATCTTCTTGGGACTCATCAGGTGTGTGTATTCCTCTCCTAGTCAGCCCTGAGCCAGAATCTCTCTGAGGAGGCTGGAGTTCCAGGAGGGTGCTGCCGTGGGGCCCACAGCAGGGTTGGGGGGAACAATGGTTACTGATGGGGGATGTCCTTCTGTATGCTGTGAATATATGTTTCTCTTATTGGTTGATGAATAAAGCTGTTTCGGCCAATGAACAGGTAGGATGTAGCTAGACACGAAGTATAGGCGGAGCTACCAGACTAGGAGAATTCTGGGAAGAGGAACTAGAGATCACCTGCTTTCCAAGTGTGTGCCTGAAGCTGTACGATTTTTTTTTTTTTTTTTTCTTTTCGAGACAAGATTTCTCTGTGTAGCCCTGGCTGTCCTGGAACTCGATCTGTAGACCAGGCTGGCCTAGAACTTGAAGATGCGTCTGCCTCTGCTTTCTAAATGTTGGGATTAAAGGTGTGCACCACCACCACCACCTGGCTAGGAGCTGTACAATTTGAGGAAAGGCATTCTTTGGGATTTTTGGCCACCCAAGCTCTAGGGTGTAAAGACTCGTGCATTACGCTGGTCTGTCCTTGTCACCTGGCAGAATGCACTCAGGCAGTATCCTGGTCAGCCCAGGGTTCCATGACTACTGTGGTCTGCATGCAGGTGCAAAGGACCCCTTTAAAAGAAATGTCCTCACCTAACCTGCGCTCTCTTTCTCGCTGTTCCCCTGGGGCAGACAGGATTTCTCCTGTCTCCATCTACTCTTCTGTCCTCTCTCTCTCTGTCTCTTTACCTTATTTTCTTACCCCCCCCTCAATAAAACTTTCAAAATGAGTCACGTCTACAGGTCCCCATCCGCCTGCAGTCCATCACCTGCCCGGGACCGGGAACCTGCCACTCACGGTCCCTTTATTCATAACACAGGGTCCACTCAGAGAATGAGTCACCAGTTGCCGCATCCCCATTTGTTTCAGACTGAGAGAACCCCAACAGCTCAACCAGATGAGCCTAGCTGCTAGCCAAGACTCACCCAGATCCCCTGGTCCCCTGCCTCAAGATGCTCCTAGGCTTGAGAAAGAGGAGACGAAGAATCCAACAAACCCACTTCCCGGAAGTTAAGACTCCGTAGAGACACGAGGTTTAAAAGAGAGAGCTAGGAGAGATGAGCAAAGGATGGAGTTACCGCCCCCCCCCCCCATATGTTAGTTTGAATCAGAGAACAACTTGCAGGAGTCTGTTCTCTTTCCTACAAATCAATCATGGGATCAAGTCCAGGCAAGCGCCTTTACCCACTAAGCCATTTTGCTAAGAGGAGTAGTTACAGATTTCCAAGACGATAATTCAAACTTTGCAGGCTGGAACCCCAGGGCGGAAGCCCCGGAAAGCCAGGGCCTAAACTTGCCACGCCCATTTCCCTGCAGATTTCCCTTTAGGAGGGAGAACGGTGCCCTGGAAGTGCAGGGACACTTGCCTGCATCCCGCAGGGTAAGGAAGCCTGAACACCGCGCAGACTCGGCTCCACCCGCCTGTCTGCTCCAGTCCTGCCCACAACCGGCAAGGTGAGGGTAGGGGGCTCTCCTCCTAGCTAGGCTGAGCAGTTCAGCACCTCCCTCCCTAAAAGGCATTCGGGTCCACAGCCCGACTCCCCTACGCTCGCTGCTAGGGGAGTAACCCCACCCATAGCCCACCTCTTCAGCCCCGCCCACTCGTAGCCGCTCAGTCCTATAGCGCCACCTCCTGGAAGTCGGTTTACATTGTTCCTCTTTGGGGGCCTGCTTGTGGAGCCACTACCAAATGGGGATGCTGAACCTGCCTGGGCTTCATAGAACCCTTTAGAGACGTGGTCTCAGCTGAGATTCAAGTCACCTTCAGCAAATTAGGAGGCAGTGGAGGATAGTGGGGCTCCTACCCCAGGATGCCCCAACACGTGAGCACCCCTCCTTTAAAGTACTGTCTCCTCTGCATTTCTGAAGCCCGCGTAAGGAAGTAGCAGGACCATTCCTCATTGGGGGACTTTATGTAACTGCTGGCCTGGATCCACCTGCCTCTGCCTCCAGGTGCTGAGATTAAAGGTGTGTGCCATGTGTGTGTTTTTTTAATGTTTAAAGATTTGTTTTTATTTATGTGTATGGACATGTATAGACATGTTAAGTGTATGCCATGTGTGTGGGTGCCCATAAAGAACAGAAGAGGGAATCCAGGACATGGGCTAGATGTGGTTGTTAAAGACACTGAGCTTGGGTCCTCAGGATGAACAGAAAGTGCTCATAACTGCTGAATCAGCCAGTTCTCCTGCTTCCCACCTACCCCGTCTTTTGAGAAAAGATCTTGCTATGCAGTCTTGGCTGAACTGCAACTCCCTATGTAGATCAGACTGTCCTCAAACTCAAGAGATTCACTGCCTCTGACACCTAAGTGCTAGATTACAGGTGTGTACCACATCAGGGAATTTTTTATTTTTGGCTGTTGAGTATAGATTTTATTGGCTGAGCCATCTCTCCAGCCCAGTTTTTTGTTTTCTTAAGACAAAAGTCTCTTGTAGCCCAGACTGACCTTGAATTTGCTATGTAGTCTAGACTGTCTTTAAACTCCTTCTCCTAAGACCTCCACTTCACACATGTCAGGATTACAGACATGTACCACTGCACTGGGCTGATTTGAATTTTTAAAGATAGCAATACTGAGTGAAAATTAGCCTTGAAAGACTGGTGCTTGAGATGGACATTCTATGTTTGACAGGAAGCAGGGAAGAGCTCCTAGCAGCTCACTTAGTTGGAACACTGAGAAGAAACAAGCTAGGAGCTACAATTTGGCAAGTAGTGTGGAACTTCTAGAAGTTCAGGCTAGCCACGATGTTCTCCAGCCCAAAGCCTTGTGTCACATGACTGGCCCAAGGCTCTTGACTCTCAAGGCGATGTCTTTACATAAGATTGGTAAGAGTTTGTAGGAGTTCAGATCTCTCTGCTTTGCTTTGATCTCTAACTCTTTTGCAGGCGGACTCAGTGACCACTATCCATTATTTCAATTCCACCCCCCCCATTTCACTAGGGATCCTAGAGCCCACTGGAGACAGCACCGTCCTTACCTCCTTACACCACACTGGAAAGCCATGCTGGAGGGATCCCTGGAAGTGGCCCTGAGCCAAATCAAGTAGAAAAGCAGATTCCTATTAGTCCCCCTTTGCCTGCCCCCTTCTGTCACTTTCTGTCTAGCTCAGAAGGCAAAGGCAGACTCACCTGCATCAAGAAAAGATCACAGGAACTTGGCTGGAGTGCTGGAGGACAGACATCTACCGGACTCATCAGGAGGAGGCTGGGAGCAACTGCAGGGTCATTTTCTGGGCTCCTGATTCGGCCTAGAAGGCTGAGGCACATGTCTTTGAAAACATGTGGAGACAGTCTTATGTGAGATGGTGTCTTTGGACAAAGTCTTGAATCCCAAGATGGCCTCAAACTTACTAAGTAGCTGACTCTGTTCTTGACTTCCTCATCCTCTAAGTGCCACCTCCCAATACTGGGGTCACAGGCGTGCAGCACCGTGCCTGGCTTGAGACACACCTTTGTGCCCAGGCTTCTTTGCCTAGGCACTTTGAACATGCTACACATTTAGGCCCTAACTCTGACCATTGTTGGACTATCGGGCAAAATGGATGCAAATCCAATGGTGAGCTGGTAGAGGCTGAGGTAAGTCAGGAGAGGCACCAGTTTTCCTGTAACCAATGGTCCCTCTGGCAACAGCTGCTGCATCTCTACTTCCCACATGTAAGCACTGTCCCAGGAAAACACACCTACCCTTTCCTAGGTCCTGAGCATGCTCAGTCTACCCAGACGGCCTGTCTGTAAGAGTTAGTCACCCAGAATCTAGAGGCTCAAGAACAGGACAACCTGGCTTGTTTCCAGCCAATCCCAAGCCTATAGGTAGTTTCAGGTAGACGCTTGTCAGCATACCTTCACCCCAGTCTTCAGGGGGCTCTGCCAGGAGACCTGCCTGGAGCTGCCCCTTCTGAGGAGAAAGCCCTTCCCATCCTTCTCCTCTCCACCCAGTCTCACTAGATTCCTAGCCACACCCTACCCTTGGAAATGAAGAAAGTGAGGATCAAAATTAGTCTTGGCTGGCTCAGAGGCAGAAGGGGTGCTAAAAGGAGCTCACACAGTGGCAAAGTTCCTGGAGCACACATCCAGCCTTTTCATGGGTACAGAAATGCTTGAGCTTCTGTGAAGGTGGTTGGGCTGGCTGAGTCACTCTTCTTTGACATATGATTCCCTCCTATCATTCATTCCCAGGAACCTTAAGAGACCAGGTAAACAGACAGTCAAAGGCAACGGCATTGTAATAAAGACACTGCTTTTATTTAGTTTGATATGTTTCTATACAGAATGCAGAAAACACATCTTAAAATCATACAGAAGGAAATAAAAACACATCAGTGGTCGGTGAACACTTGAATGTGAGATTGGCTCTCCGTCTCAGAGTCCGATGGCCATCGCCAGCTCAGGGCTCAGGGAGGAGGCTGCCTGCAAAGGCATTGTTGCTGTTGTTATTCTGTTCACTGCCCCATTGCCTCCAGTTGCTATGACAACAGGCCACTCTGGGCCAGCCTCCTCTCTGCATGGCAATGCCCAATGGTGGGGTTGCTAAGAGCAACAGAGCTATTGGGAAGGCTTTCCAAAGCCTTCACCTGGAATATTGGGATTTACTTATTATTTATTTTTGATGAGGTTACCAGAAATAATTTCATCAGGCTAGATCCCTGCTCCCGATTCTGGGACATCAGGGAAACTCCAGCTTGGACCAGAACTTCGAGGCACAAGGCCCAGTCACCAGCCATCCATGAAGTACTCATCTGCAGACTCCCCCATAGGGCACTGCTCACTGTAAAGAACCCTGCCGGAGGCTGAGCAGGAAGGGTAGGCCCTGTGGAGAATCCAGGAGAACCACCCTTTGGAAACAGCATACCCCTCCTACCAGCCTTCCCTTCCTGAGACAGCATACCCTCTGCTAAACAGTCGATATGGCTTAGAAGTTACTGCTCCGTGTGCAAAGGGAGCCTGGGTCCACCCACCCACCCTCGATCAGGGAAGGGATACGTTATTGCAAAAGGCATTCCTCCCTAAAAGGTACCCGAATAACTCAGACATTAAGAAAAGGCATGCTCAAAATGGTTTCTTTCAGGAGGAGAATCAAAGCAGAGTGGGTGCCCCTGAGTCATGGGACAGAGATGCAGATGGATGGACGGTGTTCTGCTAGAAAAAGGCAAAGGAAGCCTCTATGTAATCCAGAATTTAACCCATTAGGAAAAGAAGGGAGGGGTCAAAATGAGCAAAGCCATCAGTTCCATGGAATCAACACTAGGAGCTTGTACAAACTGCTGTTAAGCATCACCGTTTTTTAATCTTTTTTTTAATAAAACAATTTGAGGCTGTATAAAAACTTTAGTAAAAAATTAGCTTTGAGAGCCCACAGATTTTTTACTATGAACTATTGCTGGCACTCCTCCCCAGCCACCAGACCTTTTCCAGTTGTTCAGGCCCAAGGCCCAGGACTGGAGCGCCAGAGAAGAGGGGATGGGGTGCGTGGGGTGGGACTGTGGACTGTTGGGACAAAGTGGCCAAGGTCAAGTGAGGAAAGAGCATCACATGACATAAAAATATTGCATCTTCACCAAAATGTTCCCCACTGAGTGTTTCAAAGACCATGATATTCCTTTAGGAGGGAAGAAAAAAGAAAAACAAAAACCCACAGAGAAGGAAAAAAAAAAAAAAAGGTTGATGTGGTCCTTCAACCTTCTCAGGTGCCCCTACGAGCAGCTGGCCCACCTTGGAGCACCTAGGTTGGGGGCCACAGCCACCAATGCCTCTTGGAGTCCCTTTTCCACAGAAATGAAGACCCCCTCAGTGGTAGGCCACTAGCGTGCATGGGGTAGAGGTCAGGATGTCCATGGCCCAAGAGGCCCCTCCAGCTTCCAGCCCCTGGCAACAGCAGGAGAGCAAACCCAGCACCAGGGCCCTGGCACCAGAACCAGGACCAAGAGGCCCTCAGTCAGGCTCTGGGGTATCAGAGCAACCAAGTTGACATAGTGTGAAAAAATAGGATTCCTTTGATAAAAAATACTGTCCCTTGGTCTTCTCTAAGTTTGAAACACCCTGGGAGCTTATTTTTAGCAAAGCAATTCCCCATACCCACCCAAAAATTATACGTACAAGTTTAGGTAAACAGCAGATTAAATGTAAAAACTTAACCTTAACTTCTGAAAGTCCTTTGAATTTAATCTTTAGCTACTGTTTTCCATGTTACATCCTGCAGCTAGACACACGTGAATAGAAAAAACAGTACAGTTAGTGTTAAAGGCAAAATGCAGAGAGCTGGGGGTCACCCAGCACTGCCTGCGAGTTCATTCACGGTTCCTCGCTCCTTCGTTCTACCTCTACTCAAACAGTGCTTTCAGAGCCAGCCATCAAAATCAGCGAAGAATTTTCTATGAACAAACAAAAAGCTGTTAGGCAAAAAATAAAAATAAAAAAGTCCCCAAAGTCTCTCCAGCAGCTTTGGGGTTTGGGAGGACCAGAGAGGGCAGGCTTGTCCAGGCCCTGTGTGTCAGTGTGTGCTAGGTCAGGTGTTGGCTACCAGTGGGCAATGGTCTGTGGGCCACCGGTCTCTACAGACAACACCGAGTTGTCTCCAGGCCCCTGCCCTACCCCTGCCTCCACCCAGGCGCTTATGGGTTAAGGGGGAACATACGGAGGGGGTGATCGGTATGGGGTCATGTTCTTGGGACGGGAGCCCTTGCCCTCCATGGGAGCTGTGAAGGGTGGGGGTGGCTGGTAGGGAGGTGCATTAGGATCCTCATCCCGCAGAGGCGTGTACTCTCCTACAGTGTCCTGGTTCAGAGGCGTGGTCTCGGGCACACTCTGGTTGGGGTACTCAGGAGGTGGGAGAGGAGCCTTCTCTTCCTGCAAGATGAGTGGCATGCTAGAAGAGGGTGGGGGCTTGGAGTCATCCAGCTCATCTGCAAAGATGATAGGCACCCCCTTCTTGATAAAGGTGGCCTGGTCCTCAAGGGTCAGCTTGCCCTTCCGCTTCTTGCGATAGCAGATCATAGCAATGATTCCAGCAATGAGCAGGATGGCTGCAACCACAACAGCTGGAATGACTGTGTGCAGATAAACATCATCCTCACTGCTCTTCTCAGGGTCCCTGTCTGGAACCTCTGTGGCTGGTGCTGCTGAGGTTCCAGGAGACGGTGGTGCCACAGGGATAAATTGTAAGTGCCGACAACTGCCAGCGCCTGTCACAGCAATACTCACTGCCTTAAAGTCAGGCTCCAGAGCATTGGAGAAGGCAGGCCGAGGTTTCCCATTTTCATCAGCAATCCTGCGGCTCAGCCCTATGATCTGCTCCTTGGGGCAGGGCTCCAGGGGCAGTGTGTTGTTGGTCCACTCCACCACAATAGAGCCACGGGTGATGTTCTGAAGGGTGATAGTACTGCAGTTTCGGTCCCCAAAAGCAAAAGCTAGCTTCTTTACCAAAGCAATTTTCTTGTGGATGTCATTAACCACTGGTGCTGGGTCACCTGCAAATTTGGCCTTGAACCGTGCAGGAGCCTTGTCACCTTGTGGGCGCTTGTGAACGTGGATCTCAAAGGCGTCCACAGCAGAAAGGCCCCCTTTATCTGTGGCATGCATGAAATATTCATGCTTTCCCACATGGCTGTTATCAGGCAGGCCATACATAAGCTGGCTGTTGCTATTGAACTGAACCCAAGACTTCTCGCCTACCAGCTGCTGCTCTCGAAGTTTCAGGGTCAGCTTGAGCTTGTCAGTAGTGGTATCCTCATTGTCATAGAAGGTATCTGATGGGATTTTCACCTCAAAATAGGTACCCACCCAGGCATCTACCCTGTCGATGTGGTTCTTAAGTTCTGGCCGCTGGTTAGGTTCTCCACCGCGGGGCAGTCCACTGGTGGTAGTGCGGATGCGAGTAGGTGGTGAAGCTGTCTCCAATCTGGTGATGGGGGCTTTGGTGGTGACCCGGGGTACTGGTCGGGGTGTCCGTGGTTTTTTGGTGGGCCTTCGAGTTGTGGTGGTTGAGGAATCTGTTGAAGGAGTTGCTGGTTTTGGTGTGGATACTCGTGGCTTCTTGGTGGTAGTTGTTGGAGGAGTAACAACTGCTGTGGGCTCTATATAGCCAGGAATGGTCAATGTTGGCCGAATCTGGCCAGGAATTGTGGTGCCAGCTTCTGACACCCGAGTAGGCTGGATAGGGCCCAGAGTTGGGGTCTGAATAATGGCACCTCGAGTCCGAGTGGTGACCGTGGGCTTCCCAGGAACAGGATCCCTGACAGGAGGAGCCATGGTCTCTGTTGGAGGTGCAATGGCTGGAGATGTGGGGGTAGGCACTATCCTGGATGGTGGCTCCTGGATGGCCGTGGTTGGGGGTCCAATGGCAGTAACAGGTGTAGGCGTGGCATGGATCTGCCTCCGGATTCGTTTGGGGAGAGTTGGCTTCTTATTGGCGATGTGCCACCCCACCACAGGGTAACCAAGTTGGGCAGACATAGCACCCTCCCTGGCAGGGGTTTCTACACCACGAATGTCAGGCACACTATTCTGGTTCAAGGAGCAGCCTAGCTTCCAGGAGAGCAGAGCCCCATTCTCTACCACTTTCTTTGCATTTCCTGGGCCAGCCATGAAGGCTGACATGTCAAATAGTCTATTATTCACCACAGGTACCAACTTCATGTTGTGAAGTTCTACTTCTGAGAAGCTCTGCATTCTGCTCAGGAGATCAATCCTTTGCTTTGGGGTCATCTTGGTGAGGTCAGCATCAAGTATCACTGTGAGGACAGTCACTGGTTCATCAACAGCACAGGCAGATGACACTACTTCACCAGGGTCTGATGAGGCTGCCCGTACAGACTGTGGTTCATTGTGGTCTTCGGGGTAGACCTCAATAGAGAACACACTGGAAGTCTGGGGGACATGGCTCCCATTGGCTCCTGGCCGGGCAGCACTCACTGAGATATAGTGTACACCTTTATCAGTGTCAAGAGGGAGGCCTTCCAAGGTGTTACTGTGCGGGTCCCAATGTAACCAAGATGGCAAAATCTCCTTCCCTGCTGCAGACACCTAAAAGAAACATAAATATAAGCTATAAATGCTATCATTGTTGTATAACCTAATATGATTGCTATAGTAAGCCACTGGCCTAATCTGAGTTATATGATAATCTGAAGGAATAATTTAGAATTCCTGCTGTGAAATCCAACTCATTACCTCCAGAGGAGAGCAATAATGTCCTGTTACATGACACAAAAGACTGGAATACCAGATGGGCTATGCGTTAGGGACACATTAACACACACAAACACATTAGGATGCCACAGACCTTAAGAATGAATGGACTTGGGGCTGGAGAGATGGCTCAGAGGTTAAGAGCACTGGTTGCTCTTCCAGAGGTCCTGAGTTCAATTCCCAGCAACCACATGGTAGCTCACAACCATCTATAATGAGATCTGGTGCCCTCTTCTGGTGTGCAGGTGCATATACAGGCAAAACACTATATACATAGTTAAAAAAAAAAAAAAAGAATGTATGGACTTTGGGAATGATAGTGCACAGCTAGGATCCCAGAACTCAGGAGGCTGAGGTAGGAGGAATGAGTTGAAGGCCATTCTGGGGTACAGATTGAGACCCTATCTCTAAAAACAAACAAGGCTGGAGAGATGGCTCAGCAGTTAGGAGAACAGACTGCTCTTGTAGAGGACTGGGGTTTTGTTCTTAGCACCCACATTGGGTAGCTGTAACTGCAGCTTCTGGGAATCCTCATCTTCACTGTCCTCTAGCAACTGCACACATGTGGTGCACATAAACTCACGCAGGCACACAAACAGTTACATATTTTTTTTAATCTTAAAAGATAAAACAAGTGAAAACATTTAATTTAAAAACAAGATTCACCGGCCTTTGGTGGCACAGGCCTTTAGTCCCAACACTTTGGCGGAGAGGCAGGGATCTCTTGTAGACTTTCATGCAAGTGATACACTTACCACCAACCTGCCTGCTCTTACCTATACAGTCAGTTGGAACATCTTATTCCAGCCAGAAACACCCTTTCCAATCCCCTCTACTACTCTCTGCAGACACAGGCTTCTGCTCAGGTCATATGCCTAGTTTAGAGCACCTTGCCTGCACACAAACAGGAAGTGTACCTAATCTAGAGATAAGTTAAGTCGATACCCTGGAATGACTTATTTTACAATTGTCACTTAATGCACTAGGACAGGGGACCCATTTTTTTATAAACGGAGTTAGGTGTAACATGGTGGTTTGAATATGTTTGGCCCCATAATCTCATAGGGAGCAGCACTATTAGAAGGTGGTTTTGTTGGACTGGGTATGGCCTTGTTGGAGAAAGTGTGTCACTGGAGGGGCGGGGGTGAAGCATTTATCTAATTATTCTTTATCAATAAAAAAATTGGGAGTCAGATATCGGGGTAAGAACCTGAAAGATCAGAAAAGCAGGGGAGCAGATAGACACCAGTGACTTCCTAGCTCTTCTGTTCCTTCATCCAAAAGGGCTAAGGTCCTGTGAGTCCCACCTTACTACTTCCTGTCTCTTTCTATGTCCACAGTTCTCCAAACCTGTATGGTTAATTTTGGTCAGCTAGTGGCTAGCTCCACCCTCTGACTCAAAGAAAGCTTTCCAGCCATGATGATAATGGACTGAAACATCTCAATTAAATGTTTTACTTTGTAAGAGCTGTCATGAGCCGGGCAGTGGTGACACAAGCCTTTAATCCCAGCACTTGGGAGGCAGAGTCAGAGGCAGATGGATCTTTGTAAATGCAAGGCCAGCCTGGTCTACATAGCAAGTTCCAGGACAGTCAAGACTGCTACAGAGAGAAACCCTATCTCAAAAAAGCAAAAGGAAAAAAAAAAAGAGAGAGAGAGTTGCCACAGTCATGGTGTCTCTTCACACCAATATAAACTCTAAGATGTAACGATTGTCTAAATCAATCCCACTTCTCAAGAACAACTGTGGTACCGAAGGTAGGAAGACTAAATCAACTATTCTAGAACAATGTCTGCCAGTCTCTGGTCTCGGGAGTGCACTCAGTTGATAGAATACCTGCCTGCATAGACTGCACCAAGTCCTGTGCTTTAATCTACAGCACAGAATACACTGGTTATGGGAATACACAGGAGTTTGTTTAATGTGAGATACATGAAACGCCCCCTCGGGAGGGAGGGAGGGAGGGAGGAGGGAGGGAGGGAGGAGGGAGGGAGGGAGGGAGGGAGGGAGGGAGGGAGGGAGGGAGGGAGGGAGGGAAGGATTAGCCAGCTCTAGTCTCTAAAGTAGACTTTCAAAGTGAATCAGGTATGGGAAAGATACATACACCACCCGCTTCTGCCCTTGACACAGAAGAAACCTAAGGAGCTCAACTCTTTATTATCCCCCAAAGAATCGTTCAAACCTCTTTCAGTGTGCAAGTCCTTTTCCACAGTGACACACATGGAAATACTCAGAGCACACAAAGAAATTTCAACACAAAAAAGTCTATCAGCTGACAAGAGAGAAATCAATACTTGCTTCTTGCCTAGGCCCCATTTTTGGTTCCTCTCACCATTGAGAAACAGGAGAGATGGCTCAGAGGTTAAGAGCACCGACCTCCTTCCAGAGGTCCTGAGTTCAATTCCCAGCAACCACATGGTGGCTCACAACCATCTATAATGAGATCTGGTGCCCTCTGCTGGTGTGCAGATATACATGGAGGCAGAATGTTGTATACATAATAAATAAAATCTTAAGAAAAAAAGAAAGAAAGAAAGAAAGAAAGAAAGGTCACTCATTCTCTGCTCTGACACCACAAGGTTCTTTCAGGCCTGTGGTCCTGCCCTAAGCCCAGAGGCACAATGGCCAACAAAGGGCACATCTTCAATCCCAGTTCAGAGACTGTTTCTAATTTAAGACCATGGCTTCTTAACATAGACCTATGGCAAAAAGCCATGCCTGATGGCTCCCTAGGTCTTCTTCCCCCCAAAAAGCCAGGAACCTGAGTATTTGGAGGAGACTCCAGTTCAAACATAAGTTTATACCCAAGACACATTACACCAGACATTTCTTACTTTCTACCCTTCAAACTGGTTCAAACAGAATTGCTACATCCAACCAAAAAGCGAAGAAGCCAACTGACATTATGAGGAGACACCACTAGCAGGGATGTTTTCTTCTCATTACTGTCTGAACCACCACTGAGGGTTTAATTCATGAGTGACATCCGTCTGCTTTCTCATGACACTATAAACTCTACAGTGTACCAGCTAATAAATGCATCTACCCTGTCATTCACCAAACAGACATACTAAGCTACCTATAAAGATGACTGTTTTCCAACCCATGAAAAAGCACTATGTGTATTTCCTTAAAATGATCTAGTTATAATTTCTTTAAAAATTTTTTACATCCTGACCGAAGCCTCCCCTCCTTCCCAAACCCCCTCTATTTCATCTCTCCCCCAGATCCACGTCTCCTCCATTTACCTTCAGAAAGAGCAGGCCTCTCAGTGATACTAACTGAGGTGTTTTGCCTGCATAAAATTCTGTGCACCATCTGCAGGCAGTGCCTGCTGAGGCCAGAAAAGGGTGACGGATCCCCTGGAACTGGAGTTACAGACAGCTGTTAGCCAGCATGAGGGTGCCAGGAATCAAAACCCAAGCTCTGATAATAAATATTTCAAGTGTTTTAGATGAAAAGTCTAAGCTTGACATTTTTTTTTCAGTTCATTATGTTAGACATGAAAGCAGTTATGTAAACACACAAAAAACCAAAAGTTGTATTATCCTACTTTGTAAAATAATTAGTTAAATAAATCAGCCAGGTGGTGGTGGTGCACACTTTTACTCCCACCACTCAGGAGGCAGAGGCAGATGGGGATCTCTGTGAGTTCGGGACCAGCCTGGTCTACAAGAGCTAGTTCCAGGACAGCCTCCAAAGCCACAGAGAAACCCTGTCTCAACCTCCCCCACACCCCACCCCCAAAAAGACACTGACTCTAGATTCTTATCTATGCCTTCTTACACATAGAACAGAACTCAGAAGACAGATTTTTGAGGACAGACAGACAAGGGGATGTAGTAGACAAGTATCCATATGTACTAAATGCCAGGAAACACAACCAAAGGCTCTTACTCTCAACCCATACCCTTCAAGACATGGAGAAAGAGCAATTGAGTAGGAGTTTCCATTACTTATTCTTCATCAGAAAGGTTTCATTCACAGTCTGAGCAAGCTAGTCAAATATAGTAAAAAGGACAAAAACTGAAGAATTGGGCTCTTGCTAGGGCTTAATTAATTTTAATGAGCTTCCAAACCCAAAAACACATGAGTGCTATCATTCCATTCAGGGCCTACAAGAATCATCCATGCAGGAGTTGCAGGGGTTTAAGTAGACTCCAGACATGAACTAGCACTTTCACTGCTAATAATGGCTTGCAAAAAGGAATCTTGGTGTCAATTCCTTCATATTAACAAAACTCTGGTGGGTCCTCTGGGTCTCTATGGTAGCATCTTCCAACAAATATGTCTGTACACATCAAGCCTGGGGTATAAGCTAGTCCTTTCCCAGTGTCCCCTTACAAACATATCAGGTACTTTTTTGCCCTGGTCCTTATTTAAAGCCTATACCACCTGCTCAAATAAGGTCCCTACAATATTCCCTTAGACCTGGTCATTGGCCCTTACCTTCAGCTCTCTGTCCCTAAGCAAGCCACTGAGCTAGGCCAACCTGCAAGGGGTCACAGAAAACACTCTGAATCACTCTCAAGTGAGGTGATTATAACTCTTTTGTTTGCTCTGCTCAGGGAGGCAGAAAATAATGCCTCTGATGGAGTCTGAGACTCTGGGCCATCTTACATTCAGATTTGACCTGTCTATAGCATGAACTACAACAATAAGCCAAATATATCCTGTGGCCTTCTGTAAATGATAAGCATGGCAGTCCCAAGGCAGAGCTACATACAGGGAGATACACAGGTCAAAGAGTCAGACATGAGAAACAATAAACCATGATGGAAGAAGATGTAAGAGGCTGTTATACTGCCAAGTAAAACAGAACCACAACCACCAGGGATAATCACTGGTCCCACTTCTAGATAGATGAATGCTAGAACTATAGTTGTATCCTCCCATAGAGACCAAGACCACACCAGCCAATTCTAGCCCAGCCAATACCCTTCTGATCGGAGCTATGAAGTACTTTATCTGATGTTAATTACTCCCCCCCTAAAAATTAATCTTTGGGGCTGGAGAGATGGTTCAGAGGTTAAGAGTACTTGCTGTTTTTACAAGTGGTTTGCAACTACCTATAACTAGTTTCAGAGGATCTGATGTTGTCTTCTAGCCTCTGCAGGCATGCACACACATGTGAGGCAAATACATACACTCTGGTATGAATACATACACATAAACAGAACTTGAAAAAAAATTAATCATCTCCCCAAAGAGCCGCTAAACATAGTTATAACCACTCAAAAAACTCCCAAAATATTTTTACTTTATCATTTTATCTTTTAGCTCTAGCTCTTTTGATTTTAAAAAGTAAATTAATTAATTAAAAAAAAACCAGAAGCCTGTATTTTCAATGAGTATTCCAGTTAGTAAGTCTGGACAAATAGCATTCTGACAGCCCACTCCCAAAGATGCTTTCCTTTGCCAACCCACATTTCCCGGTGTGCCATGCTCACAAGGGGTCCATTCAGAACCAGGGAACACCCACTCGAGGCAGGAAGAAACTGTAGTTCATCTCACGTGCCACAAAGCTCTCAAGCATCCAAAAAAAATGCTCCTTTCATGAACCCCTCTTCCTGGCAAAAAAGAGTGCCCATTGTCCTCAGGGGAACAATGAGGTAGCCCATGCCAGAAGCTGAGAACACGGTCTCGGCAAAGCTGCTCCCAGCCTGCTGACATCTTGGGCTGAGGAAAAGTCCACATGTCTGCAAGCAAGGAGACTGAAGAAAACAGCAGGGATGAAGAGCCACCCTCACAGGCTATACCATCGTGGGATAGCTGAGAGGGTCTATGGAAGTAGCCTTGTCTTTCAGGTGATATAAAGGTAGTTCTTACCTACCACCCTTCTTGCTCTGTTTTTCCAGACAGGCCCATACTCTGCAACTAAAGCTGACCTCAAACTCCCTACCACACCACACTGACTGCTCTCCATTATCCTAAAAAGAGGAACTAAGCCTGAGTTGCTGCTGGATATGCAGAACTACCCACACAGCAGGCTCGGCCCAGCATCTGGAGACTCTCCATGATGGGCTCTGACTGTACCCACAGCATGGCCCAGAGTGGCCCAGACCCAACTCATGTACCACTGTACAGAGGCTTTGAGAATTCAAATCAGGTTTGAGGTGGAGAAGAATCTTTAGTCCCTCTGCTAGCTCACAAATACTTGAAAATCCACTAGGTAAGAAGAGGCAACATACAAAATAACAAAATGTGAGAATTTCAAGCATGTGTTTATTACTAAGAATCTGTCTTATAGACAAAGTCTCACTCTGTATTGCAGGCTGGCCTTAAACCACTGTCAGCCTCCCAGAGTGCTGGGATTAAAGACAAGTACTATGCCTGGTGCCCAGGATAGACATTTAAGAAAGTTATAGAGTTTGTGGGGAAACTGCTTACACCAGTTGGAGAAAGATGCTCTAATATATCAGAGGACGTTCAAATTGAATCTGAAAGAGGTGACAGCACCAAGAAAGACAGGACAAGGACAGAAAAAGGGAGCCAAGGGCCTGGAATAGGCCCCAAGCTAGGGGAAGTCAAAACTGAAAGGGACAGCAGATGAGGCTCGGTTAAGACACAAGGAACCAAAACTCCAGTCTCATGTGTGCTAGACAAGTGTTCCATCACTGAACTACACCCCAGCCCTTCAAATCTGTTATCCTACAGGCTCATCAGAGATAAATATGCTCAAATAAAGACCTGATTTCCCAGTAAGAGCTCTTTAGGCCCCTGGTGAAAAAGCTTATATATATATCTCTGCCAGAGACTACAAATGTCTAGCTCACTGCATCAGTTCAAGATACTTCTGTTCACAATTAATCCAAGTAAGACATTCCAATAACCACTGGAACAAAGGCAACCAATGCAGGGTTTGGACATTCAGAGAGTAATTATCAAAACCTAGGGAAAATTGGGCATTGGTGGCGTATGCCTTAAATCCCAGCACTTGGGAGACAGGGCAGGCGGATCTCTGTGAGTTCGAGGCCAGCCTGGTCTACAGAGTGAGTGCCAGGATAGCCTCCAAAGAGAAACCCTGTCTCGAAAAACCTAAAACCAAAAACAAAAAACCTAGCCAAACAATGTGTCCTTCAGAACTTCCACTTCTTGCCTAACAGATTAGCATCTGGCTTGCTGGGGTAGAAAGAGTTCTACGGAATTGACCTGCTGCTTGAGCTAGAGCCTTCAGAAGTACAGACAATGGAGTCCATGCAAAAGAGAGAGCACAAAGAGGGTGAAGGAGAATAGGGCCACCCAGATTAAAGGGAAAGAAACAACAGATTCACCTCTCCATGCTAAGAGTGTCATGGAACATTCAACCAAGATGACTCGGTTTGTGTGTCAGAAAGGAAACACCTGAATTTGTAAAGGTTTCAACCAAGAGCTACAATGACAGTGCCGGTGGGCTGGGGTGGGGAGATGATGGCTCAGTAGTTAGGTGCACTTGGTGTTTCTATCAGAGGACCTGATCCAAGTTCAGTTACTAGCATGAACATGGCAGCTAAAGCCACCTGTAATTCCAGTTCCAGGGAACCCAAAATTCTCTTCTGACTTCAGTGAGCACATGGCACATACATGGTGCACATACATACATGTAGACAAAACATACACATAAAACTTTTAAAAACAAAGAAAGAAGTGCTGCTAGGCAGGTTTCCAAGCTTAGGCCTTAAGAGAATAATAGTTCCAGTTGGGAATGATAGCTCAGTGAATCTGACAGGTGCTCTAATCTCTGCAGGCACTAGGCATACATGTGGCATTCACTCAAGCCAGCCCAATCTCAATAAATAATAAGATACAACAACGAAGGAAAAGACATCAAAACTAAAATGGAAAACGGAAGCTCTTCCTCATTCTGGTTCTTACATGCAGTCTCACCTTGATGGTATCTCCACTGGAGGCAATTAACTCAGTTGGAATGCTCACTCGAAATGAGCGCCCAACAACGGCTGTGCCATCAGGAATGCCAACCACGGTGGGAACAGTCTCGTGGAAGTCTGAGAGTACTGAGTGCATGGATGCCTCAAGTTGGTTCTTCCAGTCCCTCATGGCCTCTGAGGGTTCACTGGGCCAGTGGGACTGAGCCACAGCCACAGAGAGAATGAGAAGAAAGGTCCTTCCCCAGAGGGGGTGCAGTAGACAGATGCACACAGACATCCTCATCTCAGGCTAGTGTTGCTCAAGCCAACAGTCGCTAAGGAAAGAAGCAAGCGATGAGGTCCCAGGCTGGGTCCTCACCCTCTGCACACCTGCTCCATCCTAGAGCCTGAAAAAGAAAAAGAGCAGATTCAGACATCAGCAACGCTGTGGTTTCAAAACTGCATACTTCCCAAGTGCTCTACAAAAACGTCTCCCTGAAGGAGATGCTCTTATTCCCGTATCTTCAGCAACATGCAGCTACTTTGTACTGGAAATGACTGTGTAAAATAACATTGAATTTTGAAATTTTATATAAAAACAAAACATAAAACATCTCATTAATAATTTAAAGGGACTGATGCATATTGAAACCATAACATAGCCAGACGTTGGTGGCGCACGCCTTTAATCCCAGCACTCGGGAGGCAGAGGCAGGCAGATCGCTGTGAGTTCGAGGCCAGCCTGGTCTCCAGAGCGAGTGCCAGGATAGGCTCCAAAGCTGCACAGAGAAACCCTGTCTCAGAAACCCCCCCCCAAAAAAAAGAAAGAAACCATAACATGTTGAATCACATATATTATTAAATCAAATGAATTAGTAAAAAAATATAAAGTACAAATAACTGAAATTAATTTCACTTGTTTATTTTGTTGCTTGAGGGGGAAAAATACAAGAAACTTCTAAATGACATTTGGTTCACATTATCTGTCTGCTAAGCAGCACAGGTCTTCTAGACTTTCAAGTTTACAGTAAATAGTGAGCTGAGAAAAAAAAAAAAAAAAAAAAAAAAAAAAACGGGCTGGAGAGATGGCTCAGAGGTTAAGAGCACTGACTGCTCTTCCAGAGTCCTGAGTTCAATTCCCAGCAACCACATGGTGGCTCACAACCATCCCTTATGAGATCTGCTGCCCTCTTCTGGTGTGCAGATATACATGGAAGCAGAATGTTGTATACATAATAAATAAATAAAATATTAAAAAAAAAAAATGTCCAATGTGGGGCATTCTACAAGGTTCTCCAACACTGACATCCCTAAGGCCAACTGCCTGGGTTTACAGACAGTCACTAGATATAATATGTGCATCTTGACTAAATTCTAGACACCCCCCATACACAAAAGAAACCACTAGAAGCTGAATTGGAGACTTTCCATATTGGCTGGAGATGACCACTGTTAATTTCTGTAGGTGACAAGATGATAGTGTCTCTCCATAAAGCACCATCTAAGTCCTAAACTCTTTAGTAGTACTTTGAAGTGTTATGAACGAAATGCCACAAAGATTCTTCACTCACTTTGAAATCCTTCAAGGGAGGAAAATGTACACTTGTGTTTCAGAGAGAAACCATAACAAATACAATTTTTTCTTTGATTTTTTTTGAGACAGGGTTTCACCCTGTAGAACAGGCTGGCCTCAAATTCAGAGATTCACCTGCCTCTGCCTCCTGAGTTCTAGAAGATTTTTTTTTTAAGATTTTATTTATTTATTACGTATACAACATTCTGCTTCCATGTATATCTGCACACCAGAAGTGGGTACCAGATCTCATAACGGATGGTTGTGAGCCACCATGTGGTTGCTGGGAATTGAACTCAGGACCTCTGAAAGAGCAGTCAGTGCTCTTACCCTCTGAGCCATCTCTCCAGCCCCGAGTTCTAGAAGATCTTTAAAAAAAAAAAAAAAAAAAATAGTTTTGAGCATGAGCCTTTAATTCCAGCACTCAGGAGGCAGATGCAGGTGAATCTCTGTGAGTTCAAGGCCAGCTTGGACTACAGAATGAGTTCTAGGACAGCCAGGGCTATACAGAGAAACCCTATCTCAAAAAACAAAACAAAAAAGTTTTGAAAAGATAAAAATAAACACTTAAGTATCCACAAAAAGTAATGTAGCAACTGTTCACTCCTCAAACCACAAGAACTAATCACAGGACTTTTTTATTAAATACCTGTCTGCAAACACTGTGCACAAACCCTGTGAACAAAACTTACTGGTCTTCTTGCCCTCCGTTCCTAGTAAAGGCACACTAAAGCCTGAGGATCCTCCTCACAGGCTGCAGGGAGTTTAGGACCTCCTTTCTATGAGCTAGCAGTCACACAGATGATGCACGTGGGACCTGGTGGATGCTCTCAGGAAATCACAGACGAGACCAATTTCCCACTAGAGATGGAGTAAAACCTGCTGCTAACACCATGTATATGGGGGGAATGTCTATTCATGCCTGTGTGTGCATCTGTGTGTGGTACTTTTTAACCTAGGTAGTACAAAGTAAACAAACAAACCTGTTACAGAAAACTAGGTCATTTAAGAGGAGGTACACTGAAGATAATGCAAATCCAATGGAGTTTCTGATATTTTAAATTTTGCTATTAATTTTCTTATTCTTTCCATCTTTTTTAAATTTATTTTTATTTTAACTTTATTTTATATGCATTGTTTTGAAGGTGTCAGATCTCCTGCAAGTGGCATTACAGACAGTTGTCAGTTGCCATGTGGGTGCTGGGAACTGAACTTGGGTCCTCTGTAAAAGCAGCCAGTGCTGTTAACTGCTGAGCCTTCTCTCCATTCTCCAGCCCCCTCTTTACATCTCTCTCTCTCTCTCTCTCTATCTCTCTCTCTCTCTTTTGGTTTTTCAAGACAGGGTTTCTCTGTGTAGCTTTGGAGCCTGTCCTAGAACTCACTCTGTAGACCAGGCTGGTCTCGAACTCACAGAGATCCACCTGCCTCTGCCTCCCAAGTGCGGGGAGGATTAAAGGCATGGGCCTCTACTGCCCGGCTCCTCTTTACATCCTTTAACTAAAATTAAAAAGATAGAGTCTAACCCCCTACCCTCAAAGGAAACAAAGTTGGAGTCGTGTCCCGTCAAAACTAAAGCTAGCATGTTTAAGACTATTAGGCAATGAACTAGAACCAGGGACAAGCAAAGCACCAGGGCAAGCAATCATCTAAGCCAACAACCAAAGCTAAATCATTCCCTCGGTTCTCTATACACACAAGATAAACTCCTGGATTATAGACATACTGTAAAAGGCAGGCCTTGAGAACCTTTACAATACAGTAAAACACCAAGGAAGAGCTTAATTAAAAAAAAATTAGACTGCATAAAACATTTTAAAGGACAATTAAATTGGGGCTAGAGAAATAGCTGTTCGACTAAGAGTACTTGTTCTTGCAGAGGTCCTGAGTTTGGTTCCCAGCACCCATATGGTAGCTCATAACCATCCATAACTTCCATTCCAGGGAATCTGGCACACTCTCTTCAGGTCTTCGCAATGTACATGATGCATATATATGCAGGCAACATTCGTATACGTAAGTCTTTGTTTTGAAACAGGGTTTCTGTGTAGCCCTGGCTGTCCTGGAACAGCTCTGTAGTCCAGACTGGCCTCATGCTGAGATTAAAGGTGTGTGCTACCTCTGTCAAACACACACACACACACACACACACACACACACACACACACACACACACACACACACACACGGGGTAGAGTGGGGGGGGGATTAATTAATGTAAAAATATGGCACAGGTCTATCCCAGAACTGAGAAGTGGAGCCAGCAGAACTATAGGGTTATCCTTGAATATATATAATAGAGTTGGCGGCAGACTTCAATCTCCCATTTTTGAGTGAGTGCTGGGAACACTTTAAAATGGTAACTAAAACCCAAATTGAACATCTGGATCTTCTGGCCTAGTTATTCCACCCTACTCATCACCTTATCTCTTTGTCCACTTTCTTTCTCTGTTTCCCACTCTCCCTCTGCAACCCTGCCCACACCAGTTGTTGGGCTGGAGTGTGGCTCAGCAGTAAAGTTCCTATCTAGTATGTGCAAGGCCTGTGCTCAGATCCTGGAAGCATCAAAGGGAAAACTCAGGACTGAGTGAGCACCTAATGGATAGATGGGGAAAATAGAGGCCTTCTTATTGTTACTTTTCCTACTTTTTTCTTTAATTTAGTTCATTTACTTTTCCATCTATTAAGTCCAGTTGATCTTTTACTTTCCTAATCTGATTCTCAATTTTAAATTCTTAGTTTATTTGAAAACAGTACTGATTATAAGTCACACCCTCCCCACTAAAAGCATAAGCTCAGTCTACTATCTGTGGTCTCATGACAACATGGGGTGTGTGTTCCACAGGCATGACTAAGTGCTCTGCTTTTAGCAGTCAGGCAATGTCCAGGGCACAACTCCAACTACTATGTGCTGTTTTTTTCCATGCTCTAGGGAGAAAAGATAAATTTCTGCAACTTGGAAAATAGCAGCCTGTGTGTGTCTCTCTGATGTTGGGTTTTTTTACTGGGGAAAACATATGGAAGTCAGAAGACAACTTTTGAAGTCACCTATTATGTGGGTCCCAGGATTCAAGATTAGAAAAAAAAATTATACATGCCTCAAATGCTCGCTCTTGGTCACTATAGAGATCCTCTCTCCCTTCTTGCAGGAATCAAAACCCAAAGATGAGTAAGCATCAGCCACTATCATAAAGAGCCTGGTGGCTACAATCTGTTAGGAGAAAGGGGGATCGGTGTTCCTGGCAAGACACCCACTGCTAACACTTCATATATTTTATACACCTTCTGTGGCACCAGTACTCAAGGCTGCCTGGAAAGATATCTCAACTGAACTCACCATGGTCAAAGCTCTTATATTAAGAGATGAGTAGTGAATCAGGGAGGCAGCCCTCTGAGCTCTTAGGGTTGTCCCTATGATAATGAAATACAACTCCATAAAATGGGTCCTCCCTGCTGGGCATTAGTGGCATATGCCTTTAATCCCAGCACTCGGGAGGCAGAGGCAGAGGCAGGCGGAGGCCTGTGAGTTGGAGGCCAGCCTGGTCTCCAGAGTGAGTGCCAGGATAGGCTCCAAAGCTATACAGAGAAACCCTGCCTCGAAAAACCAAAAAGGAAAAAGAAGAAGAAGAAGAGCTATTAGTATTTACTTTCTAAGAATAAAGGGAAAGTTGTGAGAGTCAACTCATTATTAACCAAACAAAACATGGCAAAGTCAGCCAATTCTGTCAACTCAACAGATAAGCTACCTTAAAACAGTACTTAAGTTGTCAGACTGCTACTATTAACCCTTATGATTAAAACATTTAAGGAAAATGAGATTTTCTTTTTAAAACAATTAAAAGAACGAAAGTCCTAAGCTGCTGGTTTTTGTGTGTTTTGTTTTTGTGTTTTGTCTGTGTAGCCCTGGTTGTCCTGGAACTTGCTCTATAGACCAGGCTGGCCTCAAACTCACAGAGATCCACCTGCCTCTGCCTCCCCAGTGCTAGGATTAAAGGCCTGGGCTACCACTGCGTGGCCCTAAGTCCATATTTTAAATTTTAGTTCTTGGGAAAAATAAAAAGCAGAAAACTTAATTAAACCATTTCATTTTAGGCTACACCTAACAAAAAGGATTTGTGGTCCACATACTCAGAAGTTAAAATTCAATACCGTGAGTTCAACATTAACAGAAAACCTCTGGAAAGTTAACTAGTTTAAAGCAGTTCAACCTAAAACACCAACAGGGTATCTAAACACAATAAAAAGCAACAGTGTGAAATTGGTTATTTTGGACTCCCAATATGAAAAAGATAGGTGGATTTTCAGCTCCCAGTTTTAAAAAGGGCCTTTTGTACTCTTGTGACATCAGATAAATAAGGTCACTTCGAGAATTAAGTCTCATCTTAAAACTACTCTTGGATCGGGAAGTAGATGGGGTTTCTCTGCCATGGGGATCTGGCATGATTGTGATAAGAGATGATTACTAGCAACAGGGAGGAACATCCAGGTCCAATCAATCAGAAGCAGCAGGGTCACATAAACAGAGACTAAAAGGTAAAAATATGCGGGAGAGAAATTGACACCTCTGAGCAGTAAGTACTGCATCCATCTTGTCTGTCAACAAGGAAAGCCACTTTAAAAGCTTCTGTCCTTTAGAGAATTTCTTACAAATCCTCACTGATCACAGGCACCAAAGAAGTCTACAGCAGCCAGTAGTTTCTGCTGATGGTGGCTTGTTTTCTTTCCAAAGATCATAGAAAGGAAGCAAAGACTTCAACCTGTATATAAATACACACGGGTACAAACATGTCCTAAAGAAGGGGGATACAGTTCAATGTCCAGAACTAAATAGCTCTTCTCCACTAGACCATGGTCTGTAATGCAAGCTGATTTTTAACACCTTGTGTGAGAAGCTTACTGAACACTCCACTAAACTCCATATGCTGTGGTTAAATATTATTCACTACTAAGTGATAACACTTAAAAACTGTTCTAATGGTGAATTTTATGGCATGGATTTTTGTTCTTTCTTTCCTGTTTTGTTGTTTGGGAGCCGGGGTATCATGTCCAGGTTGGCCTCAACCTCACTATCTATTGGGTGCTGGCCTTGAACTCCTGATTCTCCTGCCCCCACATCACACACAACTATGACTGGCTGCTTCTTTCTTTCTTTCTTTCTTTCTTTCTTTCTTTCTTTCTTCTTCTTCCTTTCTCCTCCTCCTTTTTTAACAATTAAAATATGTTTTGTTTTGTTTTTAACTCCTACCTGCAATCCCAACATTTAGGGGACTAAGGCAGGGAACTGCTAAGAACTGATGACTAGCCTCAGCAATATAGAAGATCCTGTCTCCAAAATAAAATTTTTATTGTTTTAGAGCCAGGCCCGTAATTCTAGCTATTCAAGAGGTTGAGGCTTGTGGAATTCAAGGTCAAAGTCTGCTTGGACAATTTAGTAAGATCCAACTTCAGGACTATTAATTAATAAAAAGTAAAAAAAAAAAAAAAACTGGAAATATAACTCAGTGCTAGAATATTTGTCTAGCATATGTGAGGTCCTAGGTTCAATCCCCAGGATACTCCACTCCCCCAACCAGAAAAAAAAGGGGAGGGGGGACAATCATATTAATAAGCTCAGGACTAGAAGACAGGCTTACCATGGAACAAAGGCCCTGGGTTTAACGCCATGCAGTACACACACAGTGTTTTTAAAAAGTAAGATGGTGGGGCTAGAGAGATGTCTCAGAGGTTGAGAGCACTGGCTGTTCTTTCAGAGGTCCTGAGTTCAATTCCCAGCAACCACATGGTGACTCACAACCATCTATAATGGGTGGGATCCAACTCCCTCTTCCATTGTGCGGGCATACATGCAATTAGAGCACTCATATATATAATTTTTTTAAAAAAAGGTAAGATGGGGGGCTGGAGAGATGACTCAGTGGTTCAGAGAGTATATGCTCTTGCAGAGGGCCTGGTTTGGGTCCCCTGTAACTTCAACTCACCCCTAGCCTCTGCTTGCATGGACGCACGAAAACACACATAACTTAAAAGTAATAATGTTAAAAAAATTTGATCTAACTGCTGGAGCTAGAGGCATAGCTCATTGGAAAAATGCTTGTTTGTTTAGCATGTAAAAGGCTCTGAGTCAAATCCACAGCACGGTAAAACTAACCAGAAAACATTATTCAAGTCAAGCATGGAATGCCTGATCCCAGCACTAGGAAGGCAGAGGCAGAGGAGACAGGAACACAGCAAGTTCAAGTCAACCAAGGATACATAGCAAGGCCCTGTCTCAGGAAAATCAAACAAAACATTCTTTAGAATCACACCATTTAGTCTTTAGGAAAAACACCACAAGGAAGCTTCCAGAGCTCATTCATGATGACAAGGTCCAGTCTTAACTGTCAATGTCTAAACATGTCACTAAGGATAGAAGAGGGTTCAGATGTGCCCAAAGACAAGGGCTAAGCAGATGGAGCAGGAGGGTGGTGGAGGTGGAAAAGGAGATGAGAGGTGGGTGGCCAGACTCAGTGTAAGCAAGCAGGAATGAGCCCTAAAAGTCACATGACATTCAAGATCCAATTAAAGCAAACCACCATTATCTTAAGACAACACAACAATTAACACTTCAGACACATTTGCTGGCTACTTACTTGTAGGATAGGAATGAGGCTTCAATTACTGAGCAGTTTTTCTAAATTTCATAAACTATTCAATTAAGATTTTATATGCATTACCAAATCACAAAACACAAGTAGTAATCCATTTAACTAGATAATCACAAGCCACATAACAATGTTCTAGAGCATGTCTATGACAGTGGCCATATAAAGTTATAACAAAGCTGAAAAATTCCAATAGCCTTACCACTATCAAATGTTTATGGTGATACAGACTGTTAAGTCAACAGTAGAGAACATACAATTATGTATTGTACAGTATGTTTAATAGTAATAACTTACTGGCTTATGGTAGATCATTTGCTTAGCATGCACAAGCCAAAGGTTCAATACCCTACTTGGAAAGGGGGGAGGGAGTTAACTGTAAACCCAAACAGTCTTGCTGGAAGACCCTTCAGGAAGCACTCCACAAGGAAACACTGTTACAATTTCAAGGACAGAGGTATGAGTGGTTACTGCCCCTGAAGACCTCAGAGGTGCTTGAGGGATACTGATTGGGTGGGCCTACACTTCTCAGTATGCTTGTGTCTTTGTTGTTCCTTTGCTGGAGAAGGGGGGTTAGGAGTTTTGTCTGTTTGGTTTTGAAGAAACATAAACTATGGAGGCCTCAAACTTGCTATGTAGGGAAGAAAGCTCCGAATTTTTGATCCTCCTGTATCTACCTCCCAAGTGCTGGGATTAAAGGCATGCACCACCAACGCCCGGCGTTTGTTGGCAATCTTTTACACTGTATTTTGACTGTGACTTTTCTATGTTTAGATATGTTTGAATACAAAAAAAAGACACTGTGTACAACAGTCTACATTATTTGTTATAGTCAGTCTCTGTAGGCTTGTGGTCAGAAAGCAGTAAGTCACACTATAAAACTAAATGTAAATTCATCACCTAGGTTTTCGTTATGACATTCATATAACTGTCTGTCACATTCTCTGAATATACTCTCATCATGAAACAATGTATGATCATATTTTTTTATAAGTAGGTGCTTATTGGAAACTAAAAGTTGCCTTCTAGCTTCCCAAACTCCATCCAATTATAGTAACCCCCACCTCAACTTATACAAAGATAGAGTACACTATCCTGAGGGCAAGATCATCAATGTCTATAGAGAGTCAAGTTTGGATGATGAGAGCCGCCCTGGGAAAAAAAGGCGGAAGAGGCCCAAAGCAGTATGGCAGCCACATTTACTGTATCTAATGCTGCTCTATCCCCAACAGAACATACTTTAGGTGGGAAACTCATCAGATGTCTCCAAGGGAAAGGCTTCCATCACATTCCTCAAATGATTTATCATACAGAACAGCAATGACCACTTGATTTCATTTTCAAGTTAAAGCTAAGATTCCTGGGGTATTTTCCCCCATTGTAATAATACAAGACTAAAAAAAAGCCCACCACTCTAAATTTGATGAACTGAATTTTGCAAACTGTTCTGGCTGCTGGCTTTTCTGATCTCACTGGCTGTTCTCACAGACCTGAGAAAACAAAATGTCAGCATGGCCCATCATTCCCCAATCACTGACATACTCTTCTCTCCCATACTAACACACACTTCCATAGATCATTAACTACAATCTTTGACGATGCCAGTAGCCCTGATACTGGGCTGGGACCTCAAATCAATGCCTTAGCATCAAAAAAGGACCCAGTGACTAAGAGTTCATGTACACCTGCCCTAAGACACCAAAGTATTCAGTGTTTAAACAAACACTTCAGTCATTTAAAGCTGTGGCAACCACTTCAGCCACCTTCGTTTTTGAACACATTCTTAAAGCGTGATAACCATCAACATTTTTTTCATGCCAGAAACAGCCCAATCAACACACCTTGTTTATAAACCAACCAGACAAAACTAGCACCCACTGTCTTTGCCCAGGGAATTTCCTGCTAGAATTCCTCCCCAACCCGTTTTTGTTTAACTGGCTCTTTTATTTGTCTTACCACAGCTGCAATTTCTGAATAATCACTAACTTTTCTATATTGGGTTCATACTTCCAAAAGGCAGAACAAAACAGCCAAAAACATTTTGGTGTTTTCAAGACAGGGTTTCTCTGTATTGCTTTGGAGGCTGTCCTGGAACTCAAATCTGTAGACCAGGCTGTCCTGGAACTTAGAAAAATCCACCTGCCTCTGCCTCCCGAGTGCTGGGATTAAAGGCCTGCGTCACCAACACCTGGCTCAAAGACAGTCTATAGACTCTTGGGAACCCTGTTTTGCAAGACTCCATCACTACAGCTATGTACTGAAATAATGGTCGAGCCAATGCCAAATAGGAGGACAGAGGCCGTATGTGGCCTCAAAACCAGGCTAGCCTAAAGAAGTACCCAAAAGCATAGCTTCCAGTAAACTGCAGAAGGCAAAGGTTCCCAGGTCAGGTCCTCCTAGCTTTCAAACTGCTAGTTTTCCCCAGGAGAAGATGCTGTGTAGCTTATTAGGAGTGGACAATAGCACAGACCTACAATGCCAAGCTTGAATCTAAAACATCTCTCAAAGGCTCATTGTGTCAGATGTCCGGTTGCCAGCTGATGGGTATAGGGAAGAGGTTGGGTCAGGAGGGCACAGACCTGATCAAAAATTTAACCCACTGATGAGTTTCTAATCTGACAGTATGACTGGGAGGCAGGACAACTGATTAGAGGTGTTTTGAATAGACAGGTCATGCTGCTGGTCTTCTATATGTGTTCTGCTGTTCTTTTCCTGCAGGGGTTTTCTAGCTTCCCAAGAGTCCCAAAGCCCTAGGCCCAAGGGAACATGGATTGATACTTCTAAGCTGAGTCAGCTCTTCTCACTTAATAGTTTTCTCGGCTTTTTTGTCACAGCAACACAAAGGCTGACTAATGTGGACATCCAACTGCTTTCCTCCTTAAAGTTCTTTTTGTTTTGTTATTTGGCTTTATGGGTGGTGTTTGGTTTTTTTTTGTTTGTTTGTTCCCTGTTTTTCTAAGACAGGGTTTTTCTGTGTGGTCCTGGGCTGCCCTGGAACTCACTAGATAGACCAGGCTGTCATCTTTCACCCCTCCACCACTATCCTCATCAGCACTGTCCAAGCTTTTTTCTCCCCATTTTGTTTTTGTTGCTTTTTTGTTTTGTTTTTTGAGACAGTGTCTTTTTACATATCCCTGGCTGTTCTGGAACTAGCTTTGTAGACCAGACTGCCTGCCTCTGCCTCCTGAGTGTCAGGATTAAGGTCATGTGCCACCATGCCTAGCTCGTTTTTTTTGTTTGTTTGTTTTTGGTGTGTGTGTATCTGTGTCTCTGAGTCTCTCTGTGTGTGTGTGTGTGTGTGTGTGTGTGTGTGTGTGTGTGTGTGTGTGTGTGTGTGTTTAAATGCCTGGCTGTCTGTTTTGTTGTTTTAAGATAGGGTCAGACAACATAGCCCAGGCTGGCCTTGAACTCATAATCTACCTGCAGGGATTACAGGGATGTATCTCCATTCCCAGACAATACGCAGATATATGGCTGGCTTCTCACCACTCTGCACTGCATTCTACTTGTGCACGAACAGGGCCATCACATTTCTGCTCAACTCAGAGAACAGTGCACCCATGGGTCCGCCCTCTACTTATCTTCAGGACTAACCTTCATCCTCCCTGGTATTTCTCCTATCCCCAATCCCTGCCACTCACTGAACAATGAGCACTCCATGGCACTCACTGAACAATGAGCACTCCATGGCATGTTTTAGTGAGCACGTCAGAACTGCTGCCACTCTACAATGATGCTCCCCTTCACCTGGGGTGCTCACCCCCAGAACATCTGCCCTTTAACAAACAGCCCTGCAAAGAAAGTGCTCAATAACTTTTTTCATCAAGTGTGGCTCCATACCAAAATATACTCCTTTGTTTCTCCAGTTTGAAAAAGCTAGACATTTCTAGTGTTGGTGGCCTTAAGAAGTTCATGATTCAGAAAAAAGGTTGCATTCATCTTTCTAGACACTCAACTAATAGACAGTATGTCCTGTTCTGTTTTTTACAACTGCCTGATTCTTTGTCGGGGTGAGGTACAGAGGTGTCCTGTGCTGGGCAAACACTCTGCCACTGAGCAAGTACGGCTAAGCTCTTACTTCAACCAAGGACAAAGTCCTGCTAAGCTCAGAACAAGGACTAAGGACTCTAAACTCTGCCACACAGTGAAAGCACCCGGGCGGAGGCTTTAAAAGCAGCTCCTAGGATCACACCCCAAATACTGTGGTGTCTCTGACTAGATGTCACAGCTCTCAACCAGTTGTAAACCCTACTTTAAAGACATAGGAGCTGAATCTTACAAAGACCAGTTTTTTTTTTAAAGGTTTTTTATTTATGTCTCTGTGTGTATACCATATGTGCTTGTGTGTCTGCAGAAGTCAAAGAGCTCACTGGGTCCTCCTGGGTCTAGAGTTAGAAGTGGTTCTGCTGATAGCTTGAGCTCAGATCCTCTAGAAGAGCAGCAAATGCCCTTGGCCTGAGCCACCTCACTAGCCCAGAGGTTCTCTCTCTGTGGGCCACAACCCCTGGGGGGTTGAACAACTCTTTCGCATATCCTATATATTAGATATTCACATTATGGTTCATAACAGTAGCAAAATTACAGTTATAAAGTAGTAACGAAAATAGTTTTATGGTTAGGGTCACTGAGACATGAGGAACTGTATTAAAGGGTTGGAGCATTAGAAAGGTTGAAAACCACTGTTCTAACCCCAAAGAACAGCTTTATAAAACAAAAACAAGCTAGGGGTAGTGGTGCACATTTTTAATCCCAGCACTCCAGAGGCCAAGCACAGAGGCTCTGTGAATTCAAGGCCAGCCTGGTCCAAGACAGCCAAAACTACATAGTGAGACACTGACTCAAAACAACAACAACAAACAAACAAACAAACAAACAATAAATAAATAAATAAATGAAAATAAACTGGGTTGCTCAGTGAGACAAAATTATTTTTCCTCATACGGCCAGAAGTGTTGACATACAACTTAACCCCATCATTTTAAAAGCAAAGACACTATAAGAATGAGGTTCACCTGGGCTAGAGGTATGGTGGTTTAAATGAGAATGGCCCCCATATGCTCATATTTGAATGGTTGGACCCCAGTTGGTAAAACTGTTTGAGGAATGATTGAGGTGTGGCCTTGTTGGAGGATGTTTATAACCGGGGGAGGGTAGGTTTGAGGTTTCAAAAGCTCACAGCAGGCCCAGTCTTGCTCATCACTTCCTTTCCTGCCTGGGAACCAGCTACTGCTCCACTGCCACGCCCACCTGCCTGCTGGACGCCTTGCTCCCTGACATGGTGGTCATGGAATCAACTCTGAAACTGTAAGCAAGCCCCCAGTTATATGTTTTCTTTTATAAGTTGCCTTGGTCATGGTGACTCTTCACAGCAATAGAATAGTAACTAAAACAGAGTGAGACCCTGTCAAAACCAATCAATCAGATGATGAGTCTTCCTTCTTTACCTCTCTGACCCCAGCCCTTCCTCAGGGTAGCAGCCAAGTTCCTTGTTCCACTAAGATTTTGTAGCCCAAACTCAAATACCTGAAGCTACTGCCTAAGCCAGCTTTCTCATTAGGTATTCTAAACATCACAGGGCCACTGTCAGAATAGACTGAAAGTGACAGATCAGCCATTCATCTGGTGCCTATGCAGGCTAAGTGCTCTGCTGATTGTTCCAAAGACTGGCTCACCCTGCACTCAACAGCTACCATGAGGAATATTATGTTCTGGATGTGACAGAAGGCTGGCATGAGACCCCTGCTGAACAGCTAATGTCTCCTATATAGCATTAAGAACTGAGATCCACAGCACAAATTCTAATTGTTCTTAATAAGAAAAACTTAGAGTTAGCTATTTGGGTGGGGGTGTGGGGGGTGAAATATGAAAGATCAGAGAAGCAAAGCAGCCAGTCACTACAGAGTTCTCACCTCTACCAATGCTCAGACCAAAGGGGTGATCCTGTCCTCAGACTGAAAGCTCAGACTGCACTGCTCCTCAGACTGCTGCCTCAGACTGCCTAGACTGCATCCATCTCTACAAACCCTCAGACTGCATCTCTCTCTTGTCTCCTCCCACTTTAAACTCCTCTGTCCGTTTAGCCAGATCACTCCTATCTCCACCTCCCTAGTGCTGGGATTAAAGGCATGTGACCCCAAGTGCTAGGATCATCTATGTGTGAGCTCTGTTTCTCTTTTAGACAAATTCAATATTGTGTAGCCCAGAGTGGCCTTGAACTCACAGAGATCTGTATGCCTCTGTCTCCCGAGTGCTGGGATTAAAGGTGTGTACCACCACTGCCTGGCCTCTATGACCAACTAGTGTGGCTAGCTCGGCCCTCTGATCCTCAGGCATGCTTTATTTGTTAGATGATAAATGACATATCACAAAATATCACCACAGCAAGAGGCAGAGTATGACTTGAGGCCCCATTCCCTAAGTAAACTTACTAGAGCCACCACTAATGTCACTAGGGTCCAGTAAGCTCACAACTGCTATCACATCTGTCAAGTAGGTTGGTTTTCCCCCCAAACTAGTAACTTACCCGTGTAGACCTCAGCCTCTAAATGCTGCTTCCTCAGGAAACCTACAGAATGGGGTCCCCTCCATAATGCAACTCCTTTCTTTTTTCATAAGATTATCAGAGTAGTCATAGCAGTGGCCAGATCTGATTTGCTCAGAAGATCTAATAATGGCACAGTGAAGGTCCAGGTGAGACACATAATACTAGCGCCTACCGCAGGAAGAACTGTATCTCCACATTCGTGTCATATGTACAAATACACATACATGGTAAATGCATAAAGGATAATAAAAATCAAGGACTAGACATCTAATGGTTGTAGAAAACACATTGCTGTAATCCCAGAACTCAGATGGCTAAGACACAAGGATCACACACTGAGGCCAGCCTGAGTAGCACTGGGTAGTGAATATAATTGACATTCAATCTTTAAAATGAAAAAAAAAAAATTAGACACTCATGAAGCTTCTGTATTCAACTATAACACAATTAACTATTTATTAAGAGATCAGCCCCCCCCCCAAAAAAAAGAGATCAAGCCCAAAGAGCCACAGGTGCTAAGCAAACACTACCACTAAGATAAACTCAGTCTCTTTGTTAAATGAACAAAATAAAAAATAAAAAATTTTCAGGGTCTCAGCAAATGAAAACATACAGCATATACCCACATCTAGACTTCTACATGCTATTCCAACTAAAAGAAACTTACTTGGTAGGTTAAAGCAAAAGGATCACTTGAGCTACAAGCTAAAAATGAGGCTAAGTAGCTGGGGATTTGTGGCACACACCTTTAATCCCAACACTTGGGAGGCAGAGGCAGGTGGATCTATGTGAGTCTGAGGTCTGCCTGGTCTACAGAGTCAGTGCCAGGAAAGGCTCCAAAGCTACACAGAAAAACCCTGTCTCGAAAAACAAAAAAAAGAAAAAGAAGGGCTGGAGAGATGGCTCAGTGGTTAAGAGCACTGGCTGCTCTTCCAGAGGTTATGAGTTCAATTCCCAGCACCCACATGGTGGCTCACAACCATCTACAGTGGGCTCTAATGCTCTCTTCTGGAATAAAGTCATACATGCAGATAGAGCACTCATATCTAAAATAAATGAAATTAAAAAAGAAAACAGAGAATGAAGTCAGTGAGATGGCTCAGTAAGTAAAGTGGCCAGACACGAAGCCTGTGACCTTAATACCTGGGACCCACACAACAGGAGGCAGCTGTTCCCCAAAGTTGTCCTCTGACCTCCACATGTGCACACACACGTGCCTACAAAAATAATGAAATGGGAACTGGAAAGATGGTAAAGCAGTAAAGAGTAATTGCCATTCTTCCAGAAGACTCAGGTTGGTTTCCCAGCACTCACGTGGTGATTTAAGTAAGATTGTCCCCCACAGACTTATATCTTTGCATTCTTAGTCAGCAGAGAGTAGCACTATTTGAAAGGATTAGAAGGATTAGGTGTAGCCTGCCTGCTGGAGGAAGTGTGACAGGCCAGCCGTGTATAGCTCTCGCTCTGTCTGCAGATTAGGATGCAGCATGCCACTACGTAGACTCAATCTCTGAAACTGCAAGGAAGCCCCCAACTAAATATTTCTCAAGAATTGATTTGGTCATGGTATCTCGTTACAACAATGGAACAATGATTAAGACAACCATAGAGACTACCAACTATCTGTAACTCCATTTCCTGAGAAATCTACACTCTCTTCTGGCCTCCACAGGCACCAGGCATGCACATGGTACACAGATATACATGCAGGCAAAACAACCATATACACATAAATTATTGAAAAAAAAAACTAAAGTAATAAACTCGGTGTGGTAGCTCACAACTTTAATCCCAGCACTTGGGAGGCAGAGGCTTGGAGGATCTGAGTTTAAGGCCAGCCTGGTCTATACAGTGAGTTCTGGAAGGGAGGGAGGCAGGAAGGGAAGGAGGATCAAAACAAAACATGGGTTTCCTTTCCAGGGCCCACGATAAGGGCTATCCACACATAACAAGTACATCTCTTTTTCTGCATCATTATTTTTTGAGACAGGGTCCTAGGCTAGCTTCAAATGCACAGCCATCCTTTTTCCTGAACGTCCCAAGTACTGGGGATTACAAAAGAACAAGATCAAACCAATTCTTTTTATCTTTTTGTTTTAGTGTTTTGAAATTCTTACTATATATGTAGTCCAGGCTGGCCTCGAACTCTGCCTCTGGCTTCTGGTGTTAAAGGCATGCACCACCTTGCACGGCTCTCAGTCATGTGCTTCATAACCATCCCTTTGCATGTGTGCAAGCACCGCACACCGGAACCTAGCTCATTCAGCAACATGCACCACTGATTCAAGCGTTTAAATACCCGGCACATGCTTTCTCAAGGGTCATCCCTCATACCCATTCTTGTATTCTTCTATAAACAAATCTGAAGATAAAAATCCTACATGTGGGACTGACAGATTCTGACAAAATGTCTTTCAATTCATATTCCAACCTAATGATTTGTTACTTTTCCCTCAGATTTACTGGTATTGAGTTAGTGTCAAACACTTCATTAATAATTTGAACAGAAAAAGGAAGAAAATGGAGCTAGTTGAATAGCTTGAGAAAGAAGTTGACACTTCTCACACTGCTTGATTAAAGGGCACGGTGGGTATCAACTACCATAAATTCAGGCTGGGAGTAATGGGTTTAAAATAGTTATGGGGCTATGGGAGGGTGAGTTTCCAGACAACTAATGAATCAAAACATGGAACTGTTTTTCTAGCCAAACTTGACCACCTCGGAGGAAAATTCCTATGGAGAATTATGGGCTGATTAATTACTCCAAACAATAACATTTCTGTGGTGCTCTTTGCTTCTGTGTTTGCTTTCCTATGTTGTATCCTCCAAGCCAGCCTGAGAAACTGAGATGCCTTGTAGCCCAACCCCCAAAACAACTCCAAGCTCAGAGCATGAGAAACAGGCTCAGAGAAAATGAGAGAAAAGCCAGAGACTGCTTCTGAGCTCTCCCATCTACTCTTATACTGTGGGCTCACTGCTCAGCAAAACAATTCCCTTTAATAAAGCCTATTTCCAAATCTCTAGGTCTGTTGTGTGCTATCCTCCAAATGACAGACAAGCTCTACAAGAATTTGAAAAGCAGTAGTGGCACATACCACCCGGGAGGCAAAGGCAGGTGGATCTCTGTAAATTTGAGGCCAGCCTGATCTACAGAGTGAGGAGTGAGTTCTAGTATAGCCAAGGCTACAAAGAGAAACCCTGTCTCAAAAAATAAATAAATAAATAAATAAATGAAAATCAAAAAAGAATGTGAGAAGCCAGCTTTCCCAGAGAATTACACATTCCAGTGCCTGGCTATTGGCCACTCCATCTACACTACAGCACTTGGGACACTGGGAGAGAACCTTCTGTCTTAAGCCAGTACACTCAGAAGTATCTACTAGTCTATTTCCACTCCTGAGCTTTCTTTCTGATCAGCATAACTTTTGTACATGAACAATTAACCCCAAGAAACTGGTGCATACAATAATTTTTGACATTCCCATCATCAAAGCATAAAAATATGTCACATGCACATGTATGGTTTATGTATGCTACCTGTAAATTATGCTTCATTTAAAAAATAATGGCATCCATGGTGGCTCACAACCATCCGTTATGAGATCTGGTGCCCTCTTCTGGTGTGCAGATATGCATGGAAGCAGAATGTTGTATACATAATAAATAAAAAAAATTTAAAAAAAAAAAAAAAACAAGAGAAAAAAGCCTAAGTGCTGGGCATTTACTGAAGCAGTAAAGGATTCCATCAAGACCTGTAGAGGGTAGGTAGTCTAGCTTCACTAAATCAAGGAGCAACTATCAAAGTGTAGAGGTAGAACTCAGAGGTAGAACATGTGTTTAGACGTACATAAATCCATGGGAACAATCCACCACATCACCAATAAAAACAAAGAACAAATTCACAGCCACCCAAGACTACATAGTGAGAACCTGTCTCAAAAGACAAAAAAAAAAAAAAACCTAAAAATCCATCTTAGGTCTGAACTACTCTGATATATGTTAAATCTGAATTTGTTTGACTTCAAAATTATGTTGGTGCCTGGCAAGATGGCTCAGACCACAAATAAATTTTTTTAATCATTTAAGTGTAAAATAAATGAAATTTTAAATGTGTCAATTGCCAGGCGTTGGTGGCTCACGCCTTTAATTCCAGCACTCGGGAGGCAGAGGCAGGAGGATCTCTGTGAGTTCGAGGCCAGCCTGGTCTCCAGAGTGAGTGCCAGGATAGGCTCCAAAGCTACACAGAGAAACCCTGTCTCGAAAAACCAAAAAAAAAAAAAAAAAAAAACAAGGCCAGGCATTGGTGGCTCACATCTTTAATCATAGCACTCGGGAGGCAGAGGCAGGCAGATCTCTGTGAATTCAAGGCCAGCCTGGTCTACAGAGCGAGTTCCAGGATAGCCTCCAAAACAATACAGAGAAACTCTGTCTCAAAAAAAAAAAAAAAAAAAAAAAAAGAAAAAACCCCACAAACAATAAAAGAAACAGGAAAACCCTCTAAAATAGCCTTGAAACTAAGTATTATAAAATGAAAATCTTTAAGATAACTATTTAAAGCATAAAGCCTAGTTCCTCATTTTACAAACTGGGATATGTAGGCTTCCATAGTCATCCCATCCCCCCCATGTTACGGCACCTGAGTAGTTAAGAACCCATATCCTGCCAGGCGGTGGTGGCAGCGGGAGGCAGAGGCAGGAGGATCTCTGTGAGTTCTAGGCCAGCCTGGTCTATAGATTGAGTTCTAGGATAACCAAGGCTACACAGAGAAACCTACTTAAAAGGAGAAAGGGAGAGAAGACGGCCAAAGAGATGAGATTGTGGGCAGAAAATGACAATCCTGAGAAGCTGAGAGTTAAGGAAAGAACATGAAGAAGGGGGAGGGGCTAAGGTGACAGTGTTTTATGTGTGCAGCCAACCCTAGTGGATCAACCACAAAGGCATCTAGAATTTTCCTCTTGCAACATTTGTCACACCCATGCTAGGCAGACTGGTTTGACAAAAGCCGCCTCCACTCTGGCCTCATATCCCTCCACAGAAGTAGTGTTCTGGACAACTGTCAGCAACAAAATAGACAGAAAAAAAAAAAAAAAAAAAAGCCAATGTCATAGGAGAAAATGCAACCACACCCCCTCCCACTTTACCAAAGGAACCAAACCCAAAACTGAAGGAGCTGCTGGCTCACAGAAATAACAGAAATTACTCTGAGGTGCAATCTCCTGAATCTGAGCTGTAACACTTTAGGATCGAGTTCTACAGCAGATCAAAGAAAACAGGAGAAAGGATGATTTCTGTGGGTTCCAGGCCAGCCTGCTCTACACAGCACAGGTGGTACCGCTTGCCTATAATCCCAAATCAAGGTACAGAAAGGAGGACCACAACTTTAAGATTAGCCTCTGTTATACAGAGAGATCCTGCTTTAAAAAAAAAAAAACAAAACATCAGGCTGGGGGGCTCCTGAGTTCAATTCCCAGCAGCCACATGGTGGCTCGTAACCACCTGTAATGGGATCTGATGCCCTCTTCCGGCCTGCAGGCATGCATTCAGGCAGAACACTGTGAACGAAACAAATAAACAAACAAATGAGGCTGAAGAGATGGTTTAGTAGTCAAGAGCACTTGTTACTCTTGCAGATCACCTGGGTTCAGTTTCCAGCATCCACACAGCGGCATACAACTGTCCATAAGTACAATTTCACCCTCTTCTGAGAACTGGCACAGAGGCTAACAGCACTCACTACTCTTGCAGAAGACCCAGGCTCAGAAGACATGGCTACTGACAGCCTTCTGTTACTCCAGTCCCAGGAAATCTGAAGCCTCTTCTGACCCTCCCTGGCACCAGGCACTAACACATATATACATGCAGACAAAACAATCTTGCACATAAAATAATAAATCTAAAAAATTTTAAGTAAGCTAATGAATTAATTAAATTAACAAATATTTTCAGGACCGGCTAGGTAGGGTAAAGGTGCTCGACACCAAGCTTGACAACTTCACATTGATCCCCAGCACCCACATGATAAAAATAAAACAACTTCTACAAACTATTCTCTGAGCTCTACATACCTACCATGTACACACACACACACACACACACACACACACACACACACACACACACCAGAAAAAAAGAATTTAATTTTAAAAATACTTGCAACTGGGCACAGTAGAATAAAGCAGGAAGACCCCGTGTTCTGACCAATTTGCTCTACCATAGAAACACTGTCTTCAATAACAACTGACAGCACTTAAGGTGGGTGAAGCAGGAGTATTGTGGGCTCAGGGCCAGCCTGGGCTACATAGTGAGATTTTGTTTCAAAACAAAAAAGTATACACAAACTATAAATAACCTTAATCCAGTCACCCACTGGTGCAGCATCTCTTTGAAAACACATTAGGAGGCAGCAGATACCCGCAGGCTAGCCAAGAAATACGGACTCACCAGGTACACCACTAGGTGTCCTGCTTTCTCCACCCAGATGCAAATCTGAAATAAAACTGCCAGGATTAATTATCACTGCACAAAAACAGGCAGTCTGTGTTCCAGTGTCCATGGTAGAAATGTACTTCAGGGTTTCTTTTGGTTTGGGGATAGGGTTTGAACTAGGGACCTTGTTCATGCTAATTAACTATATACTCTACCACTTAGGTAGATCCCTCACCTAAAAAAAAAAAAACAGGCTGTTCTAGACATGGACCCCCACCCCCACCCCGCCAAGATCAAGCATCAAGCTGCCTTGTCCCTTAATTATTTCTATTCCTGACCCTTGGCCAATGTATCCTTAGGGGAGATGAACATATGGCATATACTGTGATTTCTAAGTAAACATGGGCCATTAACTCCCCCCCCCACACACACCCAGGATTACTGGCTTCCTGCTATATGCTTTACCAGATTCTGTGATGAGGAGATGAGTATGCTAAAAGGTATGAGCAGAGGAAGAGGAAGAGGTGCTGGGAACTAAACTTGAGTCTTCTGGAAAAGCATGTCTCTTACCCCCCCCCCCTTTGTTGTTGTTGTTTGTTCAAGACAGGGTCTCTCTGTGTAACAGTCCTGACCATCCTGGAACTCACTTTGTAGACCAGGCAGGCTCTGAACTCACAGAGATCTGCCTGCCTCTGCCTCTGCCTCTGCCTCTGCCTCTGCCTCTGCCTCTGCCTCTGCCTCTACCTCTGGAGTGCTGGGATTAAAGGAGTGTGCCACCACCCCAGGGCTGCAGCAAGCTCTCTTAACTACTAAGCCATCTCTCCAGGACCTGTTTGTTTCCTTTTTCTTCAAAACTTATTGACTGGCCTGGCAGTGACAGAGAATGACTTTAATCCCAGCACTTGGAAGGCAGGTCTCAGTGAATTCCAGGCCAGCCTGATCTACAAAACAAGTTTCAAGACAGCCAGGACTGTTACACAGAGAAACCCTGTCTTGGGGAAAAGAAAAAAAAAAACTTAATTATTACTTATTTTAGGGTTGGTGTGCTAGCACATGCCTTTATTACCAACACTCAAGAAACAGAGGTCTACATATTAAGTTCCAGGGCACCCAGGTCTACACAGAGAAATCCTATTTTGAAAAAGCAAATAATAGCCAGGCACTGGTGGCTCACGCCTTTAATCCCAGCACTCTCGAGGCAGGAGGATCTCTGTGAGTTCAAGGCCAGCCTGGTCTAAAGAGAGAGTTCCAGGACAACATCCAAAGCAATACAGAGAAACCCTGTCTCAAAAAAACAAAAAAGAGAAAAAAACAAAACAAACAACAAAACCAACAGATTTCATGTGTATGAGTGTTTGCTACATGTATGTATGTATGCACCACATGCATGCTTGCTGCTAAGGAAGGTCAGAAAAGGGTTTTGGATCCATTGGAATTAAGTTACGGATGGTTGTTAAGCATCATGGGGGTGCTGGGACTCCAACCCAGGTCCTCTGTAAAAGCAGTAACTGCTCTTAATCACTGAGTCATCTCTCCAATCTATAGTTTTTATTAGGTATCAAGCTCATAATATATACCAAAATAAAAAGGGGTAGATAACAAGTACCAATTATTAGACAAACACCAGGCACCATTCAGATCACACTACTGAGTGAGTTCCAGGACAGTCAGGGCTACACAGGAAAATCCTCCTGGAAAACACACACACGAAAGCAAACAACAAAAAAAAGTCCAAAGGCCTTGCCTAAAGTCACATTAGGGAGGACATTAGGGTCTATTTGCAAGATTCCTTCCTCAAACCCAGGTTTCTACTGTTGAGGGTACCGCTATCCTGTCCTTCATCATGATCTCATACCAAAATCTTGCCTGTTTTGCCCCAAAGCAACAGCCTTCACTGGGTAGGCAGACCTAATCTCTGAGAAGTCGTGACTCAACATCACAGTATCACCAAGCCCTATATAGATTTCTCCCTTAGAACCCTTCTTATAACAAGTGCCAGCATTTGCAAACTTAGCTCAGCATGGTACATATGTTTTATTCCTTCATTTGGCAAAAATGATATGGTACTTTGAATCCTAAAACAGAGAAACAACATTCTGCTCAGGCAAGGGATAAAACAGGTTGAGTTGGAGTAGAACAGCCTGAGGGTGTTATCTCATTGGTTCAACACTTGCCTAATATTTTACAAAAGAAAGGGAGGAAAGGAATAGAGCACCAGGCAGAGAAGAGATACTAGGAAAGAGAAAGAATGGAATCTTTTACTAAGAAGATCAAAGAGGAATTCCAGGACCTTTTCAAAGCCTCACCAGGTATCTGCAATCACTGAACAAAGCCTTCAGCCTCTTCCACTGCCCTCTCTCCTACACGGTCATCCACCCTTCACAGACCCCAATAAAGCACAACAGGTCACACACCGAGCTCTCTGTATGAACCTAACAATCATGGAGAGAAACAGAGACCTCATACATTTTCCCCAGGGACACAGTGGCCTAGGGTCAGGAACAGAAGTTACTAAGGTAAGCTGAAGTTAGAAAAACCATCCATAACCAGAACAAATCTGGTTTGGTTGTTTTGGTTTTTTTTCTTTTTTCTTGGGGGGGGGGGGTTGTTTGTTTGCTTTTGTTTTTCAAGACAGGGTTTCTGTGTATAGTCCTGGCTGTCCTGGGACTCTCTGTATACCAGGCTGGCCTCAATTTCAGAGAGACCTGTCTGCCTCTGCGTTCTGAGTGATGGGATTAAAAGTGTGCGCCATGATTCCCAGCATAAATCTGTTTTTTAAATAAACCTGGGGTTAAGACCTTACCTCAGCCAGGCGTTGGTGACCACAATTTTAATCCCAGCACTCAGAAGGCAAAGAGGCAGGTGGATCTCTGTGAGGTCGAGGCCAGCAGGACAGGCTCCAAAACAATAAAGAGAAACCCTGCCTCGAAATACAAAAAAAAAAAAAAAAAAAAGACTTACCTCAATGGTAAGGTACATGTTTAATTAACATGTACACAGGTTTGGGTTCAATCTCCCTCCAGCATCAAAACAGGAAAAAAAGAAGTTTTCTATTACAGCCATCTTGCCTACCTCCCTATCTAGAGAACCTTAGTCTAGCATTTAACATCTTCAGTGAGTTTTAGCATAAATAAAACTCAAAATAAGTAAATAAATAGATTTATATGTGTAATTTCATCTACAAATAAATCAATCCTATAGAAACACATCTGTGAAAGGCTCAGGGGGAGGGCCCAACAGCCTATGATTAGCACTCAGCCACCCTTGGAAACAGTAGGCCTGCTTCTCCATATATGGCCTCAGATCTGTTGCAAGCCTCAGGCCCACAAGGGGTTCACAAGAATGTTTATCAAGAAGCAGGGTGTGGTAGCACATGCCTTTAATCCCAGCACTCAAGAGGCAGAGACAAGTGATCTCTGTGAGTTCTAAACCAGCCTGGTCCATATAGTGTATTCCAGGATAGCCAGGGCTATATAGAGAGACCTTGTCTCAAAATACAAGACCAAAAAAAAAAAAAGGGGGGGATATTTATCAAGATATATAGGGTTGGAGATGTAATTCAATGGTAACACGCTTGCTTAGCATGGGCATGGCCTTGGATCTGAATCCTGGGCACCAGGAAGGAAGGAAGGAAGGAAGGAAGGAAGGAAGGAAGGAAGGAAGGAAGGAAGGAAGGAAGGAAGGAAAGGATGGATGGATGGTAGGAAGGAAGGAAGCAAGCAAGCAAGCAAGCAAGCATGGCATAAACTGTGATGTTATACTTGAAGGCAGAAGGAGGATTTCAAGTTCAAGGCCAGCCTGTACTAAAGACAGACCCTAACCTAAAAATAAAACAAAGAAAGCACAACAAAATATCCCAGTGCAGAGCAGCCAGGGCCAAAAAGTATAAGCATCATCTTCCAGAGCCCTCCTCAACAGCAATACAGCATGGTGAGACAAGCCTAGCCCAACAACACCCAGGCACTACAACAGCCCAGACACAGAGGCCACAGAAAGGCTGATACTGAAGGAGGGCCATGCCTTGGGCACAGCCCACAATAGACCCTATTATCCCTGGAACCCCATGACAGGATGGAAGAGAGCAGGCCAGGACATTCCTCCACCCCCTCACACCACAGACGGAAAGGGCGCTGGCAGCCTGGGGCACCAGGGGCCTAAACAGGAATAAAGACATTTTCTTCTTCAGCTGTTAAGATCAGAGGAGACCCCCTCCTCTTAGAGAGAGAGAGAGAGAGAGAGAGCGAGAGAGGTGTGACCTAGTACAATCAATTAAGCTAGATGGCCCAGGACACCTCTCTATGGTCAGTAATGCCCAAATAGAAGGGAAATAACAGTGAGGGCTCTGGAAATAAGCATTACCCTACCAGCCCTGTCAGTCCAAGAATTACTATGAGAGCAGACAATCAACTTCTGCTAAAGATTTCCACCTGTCCCAAGGAATTCAGTCATTTTTTCCTTTTTCTTTTTCTTTTTTTGAGTCAGAGTTTCATGCTGTAACTCTATCCCAACCAAACTACTACAGAAATCATAGCTTCAGATTGGCTGCAGGTCCACACAGACTGGCATACTCAGGGCTGCAGGTCTACAAAGATTGGCATACTCAGGGTTAAAGGTCTACACTGTTTACCCTGCTGACAAAATATTGCTATCTTCTGCAGGTAAGCAGAAGCAACAGCTGGGAGCACAAACCGAGAACAAGAAAGAGAGGAGAATCTTACTGTTATCTACTTGTGACTTCAATGAATTCTATTTTTAGATCTTTAATAAAGAGCTTCTCTTCTACTCTTTTACCGAATTTTCCCACTCAGGCAATTCAAACTTTCCAATACAGTTCAAAGATCTAAAAATATAAGACATTTACAATTTACTTTGTTTTTCCCTAAACCCATAATCTAGCCTTGCTCAAGAGGGTATATGATAGACTGGACTCTACTACAAAACAATGTATTTAGCAAGGCTACCTGAGCAAGTGGAATATTTGATACAAAGATGATATCCTAGCTCAAGTAAGAGAATATACACAGAACTTTATAGTAATGAAAAGGATGTTTTATGTAAGTATTCCATAGTAAATTAGTGTCCAAAAAAATGGATGATGTCCAAGGTTCTAATTAATATCGAAATTTTAAAAAACGCCATTTAGAATCTGATTATTTTCAGCTGGGCAGTGGTGGCACACGCCTTTAATCCAAGCACTCAGAAGGCTGATGCAAGCGCATCTCTGTGAGATCGAGGACAACCTAGTCTACAGAGCTAGTTCCTAGACAGCCAGGGCAACACAGAAACCCTGTCTCGAAAAACCAAATAGAGAATTATTTTCTACATCACTCTTCTTGGCAAAATTCTGCTGGAGTCCAGGGATGAAAAGGCACATCTGAAATCTTAGGATTAAAAGATTTACTGTATTTTTAAATAGCTTGTATGGGGAGGGGAATGTGCACCTAAGTGCAGATGCCTTTAAAGGCTAAAGGTACTGTATCCACTGGAACTGGAATTACAAGTGGTTTTGAACTGCTTGATGTGGGTACTGGGAATCAAACTCCTGTCTTCTGGAAAATCAGTATAAACTCTTTACTGAGTCATCTCTCCAGCACCCTGCAATCCCAGAATTTAGAAGACAGAGGTAAAGTTAAGTTACAAGCCAGCTTGGGCTGTAAAGAGACTTGGAAGCCAGACTAGGGAACTTACCAAGATCCTGTCTCAAAAGGGCTGGGGATCAGGGCTGGAGAGATGGCTAAGTGGTTCATTGGCTGCTCTTCCAGAGGACCCAGGTTCAATTCCCAGCATCCACAAGGCAGCTCACAGCTGTTTGTAACTCCAAGTCCAGCAGATTTGGCACCTCACACAGACATATATACAGGCAAAACATCAATGCACATAAAGTAAAAATAAATTATTTTTTAAAGGGGAGGAGGGGCTGGGGATCTAGCCCAGGGATAAATTGCTTGCCTAACATGCTCAAGCCCTAGATTCAATCCCCAGTAATACCCATGCAAACTAGCTGGAGAACCAATCCAGTTGTCTTAATTAGCACTCAGCCACCCTTGGTAGACAGTAGGCCTGCTTCTCCATATATGGCCTCAGATCTGTTGCAATAACTTGAGCTAATTAAGACAACCGATGTACCATATAAAATCTTGGAATCATCTTCATTGTTTGTTTCTTAATTTTAATTTTAATTTTATGTATAGGGGTGTTTTGCCTGCATACATGCCTGTATGCCAGAATGCCTGGTGCCTGCAGAGGCCAGGAGTCAGATCCTCTAGAACTGAAGTTATGAATAGTTGTGAGCAACTGTGTGAATGGTAGAAACCAAACTTGGACACTCTGAAAGAGCAGCATATACTCTTGACTGCTGAGCCATTGCTCCAACATCCCTCCTTTAGAATCTTCTTAAGCAATACCTTATGTAACCTTGGGATACCTGAGGGGAAGATGTTATCAGCACAACTTTCAGAGATAAACAGAAGACAACAGAACACTTGCAAAAATTTTCTAAAACTTTCAGGACCAATGTGATTCCTTTAATCCTAAGGTTTGAGATCAGGCCAACATGGTCTATACAGAGCTGCATTATGAGACCCTGTCTCAAAACAAAACAACAACAAAAATCCATTGTTTTATTCCAAAACATATATACCAATCAGTAAAAAGAATTCTGTAAGGGCAGTTTGTTATAGACACACACATTAAGGTAAAAAACCCAACATCCATAGCAATGAAGAGCAAATGCCAAGAAAGGCAACCAAAATGGGCACTGGCTACTGTTTCCCTGAATATGACATACCCTTGCCAGGTGTTTCACTTGCCCTTGAGCTCGCTCTAACTGGCACACTGCCCAAGGGCTGTAACTTTCAAAACAACAACAAGAATGTGTGGCAGCACATACCCTGAAAGATGGGCAACATCTGGGCTTGGTCTCTGGGTGGTTACAGAAGTGACAAACCCTTGGGCCCTTGGACCAGCCCTGGATAAAGACCCTTACCACCACTCCTGATGACCTGCGTTTGATCCCCAAGACCCACATGGTGAAAGGAGAATGCAGCTCAGTGATAAGAATGCTTGCCTAACAAACTTGAGACTCTTGGCTCCATCCCCAGAAGTCACCAAATAAACAAGGGTACTCTCTGACAGCTTTCTCCTCAGTTACTGCTTTAAAACTGAATGGTCCGTCAATCATGCTGCCAAGAAGCTCACTATCTTCCTCTCTCCTTTACAGAATTTTTTTTTGTTTCCAAGTGTCTTACCTCACCTTCCAGTGCCAGGCAGCTTAGAAAGTTTTCTCTTCCTAGAGAGCAGAGTTCCTGCAGGAACAGAAGAAAAGAATACTGGTGAGCACCCAAACTGAAATAAGTTACTCCATACTAGCCAACACCAAAGCAGTGGGCACTGTCACTTTCATCTCCTGCCCACCCGACCCATCAGTCACCCGGCTTTGTCAAAAGACCACGCTAAGAAAATGAAATGTTTTCTGTACGGTCCATTCAAGACCAAACATTATGACATTCCATGTAGCAAAGATGTAAAATTAATTACAACATCTACTTTTCCTTTGTAGGTGTAAAGTGCAGGTGTGGGGGGTGGGGGGCAACTGCTGTGCTGGGTATACATGGAGCCAGTCAGCAGTCTCCTGCCATTTCTCAGGAGATGCTTGCCTTGGTATGGAGATACTATCTTTCGCTCAAACATGAGGCTTGACTGTTATTCTAGCTTACGGCCAACAAGCTTCAGGGATCCAGCTGCCTCTCCCTTCCTGACATTAGGATTACAAACCCTACCACCATAACCACCTTTTCTGGTTTTTTGGATAACCACCACTGCTGGCTCCCAGTGTTCTTATCAATCTCTTCAGCTGAGTTTGTGTTTTTTGTTGTTTTGATTTCTTTGGATAGGGTATCACTACATAGTCCTGACTGGTCTGAAACTTGCTATGTAAACCAGGCTGGCTTAGAATTCTCAAGGATGCTGGGTGGTAGTCATGAGAGCCTTTCATCCCAGCACTCAGGAGGCAGAGGCAGGAGGATCTCTGTGAGTTCAAGGCCAGCCTGGTCATCAAAGAGAGTTCAGGACAGTCTCCAAACCTACAGAGAAACCCTGTCTCAAAAATCAAACAAAACAAAACAAAACAAAAAAACCAAAAACAAAACATCCATGGATGCTAGAAAGATGGCTCAGGGGTAAGAGCACTGGCTGCTCTTCCAGAGGACCCAGCACCCAAATGGAAGCTCACAACTGTCTGTAACTCCAGTTCCAGGGGACCTGACACCCTCACACACATACACGTAGGCTAAACACCAATGGACATAAAAATAAACAAATCCTTTAAAAAACATATACATACATATGTATATGTATGCATAGAAATTTAAATCAAAACACCAGGCATATTTGCCAGTCTTCCCAGCACTGGAAAAGCAAAAGCAGGAAGCTGGGCCTACATAGTGAGCTCCAAATCAGCCAGAGTTAGAATGAGACACTGTCTCAAACAAACAAAAAACAAATAAAATGAGTCAAATGAATTCACTATATTGCTAAAGTTTTGTACAAATTTCATTCTCAGAATGACTTTCTCATCTTTACTATCTGTAGCTCATAAGTCTGTGCTACTGCAACCTATCTATCTCTCCACCCAAGGCCCAAATAAAAAAAAAGGTACCAAACCCAAGCAAAAGAAAAATAGGAAACACTATTCATTAAAGCTAAATTAGGCCCTCTAGCTAGCTCAATTTTGTAAACTACTCTAAATCTCTATTTATAGAAACTGCTATTTGAGCAGTATTAGCAGTGATCAGAGTGAAGAGAGACGGATGGTCAAGAGGCAGAGTAAGTATGTGACTCTGAGGAGTATGGCTTGTTTTGTTCCACTGGCTGCTTGAGGATGCTTGCTGGTTGGCTTTGGTTTTGGTGGGAGGTTGTCTACATTTTGAAACAGTGCCTCACTATGCAGCACAGGCTGCTTTAATTGCAGTCTCAGCCTGAGAGCTAGAATTACACATTGTCACATTACATCCAATCTAGGAAGACTGAATACCCTAAAGTATGGGCTTACAAGGACCCTGGATGAAATGACCAGATAACTAGCAAGACCATCACCTTACTCTGTAGTGTTGACAATGTTACAGAAGGAACCAGAGTAAAATGATCTTATTAGATCATTATTATTATTTCTTATTAGAAACATCAGCCGGGTAGTAGTGGCGTACGCCTTTGATCCCCGCACTTGGGAGGCAGAGGCAGGCAGATCTCTGTGAGTTCAAGACCAGCCTGGTCTACAAAAGCTAGTTCCAGGACAGCCTCCAAAGCCACAGAGGAAACCCCATCTTGGAAAAGAAAGAAAGAAGGAAAGAAGGAAAGAAGGAAAGAAGGAAAGAAGGAAAGAAAGAAAGAAAGAAAGAAAGAAAGAAAGAAAGAAAGAAAGAAAGAAAACTGCTTGAGTCAGGCATAGTGACACACGCCTTTAATCCCAGGCAGAAGCAAGTTTGAGGTCAGCCTAGTCTACATAGCAAGTTCCAGGACAGTCAGGATTACAAAGAGAGATAGGACGGACACACGGACACACGGACGGACGGTCGGATGGGGACACACACACACACACACACACACACACACACACACACACACACACACACACACGCGCGCGCGCGCGCGCGCGGAAGGAGATGGGGGGGAGGGAGGGAGGGAAGGGAAGGAAGGAAGGAAGGAAGGAAGGAAGGAAGGAAGGAAGGAAGGAAGGAAGGAAGGAAGGACGAACTAGCTTAGAGCTGGGTGGTGGCCCACACCTTTAGTTCCAGCACTCTGGAGCAGAAACAGGTGGATCTCTACGTTTCAGACCAGCCTGTTTATTCTACTTAGTAAGTTCCAAGACAGGAAGAGCTGCATAGAGAAACCCTGCCTCAAAGACAAGAGAAAAAAAAGGTTCAAAAATTGTGGCAAAGATACAGAAATGTTCTTAAGTGGAAAGAGGTGAAAAGGCAGGAGAAACCTGGACTAACACACAGCACACACTCAAAGAACACCCTACCTGCATTAATTCCCACATCAAGGTTCTTTAAGGTTCAATACTCTTTCAAGTCCTCTTGCTCTTTGATGCTCATACAAGGTCTCTTATTTTCTCTGACACTCGGGAGGTTTATAACCCACGTGCAATCACAATCTGCGACTACTCAAGTCTACATGGCAGATAAAGAAACAAAGTTCTCATAACTGACTTCCTATCTAGGCAAGGCCTTACTCTTATTTTCAACACTTCTCCCCTCTTTTTCTCCTGTAAGGCACTCTCACTCACCACATATGTAGCCCAAATTGGCCTGGAATTTTCCAGCCTCCCAATACAGAAAGTGCTAAGATTACAGGCACACAACACTATGTCCAGCAAGTCCTCATTTTTTTTTTAACCTTTCATAAAATGGGACTGTTGCCACCTGCCATTCCACTATGTTAACTGCACCCTTCATCAAGAAAGCTATAGAAGCCCGGTGGTAGTGGCCAGTGCCATTAATCCCAGACTGGGAGGCAGAAGCAGGTGGATCCCTGAGTTCAAAGAGTTCTGTCTACTACAGAGTGAGCTCCAGGACAGCCAGGGTTATACAAAGAAACCCTGTCTTGAAAAACCATATTGTGACACATGCCTAAATCCTAGCACTCTGCAGGCAAAGGAAAGAGGATCAGAGTCCCAGGCATGCCTACACGATAGAGTAAGTGCCAGGCTAACCTGAGCTACCCAGTGAGACCTGTTCATAATTCTAATGCTCTGGAAGCTGACATAGGAGGATTACAAGTTTAAAGCCAGCTTGGACTAACAAAATTTGGTCTCACTAGGTGGTAGTCTTGCACACCTTTAATGCCAGTGCTTAGGAGGCAGGTGGACGTCAGTGAGTCTGAGGCCAGCCTGGTCTACTGCATGGGTTCCAGGACAGGCTCCAAAGCTATACAGAGAAATCCAGTTTTGAACAACAAAACAAAACCAAAAAACATCAACCTGAGGGATGAAAGGGCAACTATGTGGCTGGGGATGTAGCTCAGTGGTAAAGTCCTAGCCTAGTATGTCCAAGTCAGCTCCTCATCAGTCCCTACAAGGAACAAAGACACAAGTGTTCTTTGTGGCCTAAGTGGTCACTCTTGTATTCCAAGTCTCTGCTTGGCCACCTCCTGACCTTTCTATTCAACAGGTCCCATAAACTTAAAAAACTCTGCACCTCACATCTTACTACTGACTTGGTTCAAGTTCACTATCTCTCCATAGAACCAAAGCAATGACTAATGCTTCTTTTTTTAAGGATTTTGTTTTTGTTTTTGTTTTTCGAGTTTCTCTGTGTAGCTTTGGAGCCTATCCTGGCACTCACTCTGGAGACCAGGCTGGCCTCAAACTCACAGAGATCCGCCTGCCTCTGCCTCTGCCTCCTGAGTGCTGGGATTAAAGGCGTGCGCCACCAAAACCCGGCTTAAGGATTTATTTTTGTATATGGATGTTTTGTCTGCATGTATGTTGGCACATCGAAGAGAGAATCAGGTCCCATAGGGCTACAATTATAAACAGCTGTGAGCTGCCTCATGGATGCTGGGAATTGAATTTAAGTCCTCTGGAAAAAGTAGCCAAGCTCTTAACTGCTGAGCCATTTCAACAGCCTTTGGCTAATAGGATCTCTGAGTTCCAGGACAGCCAAGGCTACAAAGAGAAAAACACAGCTGTACCTACCCCAAGACCTTCAGAGCTCCCAATTTCTGTAAGCTCCTCTATGCAACACTCTGGCTCCAACCCAACCTTCCAGAACCCCCAAAGAGTGGCAAGTCTTTTGTCTTGACTTATATTTTCTCTGACCACATACACTGACCTTCCTGCTACTGCTTTCACCAAACTAACACTTCTTGAAGGTCCAGATGAAGTTTGTTCTCCAACCAGGTCCTAGGGCCTAAGCCTCGGCTTACTTCAACATGGTAACAGAAGAACTAGCATAAAACCAGGAAGATTTTTTTTTTTCAAGACAGGGTTTCTCTGTATTGTTTTGGAGGTTGTCCTAGAATTCATTCTGTAGACCAGGCTGGCCTCGAACCCACAGAGATCCGCCTGCCTCTGCCTCCTGAGTGCTGGGATCAAAGGCGTGGGACACCAACGCCCAGCTTTTTTTTTTTTTTTTATGGCAGGGTGTCATTGTGTAGCCCTGGCTGGCCTGGAACTCTATATGTAGACCAGGCTCTGAAATTAAAGGCATGAACCACCACATCCAGCCAAGATTTTTTTTTTTTAATTTTTTTTAAAATTATGTATCTGGGCTGGAGAGATGGCTCGGAGGTTAAGAGCACCGGCTGCTCTTCCAGAAGTCCTGAATTCAATTCCCAGCAACCACATGGTGGCTCACAACCATCTGTTATGAGATCTGGTGCCCTCTTCTGGTGTGCAGATATACATGGAAGCAGAATGTTGTATGCATAATAAATAAATAAAATCTTTTAAAAAAATAAAATAAAATTATGTATCTGTGTCTGTACATGCATTTAGGTACATACTTATAGAAGCTATACAGCTCTAACTCCCTAGAGCTGGAGCTCCAGACAACTGGAAGCTGTTCCACACAGGTGCTGAACTGAACTTAGGTCCTTTACAAGAATGGCAAGTGCTCTTTTAAACTGTTTTTATTTTATGTGTATGGGTATTTTGCCTGAATATACCATGTGTATGCCTTGTGTCCAGAAAGGCCAGACAAGGGTGTTTCATTCTGTCTGTAACCCCATTTCCAGGGTTGTGAGTCACCCTATGGATGCTGGAAATGGAATCAGGGTCCTCTGAAGAACAATATGTTGCCTTAACCACTGAGCTATCTTTCCAGATTCCTCCAACAAGATTTTACTTCTGAGGGCCAAACATGGTGGCAAACACCTTTAATCCCAGCATGAGGGAGGAAGGGCTGATCTGAGCTTGAGACTGGCTTGTTTTACATAGTGAGCTCCAGGCCAACAAAGAATACACAGTGGAACCTGTCTTAACCCCCTTTCAAAAAATTTTATTTCTACTGTATATGACTATCATCTCAGCATCTGAGAGATGGAGATAGTAGGAACAAGAATTCAAAGCCTTAGCTTTCCATTGATAAGACAGAAGAAGTGAAGGAGTGCTGGGAGGCAGAGGCAGGAGGATCTCTGTGAATTCGAGACCAGCCTGGTCCACAAGAGCTAGTTCCAGGACAGCCTCCAAAGCCACAGGGAAACCCTGTCTAGAAAAAAACAAGAACAAAATTTCAAAGCCTTGGGCTATAGAGAAAGTTCAAGATTAACCTGGGCTACACTGAGACTTATCTCACCCAAGACCTGGATTCTGAAAATGGCCCCTCACATGTTCCTCGAGTTCCATATGAGGCCCCTATCACTCACCATATACCCCCTTTTTTTGTTTTGTCTTGTTTTTTGTTTTTCGAGATAGGGTTTCTCTGTATTGCTTTGGAGATTGTCCTGGAACTTGCTCTGGAAACCAGGCTGTCCTCGAACTCACAGATATCTGCCTGCCTCTGCCTCCCGAGTGCTGGGACTAAAGGCGTGCGCCACCACTGCCTTTAATCCCCGAACTCGGGAGGCAGAGGCAGGAGGCATGTTACAAGTCCAATGCTATCCTGAGTTCTAGACCAGCCTGGGCTATGAAGGCATATCAAAGCACCAAAAACCAAAATGAAAAATACAAAAATAGAGGATTTAACCAGTTACATACAACCCAGCAGTTGTATTCTGAGCACTTAGCTCAAAAAAATAAACACTTATTTTCTCACAAAAAATCTCTGTATGCAAATCTTTATAATAACCCCAAACTAGGAAAAAATACAGGTGTTCTCAAATTGGCTTCTACCTGCAGATGACCTTTAGCATCTGAGAAGAGTGCTGGGATTGGAGACATGAGTCCAGATTCAGATGCTCCTGATATTAAAAAATTATAGAATGAGCCAGGCATGGTGGTGTACACCTGTGGTACTATCATTCACAAGATGAGAACAAGAGAATCAGAAGTTCAAGGCCATTTTCAGCTATATGAGGAGTTTGAGGCCAGCCACCTGCACTACATGAAACTTTCTCTCAAAAGAACAAAAGCTCAGCAGTTAAGAGCATTTGTTGCTCTTCCAAAGGATCTGAGCTCAGATCCCAGCACCCCCATGAGGTCTATGAACTGCCTGTAACTCCAGTTCCAGAGGATCCAACAAGTCTTCTTCAGACACTCATACCCACAAGCCATACACTCAGACACACATGCATACACAAAAATAAATAAAGAGAAAACAAAACAAAAAATCCTGACTATGTACATGATAAGGTGTGGAGGAGTGCAACGTGTTCTTTTTTCTGTGACTCAATTTCCTCAACTAGTATAAAGATTTCAGGGAGCTGGAGTGATGGTTCTGTGGATTAGAATGTGTGCTGCAAGCAAGCAAGAACTCCAGAAACAACAGTACTGGGGCAGTGGGGGGGCACAAAGACAGGCAAATTCCAGGAACTAGTCAGCCAGCTAGTGCTAGTTTAGGTGAAATACAAGCCTCAAGTTTGGTGAGAGACTACGTCTCAAAAAAGACATTCTCTGGCCTTCATGTGTGCTAAGCCACACACATGGACAAGTTTCTGAAATTTTTCTCCTAAGTATCAGAACAATGCACACAGAAAGAACAGAAATGTAAGGCCGTCAACTGCAAAAGCTGTAAATCAGTCCTTCTCAACACTGACCCAGTAAGCGGAAGAAACTGATGGTTGATCCATTATCCCAGTACTAAGGAAGCAGAGGCAGGACTAACCAGGACTAATATAGTGAGACCTTGTTTGAGACATTAAAAAAAAAAAGGAAATACAATGTTCCATGTTTAAGTAGGAAATAGGGTAGGTAGGTTTAGTTAGAAACAGGATCTCACAACATATTCCAGGCTGCCCTATAACTCCCAATCTTAGGGTCTTCTCTGGTCTCAAACTCCTTGAATCCTAGGATTTACAGCTACTACATATCACCAAGCTAGAAAGTTTTTTAACAATCAAATTCTAGAGCCGGGCGTTGGTGGCGCACGCCTTTAGTCCCAGCACTCCGGAGGCAGAGGCAGGAGGATCTCTGTGAGTTCGAGACCAGCCTGGTCTACAAGCGCTAGTTCCAGGACAGCCTCCAAAGCCACAGAGAAACCCTGTCTCGAAAAACCAAAAAACAAACAAAAAAACAATCAAATGCTAAGATCTCTCCTTTCCAATCCCTCTAACTCTTCCAAACCCCACCCATTCAGCAGTCAAGAGTTTTAAACAAGTACAGTGGCTCAGGCCTTATCCCTGAACTTAGAGAAGGCTCAGCAGCTCAGTGCTAGTCTCACTACATAATGGGTTTAAACCAGCATGGGCTTCAAGAGATCAAGTCTCAATAACAAAAGGTCTGGAGGTTTGTTTTGGGGATTCAAATTTAGGGCTCCACCCATAATATGCAAAATCTTTACAACTGAGCCATACCCCCATCCCCCAAAAGGGCAGCTTTAGATCCCTGATCATACCTAGACTTCTGGCCTGCACATTCCTAAATTCAGGCTTCCTCCCCCTTTTCAGTTTCCCCTCTCAAAAGGCTCTTCCTCTCTCCTCTCGGTTGGCTGACTTCAGTACCAGAGGTCCTGGCATCTCTCTCTGCCACTCCTTAAGTGCCACCAACCAACATATCTTTCTAAACATGGGTCTAGATTATGCCACTCAAACGACTAAAAGCATTCCCAGGTTCCTGTACCCTATAAAGTTGGATCTCCTATGTGCAAAGACGGCCCCACCTGTCTAGCTGGAAGACTCCCAGGTACTATTTTAGACACCCTTGCACATGTAGTTCTGGGTATACAAGTCTTTATGTCCCCCAGCTAATTCTTGCTGGTCCTGAAGGCCATGGCTCAGGAATGAATTCTCTCTCTTCAGGGTATCATCATGTAAGCACATTCTGTAGACACCAGCTACTAATCAAGGGCTCTGATTCTCACTCACTGAATCCCAAAATAAGTTCTTTAAGGGCAGAACAAGATGCATTGCATGGGTCCCTAAGGCCTACCCAGAAGTTGGCAGGTAGAGAAGCCAAACATTTGCTAAATGAATGCATTTTGCCAAATCAGTTTGTTTTGTTTTGTTAAGAACAGTGAGGACTTGTCCACTGCCACTTTCAACAGAGGTACAGCTCATGTTCCCACAGGGTGTCTGTCTGTATAGTGCTACTCACTCCTACCTTCACACAGGATCCCACAAGCCTTGTACAAACTCCCTAAAAAAAATCTGATTTCTCCAACAGCCCCTATGACCTTTAAGCATACAGCCCACGTCCTTGACTTCAAGGCAAAAAGAATTTCTTCATATTCAAACCATTGATTTTGTACGCCTCCACAACCCGTTACTTCGGAATTATTTTTCAGAGCTGAAACATTCTAAAAGTATGTTTCTGACCATTAGGCACAATATAAGCTGATATAATTGCAACGCCCCATCTCCTTCACTCTCCAAAACATCTGGAAGCACACCCAACTCTATCTGGAGTTATGTCCTATAAACACCACCCTCACTTCACGAGTCGGGCTTCCATGCCAGGAACTACTTCTACTGGCTTATTTTAGGGAAACACCAGGCTGGACTCTTAAGTTAGACCTCTAGGCTATAAAGGTACTGTCCCAGACTAGGCAGACCAGTCAAAAACTTCGTCATTGCCATGAAAACTAATCCTAACGTAATTCAACTTAACAAAAGCTTCTCAAACTGTAGAAATTAAACGATGTATTTTTAATTGCCCGTTGAGTTTGTCAATAAATGAACTTGAAAGTATGGTAAAAGGACTCTGAGCCGACACGGTGTTTCCACTGGGAACATTTTCCAAATAAGCTCGCAAATGAACCAAAATACCCACTGCAAAGGTAGTAAAGAAAGCTTCCAAAGAAGCGCAACTGAGGGGGAGGCAAGAACCCCAAGACGCGGAGCAGCTCAAAGCAAGAGGCGGGGGCGGCGCCCTTCCCAGCCTCTGGCAGGAGCCCCACAGCGGAGATGCCGCCTAACTGGGCCGCGACCCCCCTGGAAACCCGAAGGCAGCCCGCAGGCCGCACACACCGGCGGCCGATGCGCAGGCCCCGCGTTCCCGGGAGCGCGGGCCGGGGCTGAGGCCTGGCCCGTCGCAGCGGCGCGCAACTCCGGCCTCGCCACCCAACGCTTCGAGCCTTCATCCACCGGACAGAGACGAGGGGCGGCTCCGCCCGGGCGGCGGCGGCGCCGCCTCCTCACCCGCAAGGACGTCCGTGGCCGTGTCCCCGCCCCGGGCCGAAGGGGAGCAGCAGCAGGTGTTCCGCGGAAGGCTCGGCTGGCGGCGGCGGTGTATCCCGGCCCGGCAGGCAGGCAGGCAGGCAGGCAGGCAGGCAGGCACACGGTGGCGGGGACGGGCGGCGCACTCACCCAGCGCCACGGGCGGGCCGCGGCAGGTGTTCGCTCCTCCGGGCCCAGGGACACCACCGCCGCTCCCCGGGGACTCCGCGCGAAGCTGCCGCCGCTGCCGCCCCCGAGCCCCAGGAGCGCGAGCGCCGCGCCGCGCCGCAGCCTCCGCGCGATCACGTACCGAGCGGTGAGAGGGCGCCGAGCGCGAAGGCGGGGCGCGCGGCCGGAGCCTAGCAACCGCCTGACACGCGAGTGCCGCAGCCAATCCCGCGGCCGGCTCCCAGCGGCGCCGACTGGCCTTCAGCGCGCGGCCCGCTTCTGCCTGCGTCGCTCGCCCCGCAGCGCGCCGCACCCGCGCGCAGGCCCCGCCCCGTCCCGCACCTCTCTGCCCATTGGCCTGTCACGCCCCCTCCCCCAAAGCCACGCCCCAATGTGGAGGCCCCGCCCCCGAGGTCTCGAGTGGGTCCCGGGACACGCCTTAGCCAGTCCCGGTAGCGGGAAGCCTTTGGTAGCTGGGGTGGGGGAGGGGTACCCTTCCCAACTTGCAAAGAATAAACCGAGGCGTGGACAGGCCGGCGAACCGGTCCGGCCGCAGCAGGCCATCAGTCAACTGCCCCCTAATTTTCTTCAAGCAAAAATCAAGAGACATCTAAGCCATTCAAACACTCAGGAAGTGCCCTCCAAATTGCCAGGGAAGAGGCTTTGTACCCTACCCTTATCATGAATGGAGAAACTCGGGTCAGATCCGAGTGGGTGGGCAGGAAGGTAACCCATTTTTTAGTGCTTGGCATACAACAGGCCTCCCCTCCCCCTCCTTGGAAAGCTAAAATCCAGTGCCTCCTCTGGCGCTCAAAATAGCTCTGACCCGCTAGCACAGGTCACTCACCCCCGGTGGCCCACATTCTTTAGATGGGTGGTTGCTGCTAGAATCTGGCCTCCCTTTATGGAGGGTCCTAAAGTAACTTAACTCTCCCGGTCTTACCAGAGGGCCCAAACTCCAGAGACTGGAGACTTGACAAGTTACTAAACCGCGACAGTGGATGATGACTGTGCAAACGGGGAAGTGTGGTGGGCTTTGCTCCCTTCCTAACTCCACACTGCTAGAATGAATCCATTCCTCCCTGGCCTGTGGCCAGACTAGAGTTCCAGACTCACACTGTTATCAGCAAGCGCATTCTGAATACAGACCGAGCGGCTACTTTGCCAGGGATTCCTGTCTAAATGCTGGGCAGTTCGTTCTCTTCCGAAGTGTCTAGGAGAAACAGTTTTCAGAAAAACCAGGAAGGATGTGCTACCTCAAACACCTGCTTGCAACTCTCAATACTTAAGTGACCAACTCATAGAGCCTAGAAAAGAAAAAGGAACTAAAATCCAGAAAGGAAACCTCAAATCATCCCTTAGATGTTAAAATGAAGAGTTAATGTCTTCTCAAATTCTGACTCTAAGATTATACTATTTTAAAAAGGCTAAGAATAAGCTGGTCATGGGGACTCACATCTGTAATCTCAGAGCTCAGAAAGCTGAGGCATGAGGATTGCTGCAAATTTAAACCCACTCAGGGTTACATAAGGAGTTTCCAGGCCAACTTGGGCTACAGAGTAATACCTTGACTCTAAAACTAATCAAGGGGCTGAGAGATGACTTAGTAGAGTCACTTCTGGTAACCTTAAGTTTGATCCCTAGGACCCACATGGTGGAAAGAAAGAACCAACTGCTGCAACTTGTCCTCTGACTCCAAGCACATAAATGCACACACAATACACAGATAAAATGTAAAAAGCCAGTTGGTGATGGAGTACGCCTTTAATCCTAGCACTCTGGATGAAGTTGGAAGGAGCAAAAGGAAATGATGAAATTATATAATTCTATCTTGATTTTAAAAAATCAAGGGCTCGCCGGGTGGTGGTGGTGGTGGTGCATGCCTTTAGTCCCAACACTCGGTAGGCAGAGGCAGGTAGATCTGAGCAGCCTGGTCTACAAGAGCGAGTTCCAGAATAGCCTCCAAAGCCACAGAGAAACCCTGTCTCGAAAAAAAAAATAAAAAAATAAAAAATCAAGGGCTGAAGAGATGGCTCAGGGGCTAAGAGTACTGACTGTTCTTCCAGATGACCCAGGTTCAATTCCCAGCACCCATGTGGCAGCTTACAACTGTCTGTAACTCCAGTTCTAGGGGGTCTGATACCTTCACCCCAATGTACATTAAATAAAGGTTAAATACATTTTTAAAAAATTTAAACAGGCCTGGTGCTGGTGGCACACATCTTTAATCCTGGCACTCTGGAGGCAGAAGCAGGCAGATCTCTGAGTTTGAAGCCAGCCTGGTCTAGAGAATGGGTTCCAGGACAGCCAGGACTATGCAGATAAACCCTGTCTCAAGAAACCAAAAATAAATAAGATGTAATTTTAAAACAAAACAGCAGCTGAGCAATGGTAGTGCACACCTCTAATCCCAGCACTTGGGAGTCAGAGGCAGGTGGATGGATCTCAGTGAGTTCCAGGCATAGAGTTCCAGAACAGCCAGGACTGTTACACAGAGAAAACCTGTCACAAAAAGCCAAAAATAAGTAAGATGTAATTTTAAAACAAAACAGTGGTGTGCATAGCCTCAAGGACACCTTCAGGGAACTGCAAAGAAGCTGAAGCCACTCTTCCAACTGTACTAAACACAGATGGAGCCCAAACAGTTCCCCTTTTTTTTTTTTTTTTTTTTTTGTATTACTTTTGGTAAATGAGGCACAGGGCCTCATGCTGGTTTCCAGGGTCACAGTGTTCGGTGCCCAAACGAACCTAGCACTATGGTCAAGGGATATGCTTTACCTGACTAGAGAGTGCCTAAGGGTGAGGTAAGTTCCTTCCTGGTCCTAGAAACAAGATCAGTGTTGACTAAAATCCTCACAACCAATCCTTCCAAACCCTACCTCCCAAAGTTTGAGACTCATTTTCGAAGTTAGGGCCTCAAAATAGCCCCGATATGCCCACCCCCCCTCCCCAAGTCATTGAGCCTTGGCACATCCCACCTATGCTCTCTGCCTTCCAGCCCAGAGCAACCTTATTGGGCATCATTGCTATCTTTCTTTATTTTTGTTTGAAGTTGAAGTTTCTCCCAAAGCCCCATTGTTATTCTTTTGTTTAAAAAGAAGAAAAGAGAAACGCTGAGACATGAGACATGTTGACTATAAGTTTATTATAAGGCCCGGCAGAGTAGGGAGACTAAGAAGAGGAGAAGAACAGGGATAATGGCTGACCGCCATGGCCATTCGCCGCAGAGAGAGTGCATAGGTGAGAGAGAGAGAGTAGAGAGGAAACAGAGAGGAAGCAGAGAGAGAGTAAATGTCTTTTTAAAGGGGTCCTCTGCACATGTGTGGAGAATAGTTCCCATGGAACCTTGGGCTGACCAGGGTACTGCCTGTTCCACCAGGTAACAGGGGCGGGCCAGCATAATGCCTGAACCTTTCACCCTTGTTTGCTTAGGACCTAGAAAATGGGAAGCCTGTTCTGGCTGAAGGTAACACTGACCTTTTGGGCCCTTACCAGCCATCACTAGTGATCACACTAAAGTGAAAGTAAAGATAAACTGTTCTTTTCATGGTCCCCTATGTTGGATGGGGCTATAAAGTTAAGTCCTAATTACTTCCCTTAGTTCTGACAGTTAAAAGCACTTCTCCCACTGCACAACCCATTCACCAGCTCAGCACACGGTCCCCTGTGACTCAACCTCTGAACTCCACTAGGGAGAGCCATCCCAAACCAGGTAACAAGGTTGCTCCCAGCCAGTAGGAAAGTAGAACCAAGAGTTAGGCCCAGGAGCACAGCCAGAAACAATTCAAAGAGCCATGCTGTATGTGCCTGAAAATGAGATCAAGAGATTAAGACTGAAGTTCTTCACACTGGTAGTCTGCTGTTGATTCCCCTAAGCCCTTAGCTACAATTCCTTCCTCCTAAGAGTTACCCCTAGCCTAGGGCTCCAGGAAGAGAAAACTAGGTCTAAAAAAAAAAAAAAGTAAAAGTTGCCTTTCTGTTTCTTCTGCCTGTTGGCAGTCAGCCTCAAGATCAGCAGTCAGCCCCTGTGTTAGGCCTGTGCAAGTCAAATGTCCCATATTTGCTTGGGACTGATATGATTTATTAAAGCTAAGACCTTGGTTCTAGCGAGACCAAATCCAGTAAACATCTCCATGGAACAAATATTCATTCCTTTAATTTTAGGATTCCAAGGCTTTTTATTCTGGCGTGTTCCTGAGGCACCAAGGGCCAATGCCTACCCTCAGACTTTTCCTATGATTCTTCCTCCAGTTCTGACTCCTCCAGTCCAGGGACCAGGACTGACCAAGAGTAAACTAGTGACTCAGATGCCAGGCCTGCAAACGTGCCCGAGACAGTGGGCTGGCAAACCCGTCCAGCCAAGTCAGAGCAAGGGAAGGGTCCCTTTTGTTTGGACTTAACAGAAGGCAAATTGTCCTGCAGCTCTGGCAGAAAGTAAGAGCTGATAAGTTTATCAGAGAGAAACTGCCAGTAGGCAGATTTCAGAGCCACCACTAGATTGCCTAGCAGCCAATTCTCTCTTCTCTTGCAATACACTGCATTTCCACTGGTCCCTTCCTTTTCTTTTTCCTTTTCTTCCTTCCTTCCTTTCTTTTCTAAGACACTATAGCCCAGGCTAGCCTGAAACCCATATGTAACCCAAACTGTCCTTGAAAAGTTCTCATGCCTCTCAACCTGCCCAGTGCTGAGATTAGAGGTATGGAGTCACCACCCTGGACCACCAAGCTTTTTTATTTTAAGATTTATTTTTAGTTATATGTATGGTACTTTGCCTGCATGTATGTTTGTGTACCATGTGAGTTTGTGCCCCAAGGCAAGTGGATGATTGTTAATCGCCTATGTGGGTCCTGGGAATCAAACTTGGGTCCTCTAGAAGAGTAGCCAATGCTCTTAACCACCGAGGAATCTCTTAGGCCCCAGCCACGTGGGTGGCACAAACTTTCTACCAATCAGCTGAGCCACGGAAGCCACAACTGGGTTCTCTTAGGAGCATAAACTTCTTATAGGACAGGAATACCATGGCAAGGGCAAATATGGATTGGATAAATAAAAGCCATTATTCCCCCTGGTGAACACATTGTCCACCTCCCCCACTTCTTCTACTATCTACTGGCTAAAGAATAAGGCAGTTCCTTCAAGGTCAACTTGGGTGGCTGCTACCAAAATACTGGACCTGTAGCCTTGAGCATTAGACTAAACACCAGATTAGGTCTAGATTTAGCCAAATAAACTAGACTCACACAGATGCTCCTAAAGGCAGAAACTCTCCTCCTCTTCCTCTTAGAGGTGACCTGAGACCTAGGCCTGTTTCTTTCGTTAGCCTGGGCATCTCTCTGGAAACACCAGTATCAGAAATATTAATGAGCTATGTAACATTTACTGATTCTGATATGCTATTCTTTTTTTTTCTGATATGCTATTCTGTATGCCCTTGGAACATTGAAAAACAAAATGTGGGCCTCACATAAACAGACAGCTTTTCCTCTAGGCTGTGTGCTGACAGGAACAGGGAGGTCTTCCTGCGTCTCGCCTCTCTAGTCTGGGGAATCTCCAGCATTTATGAGTTGAATGAGAAGGACTCCTCCAAATATCTGTTTTTTGGTGATTTTTCCTACCCTCCCATACCAACCCACTCCCTGTATAGGGTCTCTCTATGTTGTCCTGCCTGGGCTAGAATCCCTGAGCTCTCTTGGGACTATAGTCATATGCTACCATACATGGCTCCCTTCAGCCATCTGTGTGTATCTATTTATCTGTGTGTTATAACAATTATGAAATACCATATGGGTGCTGGCAGTCCAATCCAGGTCCCCTGGAAAAGTAGCAGGGCCCCTAACCCCTGAGTCATCTCTCCAGCCCATGTTTGTTATTTCTAATTATGGGAGGTATCTGTGCACATGAGTCCCCTCTATAGCTGGAGTTCTGTCAGATGTGGGTGTCAGGAACTGAACTTGGTCCTTTGCAAGAGCAGTATTCACTGTTTAACGACAGACCTGTCTTTCAATCTCCACCACCTCATAATTCCCAGAGACAGGGAGACAGGATTTCTCTGTGTAGTCCTGGCTGTCCTGGAACTCACTCTGTAGACCAGGCTGGCTTAGAACTCACAGAGATCTGCCTGTCTCTGCCTCCCAAGTGCTGGATCAAAGGTGTTTGCCACCACCACCCGGCAACCTCAACTTTTTTTGAAGTGAGCTAATAAAGAGACAGAGAAGCTGATTGGCAGAAGGGTTGTGAGATTGAAGCCAGATTCAATTTGCAAAAAGGGGAGGGGGTAGAATTTGAGACTAACTTGGGCTACACAGTAAATTCCACATTAGTGCTATTTAATGATATCCTACCTTAGGGAAAATGGAGGGGGGGGGAAGCCAGATATAATCCCAGTACATGAGAGGTGAAGGCAAGAGGGTCAGGAGTTCAAGATCAGAAGCCTCAACTACATATCAAGCTTCAGGCCACTGTCAAAATGAAAGAGAAGAAAAAGAATAAAAACCACAAAACCAATGACTGTTGTCTCCAGTACTGTTGTAGGAGGGGTGAGTGAATTTTAACGCTTTGTGAGTCTTTGTATATCCATGTCAGGACACATTGTATAAGTTACTTGCCCTGAGCCATTTGGCCACCTCATCATCAAGTGATTGCATGTGTGGCCTGTGACCCTATCTGATCATTGAAAATAACAGAAGTCCAAGTATGTGAATGAGTCACCGGCCTGGGCCAGGGTGAGCCATCCATTCATGTACCTTTCTTTTTCTTTGTGTTTGTTTGTTTGTTGGAGACAGGGTTTCTCTGTGTAACCCTGGCTGTCCTGGAACTGACTCTGTAGACAAGGTTGGCCTCAAACTCAGAGATCCACCTGCCTCTGCCTCCCAAGTGCTGTGATAGTGTGCCACTATCCCCAGGCTTATTTAAGTTTTCTAAATCAAATTATAATTACAGCTGGGCAGTGGTGGTGGTAAACACCTTTGATTCCACCACTCCAGAGGCAGAGCAGGAGGATCTCTGTGAGTTCGAGACCAGCCTGGTCTACAAGAGCTAGTTCCAGGACAGGCTCCAAAGCCACAGAGAAACCCTGTCTCAAAACACACACACACACACACACACACACACACACACACACACACACACACACATATATATATATATTTCCAAAAAAAAAATTTTAACTACATAATTCCTTCCTTTCCCTTTGCTCCTTCCAACTCTTCCCATGCTTCTTCCCAACTCTTTCCAATTCCTGGTCTCTTTTTTTTAATTGTTTTTATTACATATGTGTATAAATGCATAAACATATAAATGCAACCTGTTGAGTTTGTTTAGCATTGCTTTATACACACACACACACACACACACACACACACACACACACACACACAATTTCAGGACTGACCACTTGATATTGAATAGCCAGTTAGAAAGCTAATTCCTGGGGACAGCTAATTATTTCCCTTTCTTAGCTGCCTGTAGTTTTGTCTAGACTTGGGAAGACATCTGTTTGAAGGCACAACCTGCAGAAGGTGAAAGAGAACATCCTGGAATTTTCTAGGGGAGGAGTAGAACAAACTTAGGGAATGACCACAGCCACAGGCAGGTCTAAGGTCCCTTAAAAATCACTAAGTCCAGGCTGGGCCAGAGAGATAGCTGGGCAGGTAGGGGCACTTGCCCCCAAACTGGACAACCTGACTTCAATCCTAGGGACCTACATGTCAGAAAGCAGAAGGCAAATCAAGTCCAGAAAGTTGTCCTCTGGTCTACAAACAGACACACACACACACACACACACACACTTAGATAAACAAATAAATAAATAAACAAAATTAAAAGAAATCACTCAGACCCAAGCTGTGAAACAAGAACAATTGATGGGAAAACAGACTCTGAGGAGCCCTTTAACCAGGCTGAGGTTTGCCAAATGGAGAGAAGGATCACAGAGCAAGGGGCACTAAGGAGGGAAAGGTGCTTCAGGCTCCAGAAAGGAATGTGGTGAGGTGAGGGGCAGCAGCTGGGCCCCAGCCAGCCCTGCAGCCCCTCCTTCTCTTGATAGGTGGGAAAAGGAGCCAGGTGAGAAAACACAGGAGGGTGGGGAAGGGTGGCAGGCTGGGTGGGGGCAAAGGAGGGAGTCACGAGTAGGTGGGACACCAGGCATCTTGGAAATCAAGTCAGAACAAGCATTTCGAGAGGAATGGCACCACTTTCCCTGACTCCTACCTTCATTGGAATGTGGAGTGTCTACTCCCCTGGGGGAGGAAAGTTGAGGGGGAGGGGACATCCCTGCAGTGGGAGGAAGGGCTCCTCAGGGCTTGAGCAACTCCCCGGTATGCCGGTAAGGGCTTCAGGGGAGAGCCTGTCTAGCTCAAGCCTTTCGAGCTAGGTGGGTCGGGGGCATTGACTGGAGTCAGGAAAAGAATGAGTAGTAGTGGGGATTGCTGCTCTGAGATGGGCTCCATTCTTCACCCAGCAGCCTCAAACTGCTGACACAAACATGGAGGAGACCCTCAGGAGAGTCACCTGGCAGCATGAAGCCTCAGCCAGATTTCCCGTCACACGTCTCTCCTGCAAGCTCAGTGCTGACTTAAGGCTAGTGGCACTCAAAGGTCTCTCCAGCAGCTGCTGCTGTCACTACCCAAACTGGACCAACGTCCTGGCTAGGTTCCCTGTGAATAAACGAAATTCCCAGGGAAGGTGCTACATCTATTAGATAGGGTCACTGGTCTGGACAGGCCAAGGAATCCCAGGGAGTAGGAAGACCTACAGAAGGAAGGGCTGGGCCCATGACAGGTCCTTAAAATAAGAGAGAGCGTGCCGGGCGCTGATGGCGCACGCCTTTAATCCCAGCACTCTGGAGGCAGAGGCAGGTGGATCTCTGTGAGTTCGAGGCCAGCCTGGTCTACAGAGCGAGTGCCAGGACAGCCTCCAAAGCCACAGAGAAACCCTGTCTCGAAAAACAAAAGAAAGAGAGAGAGAGAGAGAGACCCCACTTGAAAGATGGGGCATGGAGAACAGACTCAAGGTGGCAACTCTCTCCAGAAATGTTGCCTGCCCCCAAAGGCCACACAAAGACCCATTCATGGTAGATGAAGGGGTTTTCCAGAAAAGGTAAAAAGAATTGTTTCATCATCTCCATGCCTCAGGCATTTGAGGGTTTATAGCAGCTGGTACAAAGATGAGGACATGGGACAATAGAGAAGCCTGCTCCCAAAGGAATATTCTGGCCCAGCACCAGGGTTCAATAGCTGTACCTCTCACATTGAGAGGATTCCAGAAAGGCTGGCCTCAACTGACCTCTGGGCCACTTGGTAGTTAGTTCAAGGCAAGGCACTGAGACCCTAGCATTCCAGTGAATAGAAAAATGGGAATTCACTGGCCACCTTGCCACACCTACAGTCATTGAGATCAGTCCCACCTCTAGGAAAATCCCTATGCTCACAGGAAGCGAAATCCAGGGAGCCTGGGGCTCACTTACTTTCAGAGTCTGTGGCTATGCACAGGAGGCCTGACGACCAGACACCAAAAACTAAATGTGCATAGGTCGAATTGGCAATCCTGGGTAAACTCTTTCCTGTCACCCTGCTGGGCCAGAGCTTTACAAGGGTTTTTAAGGAATCCCAAGGTTTGCTTGCTTCCTCTGAGGAGAAGGGCTGAGGCATAGCAGTGAATAAGCAGGTGTGTGTGGGGGGGGCAACGCTGGGAGGAGATCTGGACAGGGCTCTGAGGGGTTCTGGAAAGGCAGTGCCTCCTAAAATGCTGGTATTTGGGAAAGCCCTAGGAATGGATTAAAAAGAACCTGGTTCTCCTAGGTCCCTGCTCCCAGCCTCAGCCTGTCCTCGACTGAGGAACTCTGGCTTCATTCGAATGAGGATTCCTGCAGGCCTTTCCCCCCTTTCTTTTCTTCTTTAAGTTTTGCATCACCTTACGTTAATTATACATAATAATGGGTTTCACCGGAAGGTGATGGCCCACACCTTTAATCCCAGGATTTGGGAGGCAGAGGCAGGCAGATCTGTGTGAGTTTGAGATCTACAAAGCCAGTGTCAGAACAGGCTCCAAAGCTATACAGAAAAACTCTGTCTCAAAAAAACAAACAACAACAACAACAACAGCGTTTCATTATGACATTTTCATTCACGCACATAATGCATTTTGATATTCTGAATTACTCCTCCCATTGATCTCCTTCCTACCGAGTAGTCCCCTACTTCCCCTTTCATGTCTTTGTGTGTGTGCCAATGAGTTTAATTTTCAGGCCTTCCTTCCCTCCTCTTCCTCCTCCTCCTTTGTTCTTTTTCTGAGGGGGTTTCTTGTTATCATCCATTGAGACAGGATCTCCACTACATAGACCTGGCTATCCTGGAAGTCATCATCATGTAGACCAGCCTGCGTGGCCTGGGATTTACAGGAATTTTCCTGCCTATGCCTGCCCTTCCGTCCTAAGCATGCGGCTCAAGCAAGACTCAGGACCCTTGGTGTATAGATGTTTCTGTACATTTTTCTCCAAGGTCTCTCCAGATCCTCCTTCCTCTTCTCCCCCAGTTCTCTCCTCCCCACCACTGGTTCTTTCCCACAGTCAGAAGGCTTCATCACCTGCCACTGCCCAGCCCCTCCCTCTTCTGTGCAGCTGTTCTGGACAGTTGGATCCTAGTGGGACACTGCCCCCAGCTGAACTGCTAAGACTTCCTCTCCCATGCCTTGATGTCTCTGGTCGCCCACCAACAGCCCCTCCTTTCAGATGTCCTTGGCCCCAACTCCTGGTGACCCTGGCATCCATGAGCTACCACAACTGTGAAATGCCTGCACCCTTGCCAGGAGCAACAGCTGCAGCTGCTCCCAGTTTCCACAAGGGCCAAGGTCACCTGCCCCTTATCAGCATGAGTGAGGTGCCAAATCTCCCCTGCATGTCCCTCTTGCCTTCCTGTGGCCAGGTCTTCCTTCTGGTGAGTTCTTGCATAGAGGAACAGTGGCCCCCCAGAGAGGAGAGGCCACAGGGCTCTCTGTCCTCTGCCACAGTCTGTTTTCAGTACCCTGCTAATCCAACCCCAATGTGGTAACAGAGTGATCTTCCAAACTCAGATCTACCCGTGATCCTCTCTGCTCAGTGTCCTCCCTGACCTCAGGCTGACCGGGGACAGGCCACACTCGCTTCCCCTGACCTGCCTGCCTGGTTCTGTCCTCCCCACCTTCCTGTATGCCCCATCTAGACTTCTCTCAATACCAGCCTTGTCTCCTTGCCTGGCTTTCCTTTGTGAACCACCCCAGTCATATGTATCCCAAACACTCCAGCCACAAGGGACCTCTTTAAGTTCCTACAAACACGCCAAGCATGTGCCAGCTTCCCTCAAGCCTTCCACACGCTGACCCTTCTGCCCACAGCATTGTCATCTCCCTTGACCTGTCTCACTCCCGGCTCACTGCCTCTGTTTTTGGCCCTTTACTTTACTTATCCCCACTTTACTTATCACACTGTGTTGCTATATGTGATTTAAGGTTTATTTCTAAAACAGACTGGAGAGGCCAAATCTGTTTATTCTCTCTCTCTCTCTCTCTCTCTCTCTCTCTCTCTCTCTCTCTCCTGTGAATCTCTAGTGCCTACAGCTGGGTCTATCACTTAGGAGTTCTCTTTTTGTTAGTTTTACAATTTAACTTTATTGTTTTTAATTGTATGTATGTGTATGTGTCTGACCAGAGTGTTGGATCTCCATGGAATTGCCTGTGGGTTGCCCAACATGGGTGCTGGGAAGTGAAATCAGGTCCTTTTTAAGTACAGTAAGCTGACCTATCTCTCCAGCCTGATTATTTTTAGACGGGATGACGCTATGTTGCCCTGGCTGTCCTGGAACTCACTCTGTAGATCAGGTGTGCCACTGCCGCCCTGCAGTCTATCATTTCTATGTACCCAGCAAAACTGGAAGAGAGACACAGGTGTAGCTCAGAGCTAGAGAAAGTTCTTAGAATGCACGAGGCCCTGGGTTCAGTCTCCAACACAAGTAAATAATGAACTTTTGGTTGAATAGGTTCTCCCAAAGCCTGAAAGGAAATTGTTTGGAAAGAGCTTTCAAAGGACCAGGCGGTGGTGATGCAGGCCTTTAATCCCAGCACTCGGGAGGCAGAGGCAGGCGAATCTCTGTGAGTTCGAGACCAACCTGGTCTAAAAGAGCTAGTTCCAGGACAGCCTCCAAAGCCACAGAGAAACCCTGTCTCAGAACAGCACCCCCCCCCAAAAAAAAAAAAGTTCAAGGCCTGCCTGGACTACATGAAATCCGATATCAAAAAGAAAGAGAGTGTCCAAGGAACTGAAACGGTAGATAAATGAACCAAAAAGCCCTTTACTAAACATCTATCCCATTATCAGTCATGCAAAACAGCCAAAGGCAAAGAAGTGAAAGTCACAGTCCCACAGCTAAGAAGTTTGCATTTCCGATCCTGGACAGGGAAATGTACCCCCAGGAAAGCAGGTGGATGAGTCCATCTGGGGGAGAGGTCACGTAGCTGAGGCTTTGGGTCAAAGCTGAATTTCCTGCTAGCTTCATGAATTCCCAGGAGGGTTCAGCGGTAACAGGACATGACCCAGGCCAAAGGGACACAAATGGGGCAGAGGTGACTGTCTCAACCAGGCAACCTAGACTTTGCTGAAACTAATGGAAAATAGCTCTGAGAAAAATAGCCAGCTGGGTCTTGCACTGTCTGGAAACAAAGTCAACTTCATTCTGTATTTCTTTCATGAGGGGTTAAAACATGTAGGTAGTAAAAGTCAAAATGGAACCCAGAGGGACTGGAGAGATGGTTCAGTGGTTAAAAACACTAACTGCCTCATGCAGTGGTGGCGCACGCCTTTAATCCCAGCACTCGGGAGGCAGAGGCAGGCGGAGTTCTGTGAGTTTGAGGCCAGCCTGGTCTACAGAGCAGAGCAAGTTCCAGGAAAGGCTCCAAAGCTACAGAGAAACCCTGCCTCAAAAGCAAGAACACTATCTGCTCTTGCAAAAGAACTAGGTTCAAATCCAGCATTGGTTGGTAGCTCACAACCCCTTGTAACTCCAGTTTCAGGGAAATCTAACACCCCTTCTGGCCTTCCAAGGCACAGCATGCGAGTGGTACATATACTTATATGTAGGCAAAACACTCATACACATGAAATAAAAAGAAATAGATCTAAGAAAAAAATGTTTTTCTTTAATAGGGAGCCAGACATGGTGATGCACACCTATAACCCCAGCACTCTGGAGACTGAGGTAAGTCGATCTTTGTGAGTTTGAGGCCAGCCTAGTCTACATAGCAAGTTCCGGGACAGTCAAGGTTAAATAGCAAATCCCTGTCCCAGGGAAATAAAAAAGGAACCAAGACTTCAACGGCAAGACATGGGTCCCAGGAAAACCAGGCACATACAAGCACTCTTTGGCTTCCTGTTCCCAGCAGCTGCAGAAACCTTCTCCAAGCCCCTAGCTTTCCCAACACACACACACACACACACACACACACACACACACACACACACAGAGAGAGAGAGAGAGAGAGACAGAGACAGAGACAGAGACAGAGACAGAGACAGAGACAGAGCTGCCAAAGACTAGAGAAGATCTTGCTTCCTGTCCTTCCTGATTAGACACACAGAGACCAGGATGGGAGCAGCTGAGTATTCCATAGCAAACCCCAGGGATATGACGGGGCTGTCAGCCAACATTTGGAAAAGCAGCATGAAGACTGTTTAGACACAGGGCCTGGGAAAGGATTTCATGCTTTGGGGCAGAAACCCCTCCCCAGCCTTCTTTACTTCCATAATCTGAAAAGGCTATTATTGACAATTTTCACAGAAAAATAAAAACTTTCTATAAGTTATCTTGCCTGTAAGTCTAAAATTTAAGAGTCTCCATATGTATGTCTTATATAATTGTAGGAATTCCAGCCTTAAGGTCAGGGAAATTCCGGGTTGGTTCTGCCCCTGCTGGCTGAGTCATGGGCCACCTCCTAGCCATTTTGACTTTCACTGCCCTCCAGAGCCTGTGGGATTAGACTAGGAGAGCCTCAAGGGAGCCGCTTGTTCCCCTGACCCTTGGTGTTGCTTCATACCAGCCTATTGGAGACAGTCCCTGAGTTTGATCCCTGGCACTGTAAAATAAATAAACAAATAAGAGGAGCCAGGTGTTGTGGCCTGTGCCTGCAATCCCAGCACTCAGCCAGTTAGACAAGAGGACAGTCACATAGCAAGATCCTATCTCAGAAAGGCAAGAATTGCTTGTCTACATAGCAAGTTTGAGGCTAGCCTGGATTACAGGAGTCTCTCTCTCTCACACACAAACACACAAACACATAACACACACACACACACACACACACACACACACACACACACACACACACACACACACATCAAAAAACTAGGCTAAGAATACAGTCTAATGGTAGAGTGCCTAGTAGGTACAAAGCAGTCCTGGAGTCAATCCCTAGCATCAAGAGAGATAGAGACAGAGACAGAGACAGTGACAGAGACACAGAGAGAGAGAGAGAGACAGAGACACAGAGACACAGAGAGAGAGACACACACACACAGAGAGACAGAGAGAGAGAGTGTAGTAGCACAGCCTATAATCCCAGTACTTGAGAGGTAGAAGCAGGAGGATCAGAAGTTTGAGGCCATCATGAGGTCAATAAGATCTTGCCTCAAAATCCACAGTTATGTGGGTCTGCAGAGGTGGCTCATCAATTAAGAACACTGACTGCTCTCTTCCAGAGGACCCTGGTTCAATTCTTGGCATCCAACTGACTTTAATACCAGCACTGGGGAGGCAGAGGCCAGCCTGGTCTACAGAACGAGTGCCAGGACAGCCTCCAAAGCTACACAGAGAAGCCCTGTCTCAAAAAACAAAAACAACAAAAAAATCTAAAAACATAACAACAACAAAATCCCACACTGGCTGTTCTTCCAGAGGACCTGGGTTCCATTCCCAGCACAAACATGGTGTCTCCCAACAGTCTGTGACTCCAGTTACAGGAGATCCAATGTCCTCTTCTGACCTCCAAAAGCTCTGAATACATGTGGTTCACAGACATACATTCAGGCAAAATGCCCATAAATATAAAATTAAAAAATAAACAGGGAAGCTGGGCAGTGGTGACACACACCTTTAACTCCAGCACTCGGGAGGCAGAGGCAGGCAAATCTCTGTGTTCCATTCCTGCCTAATCTACAAAGTGAGTTTCAGGACAGTCAGGGCTACATATAGTAAGACTCTGTCTCGAAAAATGACCCCCCAAAAAATTTTAATAGAAATATATGCTGTAGGTACTGGAGCAATGGGCCAGAGGTTTTTGTTTGTTTTTCGAGACAGGGTTTCTCTGTGTAGCTTTGGAGATTGTCCTGGAACTCGCTCTGTAGACCAGGCTGGCCTCGAACTCACAGAGATCCACCTGCCTCTGCCTCCTGAGTGCTGGGACTAAAGGCGTGCGCCACCAACGCCCAGCTATGAGTCAGATGTTAATAGTACTGACTGCTCTTTCCAAGGATCCAGGTTTGATCCCCAGCATCCACACGGCAGCTCACAACCATCTGTAACTCCAATCCCAGCACTCTTAACCAATGAACCATGTCTTTCCAAGGTTTCAAAAATAAATCTTCAGGTCAGGTATGATGGTGCACGCCTTTAATCCCAGCACTTGGGAGGCAGAGGCAGGCAGATCTCTGTGAGTTTGAGGCCAGCTTAGACTACCTAGTGAATTCCAGGACAGCCAAGGCTATGTAGAGAGGAGAGGACTGCCTCAATAAATAAATCTTTAAAAAAGAATAATTGTATACATGTGTCTCTGGTGTTCAATATGCATGTGCGAGCGTAGGCGCCCACAGAACACAGAGGATGACTTTTAATCCCCTGAAGCTGGAATTATAGGTGATTATACACTGTCCAACATGGGTACTAGAAACAGAATTTGAGTCCTTTGCAAGATCAGCATGCATTTTTAATGGTTGAGTCATCTTATCTACCCCAAAATAAGTAAATCTTGTTTGTTTGTTTGAGACAGGGTACGAAGACACCTACTCAATAAATAAATCTAGGAAGTTGGAGAGATGGCACAGAGGTTAAGAGCTCTTTTGTTCTTGTAGAGGATTCAGGGTTAGTTCCTAGAACCTATGTTGTGGTTACAATCATTTATCCTTAGGCACCTATGTGGTGCACAGACATACATGCAAGCAAAACACTTAGTCACATAAAATAAAACAATTAAGAAAATAGCCAATTTAAGTAATGTTTAGAGCCTAAAAACAGGGCTTAGCTGTTAAGCTCTGACTGCTCTTCCAGAGGACCACATGGTGGCTCACAACCGGCTGTATAAGGCCAGTTCCAAGGGATCTGATGCCCTCTTCTGTCCTCTGAGGGTACTGCGCACATGGTACAGAGCTATAACCCTACAAGTAGATAAATCATTTCAAACTCAGCAAACAACTAGGCCTACACTGTGCTATTCATACCGGGCTACTCACGGTGAGTGCTGAGCTATGCTACTAGCACCCACATTACTGATGGTATCCTCTACTCACCTGTTTTCTGCCCACCCATACAGGGCTAGCAGGACTGCAACTATGAAAGTGCTTAAGAGAAACCCTGTCTCGAAAAACAAAACAACAAAAAGAAAGAAAGAAAGGAAAGAAAGGAAGGAAGGAAGGAAGGAAGAAAGAAAGAAAGAAAGAAAGAAAGAAAGAAAGAAAGAAAGAAAGAAAGAAAGGAAGGAAGGAAGAGAGAAAGTGCTTACCCAGCATGTAAAAGGCCCTGGGTTTGAGTTTCCAACATCTAATAAAACAAAACATCATTTTGTTGTTGTTGTTGTTGATGTTTTTTGTTTGCTTTTCTCGAGACAGGGTTTCTCTGTGTAGCTTTGGAGTCTATCCTGGAACTCACTCTGGAGACCAGGTTGGCCTCGAACTCACAGAGATCTGCCTGCCTCAGCCTCCCCAGTGCTGGGATTAAAGGTGTGCGCTACCAACGCCCGGCAAAACATCATCTTTTCCCCCACAAAATGGATTGATATTGTAGGGTTTCCAAGGAGAGCTGTTGACCAGGATGTGAGGATGTTTTCCTGTTCTATAGCACACCTTGGGGGTATTTTTGCTTGGTAGTAAAACATTTGTCTAGCATGCACAAGGCCCTTCTTTTAATTCCTTAGCACTTTGCTGGGGGTGGGCAGACAGACATGCCTATGATGGGTAATCCCTAGTTCTCAGGAGGATCAACTGTGTTTGAGGCCAGACAGGGCTACTTAACGAGACCAAAGCAAAATGATCAGTGAGATGATTCAGTAAGTAAAGGCTCCTGTTGCTAACCTTGATGGCCTGAGAGTTCAATCCTGGGGCCCACATGGTAGAAAGAGAGAACCAGCTCCTGCAAGTTGTCCTCTGACCGCCATGTGTGCACCATGGCAAGCAAATGCCCACACACATACACACATGGGCACACACCAAATAAACAATTAAAATGTAATAAAAAAAAACAAATATCTGAGCATGGTGACACACCTCTGTCCATAATTCCAGCACTTATAAGGCGGAGATGGAAGCGTCAAAAGCATGCTTAGCCAGCATGGGCTACATGAGACCCTGTCTCAAAAGAAAAAGAAACTGGATGGTGGTGACTTATGCCTTTAATCCCAGCACTCAGGAGGCAGAGGCAGGTGGATCTTTGTGAGTTTGAGACTAGCCTGGTCTACAGAGTGAATTCTAGTACAGCTAGGGCTAGAGAAAACCTTTCTTAAAAAAACAAAACAAATTGTTCCTCAATGTAGACCAGATTTCTTATCATAAGGGCATTCTCTATGGATTTATAGGTTCTCCAGAATTATGAACAGTGAGTGAGTGCTCACTGTGCTCCCTGGGGTTTCATCAGATTCCAGATCAGCAGAGTGTGCTGGTGCCTGCCTGTAATCCTAGCACTTAGGAGGAGGTCAAGGCAGAGGAATCAAGAGTTCAAGGTCAGCCTGATCTCTACAGTCAGACTTGATCTCAGAAAAAACAAAACAAAACAAACAAAAGAACCAAACCAGGACTAGCACTTGCCACACAAGCCTGACAACCAGAGTTTGATCCTTTGAAACCATGGTGGGAGAATTTTCCCCAGTTCCTCCACACATGCAATATGACATGTATGTACACCTTCATGCACATACTCGAGAATTGCCCTCCCCCCCCAGAACACAAAAATTAAAAAGCAAACAAGGTACCAGATGGTGGTGGCACACGCCTTTAATTCCAGCACTCGGGAGGCAGAGGCAGGCAGATTTCTGTGAGTTCAAGACCAGCCTGATCTACAGAGCTAGTTAAAGGACAGCCTCCAAAGCCACAGAGAAACCCTGACTCGAACCCCCCCCAAAAAAAACCCAAAACAAAACAAAAAACAAAAAAACCAAACCAATGCTGGAAAGATGGCTTAGTGGTTAAGAGCAATGGCTGTACTGACTTGGGTTCTATTCCCGACACACACAGTGGCTCCTGACCTCCAGTTCTAGGGACCTGATGCTCTCTTCTGGCTTCCTCGGGCATCAGGCATTCATATGGTACTCAAGAAAATAAATAAATAAATTTTGTTTTGTCTTGCCTTTTTGTTTTTCAAGACAGGGTATTTGTGTAATAGTCTTGGCTGTCCTGAAACTCACTCTGTAGAGCAGGCTGGCCTTGAACTCACAGAGATCCGCCTGCCTCTGCCTCCCAAGTGCTGGGATTACAGGCGTGCACCACCACTGACCACCCGGTGAAATAAAAAAAAGTTTAGCCAGGTGGTGGTGGTGCACACCTTTAGTCCCAGCACTCGGGAGGCAGAAGCAGGTGGATGTTTGTGAGTTTGAGACCAGCCTGGTCTACAGAGTGAGTTCCAGGACAGCCTCCAAAGCCACAGAGAAACCCTGTCTTGAAAAACAAAACAAAAAGCAAAACAAAACAAAAAAAGTTTAATAAATAAATAAATAAATAAAATTTTAAAAGAAAGAAAGAGGAAGCAAACCCAAGAGCTGCGGATGGTGTTACTCATCTATAATTCTAGAACTCTGGGCGGCAGGGCGAGGAGGGGGGCACATTCCTTTAGCAAACACTAATGAGCCCTTAAGATCTAGGCTGTACTATTTATTATTATTATTATTATATTTTTCGAGACAGGGTTTCTCTGTGTGACAGCCCTGGCTGTACTGGAACATGATATGTAGATCAGGCTGGTCTCGAATTCACAGAGATTTGCCTGCTTCTGCCTCCCACATTCTGGGAACAAAGGTGTGCACCACCACCCCAGAAATCTGGGCTTTATTCTAAGTGTTGGAATTATCACCATAAACATGAGAGTCCTGGTCCTTCTATGTAGTAGATATTTGTTTGTTTGTTTATTTATTTATTGGAAGTACTGGAGATTAAGCTTGGGGTCTACACAATGGCAGGCAAATGCTCTACTATTGAGCTATATATTCCTGGCCCCTCATTTTATTCACTTGTTTTTTAATGTGTACGAGTGTTTTGCCTGAATGTATGTCTATGCACATATGCATGAAATGACTGGCATCCGATCTCCTGAGACTGGAGATACAGCTGTGAGCAGCCATGTGGGTCCTGGGAATTGAACCCCGGTCCTCTGAAAGACCAGCCTGTGCTCTTAAGTGCTGAGCCATCTCTCCAGCCCTTGCTTTTGAAACAGACTTTCATGTAGCCCAGCTGTCTTTGGACTTGACTTTGCAGTGTATCTAAGGCTGGTCTTGAGCTCAGGATCCTCATGCATTCCCAAGTGCTGGGATTACAGACAGACAACACCACTCCGGGCATTTATTCATGTGTTCATTTATTTACTTTTGTTGTCTACTTGACTATTTTTGTTTGTTTGTTTTTGAGACAGGGTTTCTTTGTGTAACCCTGGCTGTCCTAGAACTTGCTCTATAGACCAGGCTGTCCTCAAACTCACAGAGATTCCCCTGCCTTTTCTCCTGAGTCTGCCTCCTGAGTGCTGGGATTAAAGGTGTGGGCTACTATCACCCAACTTGTTTTTTTGTTTTTGTTTTGTTTTTTGTTTTTTGTTTTTTGTTTTTTTTTTTGAGACAGTGTCTCACTATACAGCCATTGGCTGTTCTGAAATGCTACTGTGTAGCAAGGCTGGCCTTGAACTTAGAGATTTGCCTATTTCTGCCTCTCAAGTGTTGGGATTAAAGGTTCTTGCCACCAGATGTGGCTATTTAGTTATGCTTTTTTGTTTTGTTTTGCTTTTCATGGTTTCTCCTTGTAGTCCTGACTCTCCTGGATTTCACTCTGTAAACCAGGCTGGACTCAAATTCACAGAGATCCAGCTGCCTCTGCCTCCTGAGTGCTGGGATTAAAAGCCTGTGCCACCACCATGTGGCTATTTAGTTATTCTTCATTAATTTATGTGTGTGTGAGTATGTTTATGTGTGTGCATATAGAGTGTGTGTGTGTATGGAGTATGCATATATGTGTATGCATGTGGAGTATGTGGGTGGGGGGTATGCATATATGTGTGTGCATGTATACATGTCCATGGCCAGGCATAGAAGCCAGAGGAAAGCTTCCTCTCTATCACTCTCTGACTTGTTTCTTTGAGAGGGTCTCTCCCTGCATTTGGAACTCCTGTGTTTTGGCTATGATGGCAGCCAGCAAACACCAACAATCTTCCTGTGCTCAGTGCTGGGCTACAGGTGTCTGCAGGACCCAGCCTGGATTTCATGTGTGTAGGAGATAGGAGTCAAGCTCTGGTCCTCATGCTTGAATAGCAAGTGCTCTTAACTCCTGAGCCATCTCTTCATCCCTAATTAGTTAATTAATTAAATTTTATGTGTTTGGTTGTTTCACCTGCATGTACGACTGTGTTCCACATGCTTGCAGTGTCCTCAGGAGCTAGAAGAGGGTTAGAGTTCCTAGAACTGGAGTTATAGGCTATAACTGGAGTTATAGAATGCTGGGAAATGAACCCAGAGTCCTCTGCAAGAGTAGCCAGGGCTCTTAACCACTGAGACTTCTCTTCAGTATCTGTCTGTCTGTCTGTCTGTCTGTCTGTCTGTCTGTCTATCATCTATCCATCTGAGACAGAGTCTCACTGTGCAGCTCTGGCTGGCCTGGAACTTGTTATTTAGACCAGGTTGACCTGAAACACTGGGAGATCCACCTTCCTATGCCTCCCCCAGTTGTAGGATTTAAGGGCAGGTTCCCTCATGCCCAGCTAATTTATGTATTTGTTTTTATAGGGTCTCCTCTATCCTATGCTGGCTTCAAACTCTTGACTTTTAGGAAGATGACCTTGAACTTCTGATGCTTCTGCTTTAACATTCCAAGTGCTGGGATTACAAGTGGGCACCATTAGGTTTCTGTGGTACTGGGAATTGAACCAAGAGCATGATAAGAATCTACCAACTTATCTATACCCCTAGCCCCAGTGTATTTTTTTGGGGGTGGGGGGAGGTTTCCAGGCAGGGTTTCTCTGTGACTTTGGAGGCTGTCCTGGAACTAGTTCTTGTAGACCAGGCTGGTCTCGAACTCACAGAGATCCACCTGTCGCTGCCTCTCGAGTGCTGGGATTAGAGACGTGTGCCACCACCACCCGGCCAGCCCAAGTGTATTTATTTTTATTATTTTTTAAATGTATATATTCATATGTGCAGGTATACAAGGGTGAATCAGAAGATAACTTGCAGGAATCTGCTTTCTCTTTTCACCTTTTCAGGTGAATTCCATGATTCAAACTCAAGTCATCAGGCATGGTAATAGGTGTGTACCAAGGTTTTTCTTTTGTGCCACCAACCAGCTCCCAAATCATGACAAGGAGATTTATCTTTCAGTATGAATGCTGGGCCTTATCTTATGTTGGTTTCTTGTTAACTCAACTGAACCTGTTTCTCTTACCTATGTCTACCTTGGGGCATTTAACTTTTTCTTTCTGTACGTTCTACTTTTCCAGCTTTTTCTGTGTCTGTCTGTCTGGCAGCTGGCTAACTTCAGGCATCTCTCTCTCTTTCTCCCTCGTTCAAACCTTCTCATTCTTCTTGAGCCTACATTTCTCCTCCTATTTATTGTCTCTGCCTGCCAGCCCCACTTATCCCTGCCTATGTATCAACCAGTCAGCTCTTTATTACAGCAATCCAGTGCCTTAGGCAGGCAAGGCGGAAAAGCAACACATCTTTTCATAATTAAACAAATGCAGCAGACACAAATGTAACACATCCTTACATTGTTAAAGAAATGTAGCAGACACAAATGTAACACACCTTTATATAGTTAAATATTCCACAACACAGGTGCTTTTTGTTTTAGTTTTTTTTAAAGATTTTATTTATTTATTATGTATACAACATTCTGCTTCCATTTACGATCCTGAGCTATATAAGATTCAAAAACAGTGGGCAGTAGTGGCACACGCCTTTATTCCCAGCACTCCGGAGTAGAGGCAGGCGGATCTCTGTGAGTTTGAGACCAGCCTGGTCTACAAGAGCTAGTTCCAGGACAGCCTCCAAAGTCACAGAGAAACCCTGTCTTGAAAAACAAAACAAAACAAAACAAAATTAAAAAAAAATAACAAAAAAACAAAACCCAGGAGAAGAGGTTTGCTTTATAGACAGAAAAGGCCTGAAGAGAGTAGAAACAGAAACAAAAAGCAAGTTGGTCATTTCAAAGCTATTTTCCTTGTAAAGTGCTTATAGAGAAACAACAGTTAACAGCATGTTACCATTTTTGTGTTTGGGTTCAGGCAGATGGAACACTATTATGCCAATCGAAACCAGTCTGTTTGGGAAAGCTGGTTGCTACTTTTCTAATCCTGACTTCTTGGAAATTCGGATAAACAGTTTAATTTCAGCTTGGTGATTGATGTGGAACTTCAGTTTGACTGACTCCATTTTCATTTTTAGCCTAGTCTATTGGGACATAGTGTAGGAGCTTAACCCAGAAACAATGGATTTCTATAATTCTTCTTTGACATGGGTACAATTTGGTTTACATCTATCATGCTGCTATTTCTCAGTAACTCATTCAATTAAAAATATATTATTTAGGCCTGACGGTGGTGGCACACTCCTTTAATCCCAGCACTTGGGAGGCAGAGGCAGGTGGATCTCAGTGAGTTCAAATCCAGCTTGGTCTACAAGGCGAGTTCCAGGACAGCCAGTTCTATTACAGAGAGAAACCCTGTCTCAAAAAACATACATACATACATACATACATACATACATACATACATATCTTTAATTAAAAAAATCATGCATGTACGTGTATATGTTGTGTTTGGTACAATGCACCCATATGTGTGGATACACGTGTTATGCTCCAGTATGTACAGGACAGAGGAGGACGTGGGTGCCTTCCTCTATGCCCATCTGCCTTATCCTTTGATACAGTCTCTCACTGAACCAGAGGCTCTCTGTTTTAGCTAGGCTGGCTGGCCACTGAGCTCCCAGAATCCACTTGTCTTCACACTCCCAAATACTGGGATTATAGGCATGCACAGTCATGCTCAGGTTGTTTTTTTGTTTTTTACACAAATTCTGGGTATTCAAATTCAGGTCCTCAAGCTTGCAGAACAAGTGCTTACTCACTGAAACATTTCCCAGGATCCCTAGCCCCCTTTTACGGCAGGGTCTTAGGTAGCCGAGGTCAACCTAGAACTTGCTTAAATTCCTCATCCTCCTGTCTCCACATTCTAACTGCTGGGATTATAGGCTTATAGTGACAAAAATTTCCACCTTTAAAAAAGGTGAGTTATCCAGTGCTGGTGGCTCACGCCTTTAATCCCAGCACTTGGGAGGCAGAGGCAGGTGGATCTCTGTGAGTTCGAGGCCAGCCTGGTCTCCAGAGCGAGTGCCAGGATAGGCTCCAAAGCTACACAGAGAAACCCTGCCCAAAAAAAAAAAAAAAAAATAAAAAAAAAAGTTGATGCCTAAAAAAAATGTTTTTTTTTTTTTTTTTTCTCAAGACAAGTCTCATTGTGTAGCTCCACCTGTCTTGGAACTCACTCTGTCAACCATGCTGGCCTCAAACTCATAGAGATCTGTCTGCCTCTGCCCCCCAAGTGCTGGGATTAAAGGAGTGCACCACCACAGCCCAACTAATACAGATATTTTAACATATGATTAAACGCAAAGGTTAGGAAAAAAGAAGGTACTCAAAAGGAAAGAAAAGACACACCTGAGTGCATGGATGTGGGGTTCTCAAAGAAAAGTTGTTGGGCTGGAAAGAAGGCTCAATGGTTAAGAGTACTTCGTGCTGTTTTAAAGGTCCAGGCTCCAATTCCCAGCATCCACATGGTGGCTCATTACCGTATGTAACTCCAGTTCCAGAGGATCTGATGCCCTCTTTTTTTTTGGGGGGGGGTGAGACAGGGTTTCTCTGTGTAGCTTTGGAACCTATCCTGGCACTTACTCTGGAGACCACCAGGGTGGCCTCAAACTCACAGAGATCTGCCTCTGCCTCTGCCTCTCCTGAGTGTTGGGATTAAAGGAGTGTACTACCATCGCCTGGCTTCATTTTAAATAATATGTATGCATGTGTGTCTGTGTAGAGGTATGTGCACACAGATGTAAAATTGCCTTAGAAGCCAGAAGAGGACATTGCAGTTACAGTCACCTGTGGCCAGCCTGATGTGGGTTCTCTGGAAAAGCTGCAAGGGCTTTTAACTGCTAAATCATCTTTCCTGCTGCATGGCCTCCAATTACTGATCCATACACCTCAGTATCTTAAATGCTCCCAAGTGACTCATTGTGGAAAGTAAAAGGAAAGCTTGTTAGATTGGCATGGTGGGGCACACTTTTGATCCCAGTATTCAGGAGGCAGAGGCACGTGGATCTTTGTAAATTTGAGGCCCGCCTTGCCCACATCCATAGTGAGATCCTGTCTCAAAAAATAAACAAATTCCAAACCAATTATTTGTCTCTTTCCCAATTAACCTGTTTATTGGCTGGTTTGCTGTTTCCCTTTTTTAGCTAGGGCCTTATATAGCCCAGGATAGCTTGAAACATAATTGATAGATACTTGATACATAATTGAGATTAGCCTTGAACCTCTGATCTTTCTGATTCTGCTTCTACCTCCCAAGTACTAGGTTAAGTAAAGAGTCACAATGCCTGGCTTATTTATTATTATTATTATTATTATTATTATTATTATTATTGGGTTTTCAAAACAAGGTTTCTCTGTGTGTAGCTCTAGCTGTCCTGGAACTCACTCTGTAGACCAAGGTTGGCCTCAAAATCACAGAGATCTGCCTGTCCCTCTCTCCCAGTGCTAGGATTAAAGGCATGTGCCATTGCCACTTGGTTTTTAATTAATTAATTAATTAATTTTAAAAGATTTTATTTATTATATATACAGTGTTCTGCCAACATGCCAGAAGAGGGCACCAGGTCTCATTATAGATGGTTGTAAACCACCATTTGGTTGCTGGGAATTGAACTCAGGACATCTAAAAGAGCAGCCAGTGCTCTTAACCTCTGAGCCAATCTCTTCAGCCCCCTTTATTTTTGGGGGAGTGGGGGTTGAGACAGGGTTTCTCTGTGGCTTTGGAGGCTATCCTGGAATTAGCTCTTGTAGACCAGGCTGGTCTTGAACTCACAGAGATCCTCCTGCCTCCGGAGTGGTGTAATCTAATGCGTGAGCCACCAACGCCCAGCTGACATTAAACTTATTCTCCTTCCTCCGACTTCAGAATAGCTGGGGTTACAGGACTGAGGCAACATCCCTAGTTTTATGGGGTACTGGGGGTCAATCCAGGGCTTTCCAAATGCTAGGTAAGCACTCTATCAATTGAGCTATCAGCTCTTTTTAAAAATTTATTGCCTGTTTTTGCGACTAATGTCAGGGCGATGCTCATTTGTGTTGACGGCTTTACACATCTTAACCGACTACCACCCTAACAAAGTAACAGAAACCAAAAAAGGTTTAAGCTGGCCCCACAGCATTCTGGATCTTTTGAATAAAGAATGGCTCGACGGTTGCCGGGAGCGGCCAAGGAGAGGCTCTCAGGTGCGTGGTGATTGGTTGAAGAAGAACTTCCGCAGACACTTCCGACGCTAGACCCGCCCTAAGCACCGGTGATTGGTTGGTTTGTGCAATCGCTAGGTCTCCTGGGAGTTGTAGTTCTTTTGGTTCGATAGGCGACGCCTGGAAAGGCTAATAATAGCTGGAGACTGTTAGCGGTGATTACGCTTGTCGCTGCCACCCGCATCATGTCTCGTATGTTGGTTCCCTGTCATGTGAAAAGCACCGTAGCCCTGCAAGTGGGCGACATGAGGACCTCCCAAGGTCGGCCTGGCGTGCTGGTCGTCGATGTCACCTTTCCTAACGTCGCGCCTTTCGAGGTGAGCGACCCCCAGTAGGCGCGACCAAAGCTTCTGGGCGGGGAAGACCTAGTAACCATTTCCCAGGCATTTACTCATTTGCAGCCTCTGCAGTTCCCCCTTGCTTTTGAGAACTGGCCCTATTCAGTAGCATATACAGTTTTTATTAGGCTAGAATTTCCTGTCCTGTTCTCTTCAGCATCTCTTCCCGTGTCCAGCACACCACTGGAAATACAATTATGAACCTCAGTACAAGTGAGAGGGTATTTTGGTTTGGGCCATAGTTGGAATCCTTAAATAATGATGTAAACTTCCCCATTCCATCGGCTCCTGCCACAGGTCAGGTGTAATTAATCTTTCTAGGTCCTTCTAGTGGCTTGTTTCTTTGTTTTTTGTTTTGTTTTTGTTGTTTCCCGCCCCCTAGTGACTTGTTTATCATTCATAGTTGCACTTCCATCTCAGCTGACAGTGACAGGGCACTGCATGACCTCAACACAGGACAAGGCCTACCTCTAATAGCATAGCATCCTGAGCCACTCTGTGACTGTGCCACACCCATTCTCTTGGCCTTAGGTGCTTTGTGTTATAATATGTGGTTATCTCCCAAGATGTTTCTTTTTCTTTTTTCTTTCTTTCTTTTCTTTTCTTTTTTTTTGTTTTTTGTTTTTTGTTTTTTGTTTTTTGTTTTTTGTTTTTCGAGACAGGGTTTCTCTGTGTAGCTTTGGTGCCTATCCTGGCACTCGCTCTGGAGACCAGGATGGCCTCGAACTCACAGAGATCCGCCTGCCTCTGCCTCCCGAGTGTTGGGATTAAAGGCCTGCGCCACCAACGCCCCGCCCAAGATGTTTCTTATCACTGGCTGGGGAAACCTAATTAATCTGACCCTGGAAAATCTGACCAGTGTGTTTGAGGTGACTCTTTGACATCTATATTTTTATTTTTTAAGTGTTTATTTTAATTTTATGTGTTTTGTCTGCATGTATGCTTGTATACTTTGTGCATACCTAGTACTGGTGGTGGCCAGAAGAGGTCTCTGAATTACCTGGAACCAGAGTTGTGAACAGCTGTACGGGGCCATGTAGGTTCTGGGAACCAAACTTGACTGTCTGCAAGAGCACCAAGTGCTCTTAACCACCAATCAGTCTCTGCAGCCCTGATATCTGGATTCTTTTTTAAAGTTCCATAGATGATTCTGATGGACATCCAATGATGAAAACTACTGCTCTAGCGGTCGATACTATAGGTCTGCCAAACTGATTGCCTTCCCCAACCCCCTGCAGTGTACTCGACAAACTGTCCTCCTGTTCTTATTCTGGTCTTAGTCTGCTAATTCCTTCTTAGTTAAGAGAGACACAGACAGAGACAGAGAGATACACGGAAGGAGAGAACCTGAGAACCTCTGCTATTACCAGATTGAGCTACAATTCTTTCCCATGCTAGATTCTTAGGTTCTCACTCTGGTACTTTTAAAAATATGCTACTTTTTTTGTGTTTGGGGGTATCTCGTGAAACCTAGAGTGGTCACGAATAGCTGAGGCTTATCATGAACTTCTGATCCTCCTGCCTCTACCTCCCAAGCACTGGGATTACAGGTATGCATCACACACCTGGTTTACACAGTACTGTGCCTCTAGCATAGAACTTCAAACATACTAGACAAGGCAAGCACTGAACCAACTGAGCAAATCATCAGCCCAGCATACTGTGTTATCTAACTTTGTTATGCAGCTCATCCTTTCAGGGTTCACATGTCCATTTTCTGCTTTTTTTAGGGTTAGGGTTCTGACCTCTGATACCATCTCAGATATGTTGCATGGTTTGCTTTTGTTTGTATGACTTACTGAGCTGTGAGCATTTTTAGGAAATGCTCACATTTAGGAAATGCCCAAAATTATGTTTGGGCCCCAGGAATTGTTGACTAACTTAGCGAAAGTGTACATTACAAAAGAAAGATTATGTCAGTGTGCTCACGCCTCATTTCTCATGGTGGGTTGGTTGTATTCTAGTTACTGGAGATCACATTTAAGAATTACTACACAGCTTTCTTGAGCATCCGGGTTCGTCACCATACCCCACTGCACACACCGTCCAAATGGGTCACTTGTCTTCGGGACTACTGTTTGATGCCTGACCCACACAGTGAAGAGGGAGCCCAGGAGTATGTGTCACTGTTCAAGCACCAGGTCAGCTGGGTCTCAGCATTGCTAGGGAATCCCAGATGAGGACTTCCTGTCTAGGGATTGGGCAGAATAGCAGGAGGGAAGAGTGGGGCAAAACTGGGCTGGGCTGTAGCTTTCATGAAGGTACTTGGGAGGGACCACTATTCTGTCCTTCCCAAAGCCTTGGGGAAGCATTTGGTTTACTATTGGTTGGGAGGTTCCTGGTAATGAACTGAGTCTTCAGTGGGTCTTTTTGTTTGTTTTTTTTTTTTGTTTTGTTTTGTTTTGTTTTTTGAGACAGGGTTTCTCTGTTTAGCTCTGTAGACCAGGCTGGCCTCAAACTCACGGAGATCTGGCTGCCTCTGCCTCCCAAGTGCTGGGACTAAAGGTGTGCACCACCACTGCCTGGTGACAGGGTTACTCTTATTGCCCTGGCTGCCCTGGGACTCGATCTGTAGACCAGGCTGGCCTCAAACTCACGGAGATCTGCCTGCCTCTCGAGTTCTGGGATTGAAGACTTTGCACTGCTGCCACCTGGCTATTTTTGTTTTGTTTTGGTTGAGATAGGGTTTCTCTGTGTAGCCCCGGCTCTCCTAGAACTTGTTTTGTAGACTAGGCTAGCCTTGAACTCCGAAAAAGGAATGCCTGCCCCTGCCACCCAGTGCTGAGATCAAAGGCATGCACCACCACAGCCTGCTCAATCGGTCATTTTGTGTGTGTGTGTGTCAGATGCTGTGTGACGTGAGCAGAGTCCTAGAGCTGCGTCTGATCCTGCGGCAGCCGTCACCGCTATGGCTGTCCTTCACAGTGGAGGAGTTGCAAATCTACCAGCAGGGACCAAAGGTAAGGGAATGTCTGAAACCTACTAGCTGCCCTTTATTTAAAAAGGTTCTAAATAGCTAGGAGAGATGGGGCACTGAGGTGGGCTGTGGGGCAACGATGGCAGATCCAGAGGGAGCCTTCATGAGCACTGGAGGAGAGTGAGTGCAGAGGTTCACAGTCTAAGGTGGGGTTCTGCCCCAGCACCCCCTGACCGTTGAGACCATCCACCACTTTTAGGTGCTGGGATGTACTTTTGTTGCTTATGTTCCCGGATTCTCCTTCTGCATAGCAGAGCATCTTAGTAATCTGAGTGTCCCTTTGATCTTACATGGTCCTGAACAGGGATTTCCCAGTGTCTCATCCTCTAGGGGCCTCTTCTTTGTTCTCAGATTCTGCCCCACTTAGGACAGTTTGCCTTTGCTTTGCAGAGCCCCTCCCTGATTTTCCCCAAGTGGCTTTCCCACCCAGTGTCCAGTGAGCAGCCTGCTCCTCGCCTTGAGGTAAGCACTCTAACACTTGGTGTTAACTACATATACATGGTTCTGAGATCCTGGGCATGACCATGTGGGCCTCTGCTATCCTGAGACCAGCTAGGGATATAATTCAATGGTAGAATGCTTACTTAGCATGCATAAGGTCCTGGGTTTGATTCCCAACACCACAAAAATTTGAGATTGGACCCAGGGCTCATGGTTCAGTGTCTTCTTGGGTATTGAGTATGGGATTTGAGTCATCGCTGGAATAGGCATGACTGAAGGAACATCAGGCTCCAATCACACATTCTGTAAGTTATCTGGGAATGTCACTGGTTTCAGTTGGAGTGCCCCGTATCTTATATCTTTAAGGGCACTGCTGGGGAGAGATTCATGGTCACTATTCCTTCCTTCTGGAACAGGGTCTCCCAGACCCCAGCAGAGTATCCTCTGAGGTGCAGCAGATGTGGGCGCTGACAGAGATGATTCGGGCTAGTCATACTTCCACAAGGATTGGCCGCTTTGATGTGAGTGATTACTTCCCTCTGCTTGGTTTACCTTGCTTTGAGCAGCTCAGAACTAACAGTCCCTTGTGTTGCAGGTGGATGGCTGCTATGATCTGAATTTGCTCTCCTACACGTGAGCGACAGCTTCTGCTTGAGACATTGGCCTTCTGTGCCCATCCAGGCGTGGTTTGGCCACCAGAGGCTGAAGTGTGTTCCCTGTGCATTCAAGTTCTATCTGTGTCAAAGGAATTCTTGACATTCACCTAGTTGTTTTAGCATGAATTCCTAGTGGGGGCATTTTCTGTCTTTGTCTGACATGCAAATTCAGTCTCTTCCTCTCAAAATTCACAGGTTCTACTTAGAATCATCGAGTTCCTCCTGCCTGTCCTGCCAGTATGCACACCTGTGTCTGCTACCATTTTCCCCATTGTTGAGATAAACCTGTTCCAGGTAGCTCAGGAAGGCCTGCTGTTTTTACATTCATGACCTGGGAAGCTTGAGGAAGAGATGACCCCTATTCATTCCTCTGCTTCTGCTAGTGGCCTTTTTCCTTATGTATTCTATCCATGAAAAAGATGATGTCCTAGAGCCCAGCATGGTAGCACACACTTTTCACCTCATCAGTCTGTGAGTTCAAGGATAGCCTGGTTTACACAGTGACTCCCAGGCCAATCAGGGTTACACAGTAAGACCCCCTGCCTTTTGGGGGTTGGGGGAAGAAAAGAAAAAGAAAATGCCCCTCTTTAAATTTGTCTTTTACCAGCCTAGGAGGCAGAGCTGGGATTTGGGAAGCTTGAGTGCTTGAGTCTCTGAGCTGGTTCCTGAAATGTGTTCTCTGTCAGATCTGGGCAGGTGCTTTGGGCACAGCTGGGGCCTGAGAATGCGGCCTCCAATCTATTTGTCATCAGACTCCACATGCAGCACATCAAGGGCCTTTCTCCCAGTTGCTTCTTGCCAGTCATGCTCAGGATGATGAAAGATCAACCTTGGGGGCAGTGTGTCCAAGGGAAGGCGTCACTGATGCCTTTTGGGAGGCTGAGGTCCTCCATTACCCTAGAGCAACCACTAGATGATGAAGGCTGCTGCTGTTTCCTGTGATAAAATTCAGTTTCCTTCTAGTTCTTCCTGATGTTGCCCCTGGGGACTGTTATAAAGCAGTGCTGCAAGGTGTCTTGGACCTGGAAAATTGAACATGTATGTGTAACAGTTTTTTGGGAAAGTAGCCATCTTGGGTAGCTACACTGCATTCTTGCTATCAGCCTTCTGAAGGTAGTGTCTTCACTTGCAAGACCATTGTTTAAACTCATTCCTTTTTTGCTGAAAGGGTGATCGCCATAGTCCTGTGCTCAAGGAACAATGGTCTTCAGTATGCATGAGCAAGAGGATTCTGGGGTGGCAGGGATCATGCATAATTCATAGCTGTGTTCCTAAGCTCCAGCACTGGTGTTAGTGTGCCGCAAGACAAATAAATACTTGTGGAGTATGTGACCATGTTTGCTGCTTGTGTGTGCCCTGTGTGAGAGCTAGAGACCATTATAAGAGGCCAGGCCACAATGGTACTGTGCCTGCCCAGAGGGTTTCACCCTCCAGTGAGTGCTCTACCTCCCACGGCTATTTGACCTGAATGTGTAATTCCGGTTTTTCAGCCATTTGCAGAACTTTGACCTTCTGGAGGCAGGGAATTTTAACCCCCAATTCTGGTTCTAGGCAGCCTATTCTGCTCCTGACTGCCTGACTTGCTTTTATTAGAGGAATTGCCTGAGGCCATTGGGAGTCAGTCAGCCTGCTCTATGGGCTTCCCACCCCCCTTCCTATCCCCTGTGGGCTAGAAAGACCTGTCCAAGCAGGGATTTGGACTACATCTCCCAGCGTGCCTGGCAGAGTAGTGGCCTCTATGTGCCGGACTGCACCAGTTGTGGGTAACAATGCAGCGGACAGTGAGTGTGGTGGCTCCTCTGTGTTTTCGCCTGCAGGCACAACCCTTGGTTCAAAGCCGACAACTCAGTTGTGTACAGGTGGGTGAAGGGCACTGGGCTCTGTTGCTGGTCTTGGAGGGTGGGGGAGGAAGCTGATGGGACTGGGCCCTGGTGGCTTTAAGCCTGGCTGTCCACAGGACGTGCTCCGCAGGACTCCACTCTATGACTTCCACCTGGCCCATGGAGGAAAAATGGTGGCGTTTGCAGGGTGGAGTCTGCCTGTGCAATACCGGGACAGTCATGTTGATTCACACCTGCATACACGCCGCCACTGCTCGCTCTTTGATGTGTCCCACATGCTGCAGGTGAGCCCCAGGCTGGGTCTGCCCTCCTCCCCATCTATAGTACTCTTGAGGTTTGTGTGAGGATATCTTAGACTATAGTGTTAGGGACTAACTCAGAAGGTCTTCTGATTGTTTATCTCTGATCTCTCCTTCCTGCTTCCACTGTGTGTTTTAATGCCCCTGGGTTTGCTAGAGCTGTACCTACCCTCATCTGCTGTGCTGGGTGTTGGTTTGGAAATGGGTTGGGTATCTTAGTAAGGTGCTAGGTCCCCTTGGATTCTTAAGACCGTGCTCAGTCCCAGGAGGCTGGGTGGAATAGGGGAAGTGAGAAGGTAGGACCTCTGCCATCTCCAGAACCCAAAGACCATTGTCAGTCACTTCTGGGCACACTGTGGTATGGCCAGCTGAAGGATGTGTTCTTGCCTGGCGGCCTTTTAGATGACAGACAATGCAATGGCCTGAGGCTTTCCATGTTTTCCCTAGACCAAGATATTTGGTCATGACCGAGTGAAGCTGATGGAAAGTATAGTGGTTGGAGACATTGCAGAACTAAAGCCTAACCAGGTAGGTCCATTCCATTTTTCTCAATGGTAAGTCCTTGCATCTAGCTTAGGAGGCACCAAGATAGGTCAGATAGAGCTTTTCAGGGCTTGCTATCTTTTTCTTTTTTTTTTTCTTTTTTTTTTTTTGAGACAGGGTTTCCCTGTGTAGCTTTGGAGCCTGTCCTGGCACTCGCTCTGGAGACCAGGCTGGCCTCGAACTCACAGAGATCCACCTGCTTCTGCAGGGCTTGCTATCTTGATGGAGTCTTTGGGTCATTTCCAGGTATCCAGCCAGCTTTGAAGAAACACTATCCCAGCCTTACTACATTGGATTGGGAGGCCAGAAACCAAAGTTTATATGTTCTGACCTCTCATGCTTCTCATACCTTTGGTATTCATGATGTGATCCCTAAACCAGCAGCCTCTCCATTTTCTGGGAATGTGTTAGGAATATGCTTAGGTACTGCTCTGGACCTGCTGAGCAAGAACCTTAGTTTTAACAAGATCCTTAGGTGGTTCATATGACCCATCAATCTCATGGTTTGGCCATCCAGTTGCAAGGCTAGGGCCTGCCTGGCAGTGTTTTGAACTCAATCCTGAAGTATGTGCTGGGAACCTATGAGATCATGAAGATGGTCTTTGAAGCTTTTATCCTAGAGGTTGGCACATGAGTGGAGTTATCTGGGTGGGGTGAAACAGTAGCTCCTAGGTGTGATAGAATAAGTATGAAATGGGTTTCTAAGAATTGAGTAGTGAGGGAGCCAGTTGAGTCTGGGGAGGGGTGAAAATTTACTTGACAAATGAAGTTCAAAGACCCTAGATTTGAGCCTATCTTGCACCCTTTATCCAGAGATGTCCATGAATTTTTGGTAGCTGAGCAGATCTAAGAATGTTTCTGGCTCACACTTGGCTTTGGCTTCCTGAACCTGAAGATAAGGATGTTTTGCTTCAATACTAGGGAATACTGTCACTGTTTACTAACGAGGCTGGAGGCATCTTAGATGACTTGATTGTGACCAATACTTCTGAGGGGCACCTGTATGTAGTGTCTAACGCTGGCTGCTGGGACAAGGACTTGGCTCTCATGCAGGTATATCTGCCTTTTATTCTAGGTACTTGGTATTCTTGGTTTATAAAGCAGTGCCCAGTGCAGATAGGGGCTCAGGAAATGACTCTTAATAAAAGAACAGCCAATAGATTTAAAGAGAAGGCACTCTCTGGTGCACAACAGGGTTTGGGGATGGGTACTAGAGGAGGTGGGGAGATAACGCTGCCCTGGCTCCTGCCCCTACTACCCCTGCCCCTGCCCCTGCCCCTGCAATGAGCATTCTCTGGTAAGGGTGAGAGAATCGACACACTTGGGCTCAGGTCATCCTTACCACTTAGCGCTGTGTGACTTGTAAGATGGAAACTGGCCTGCTATCTAGCTGCTCGGTTCTGCAATGTCCAACCCATATTAGGTGCTCAGTAATGGTTTCAGACACTGATGTGTTTCTGTTATCCATTTCAGGACAAGGTCAAGGAGTTCCAGAACAAGGGCAGTGATGTCGGCCTGGAGGTGGTAGATAATGCCCTGCTAGCTCTGCAAGGTGAGAGGGCCAGGTTGGTGCTAGAGCCAGCCCTTGCCTTCCTGGCTTTATTTGCTTCTCTGCATGGAAGCTATCCCAAGAGGAAGGTATGGATGCTGTATATTTGTATGCCATAATTCCAAAGTGAAATATCTTTACTCTCCTCTCTGCAAAGCTGTCCATGGGCCAGGGACAAGGACATCCTCTCCCCTCTAGCAGAGTTGGGCTTGCTTGGGACCTGTTCTGCTTCCAAATGGTGTTGGGCCCAACACCCTTGGTTATTCTCTTTGGGCTTAGGACCCACTGCAGCGCAAGTGTTACAGGCTGGTGTGACAGATGATTTGAGGAAAATGCCCTTCATGACTAGTGCTGTAATGGAGGTGTTTGGTGTGTCTGGCTGTCGTGTGACCCGCTGTGGCTACACAGGAGAAGATGGTGTAGAGGTATGTTGAGAAGTAGTTATTCCCCATGGGGTCTCATACCTGTAATCCCAGTGCTTATGGAGACAGAAGCAGGAACATCTTAGTTCATGGTGGGTTGGGTATCCATAGTGAGTTCCAGGCTAAACAAGGCTACATAATGAGAGCCTGTCTCAAAGAAAATAAAGCCAAAACAAACTCTAAAACAATAAATACAGTTGTAAAGCTTGGCACGGGTGGAACATGCCTGTAATCCCAGGACCCAGTAAGTAGAGAATCATAAATTACAGGCCAGCCCAGCTACCTGTCTCAGAAAGAGGGGTGGGAGTAGGGAAATGAGGACTATAATGCTGTGGTAGAGTGTGTCTCACTCCTGTACAACCCAAAGTGGTAAAAGTGATCACAGCATTCAAGACTTAGGGTAACTGCCCATCTGCTCTCTGGTCCATTGTGCAGATCTCAGTGCCAGCAATAGCGGCAGTCCACTTGGCTACTGCTCTGCTGAAAAACCCAGAGGTGAAGTTGGCAGGACTAGCAGCCAGAGATAGCCTGCGCTTGGAGGCAGGCCTTTGTCTGTACGGGAATGACATTGATGAACATACCACACCTGTGGAGGGCAGTCTCAGCTGGACACTGGGTGAGCTGGCTCGTGTTCAAGGGGCCCTGGAGATGTAACTCAGCCTTGCTGAGCTTTCACTCCCTGAAAGTGTTACTGTAAAGTATGGCTTCCAGGGAGTAGGAGATGGTTGATTGACTGACTGTAGTGCAAGACTGAGCCCAAGAGCCCAAGTGATACTTGATGGTTGTCACTTGGGGCCTTGGTAGTAAAGACTTCCTGTGTCCAGGGCTTCTGCATAGCTTACATCTGGTGTGTTCTGTTACAGGGAAGCGCCGCCGAACTGCTATGGACTTCCCAGGAGCCAAAATCATTGTTCCCCAGCTAAAGGGTGAGGTGCAGAAGAGACGTGTGGGGTTGGTATGTGAAGGGGCCCCGGTGAGAGCACACAGTCCTATCCTGAGCACAGAAGGCACTGTGATTGGTAAGTGGTCCAGATGGCTGGCAGGGTGGCCAGGGTAGGGATATTGGTCTTGCAGGGTGGTGTTAACCTATGACCTATGCATGGACAGGCGCTGTGACCAGTGGCTGCCCTTCACCCAGTTTGAAGAAGAATGTGGCCATGGGTTATGTGCCATTCAAGTATAGTCGGCCAGGGACACAGCTGCTGGTGGAGGTTCGGCGGAAGCAGCAAATGACGGTGGTTAGCAAAATGCCCTTCGTGCCCACAAACTACTACACTCTCAAGTGAAGATGTCCCGTGGAAAAGCCCTTCCCTCCAGGAATCTTGTCCTAGGTGGCCTTCCATAGTGCTTAATCAGAGTAGTGAAGCACAACTCACAGGGGTTTGTTGTGGTCTGGTTAGGGTAGGGAGAACATCCCAGAACATCCCATCTATTCTTCCCAGTCAAGCCAGCCTAACTTTAGGTTTTTTTTTTTTTGTTGTTGTTGTTGTTTGTTTTTCGAGATAGGGTTTCCCTGTGTAGCTTTGGAGCCTGTCCTTGAACTAGTAGACCAGGCTGGCCTCAAACTCACAGAGATCAGCCTGCCTCTGCCTCCCGAGTGCTGGGATTAAAGGGCTCAATTTTAAATGACAAATCACCTTACTTAATGTCCTATTTTAGTACACAATGCCACTAACCTTATTCTGCCAGATGCTGGCTATAGAAAAATTGTCTGCCTTTGTGTGGAAGATAACACCTGCCCAACCTACCTCACCATGGTTTCTCTAATTTCAAAGGGCTATTACTGTGGGAAGTGTGAGCTTAGGTACCTTCTCCACTTTGCTTCCCATGAATGTATACTCTGCCTTTCCTTGGATAAAGATGACTCCTGACTCAGTGTCGGCTGAGTTGTTCCTTTGTGCAAATGTAGGGATGGCTAAGCAAACACAGACTCACCCTTCCACATTCCCTAGTCAACTTAACCTGCTGTGCAACAGCATGACATGGCAAGCTTGGTACTTGTGCTTACCTTAGCTCTTGTTGTGAATAACTGTACTTCACTAACTCTTGAAAAAAATTAAAGTTTCCTTCTGGGGCTGAAGAGCTGCTCAGTAGTTAAAAGCACTGGCTGCTCTTCCAGAGGACCAAGGTTCAATTTCCAGCACCCACATGGCAAAATCCAACTCAAAGTAACTTGACACCCTTATAAAGACATAAATGCAGGCAAAACAACAATGCACATAAAATAAAAAAATCTTAACGTTTCCTTCCTTCTTGCCATGGTCTCTAGCTTTATTGTTCTTTGCTCACTGGGTTCCTGGGGGGCCAACCCAATGCCTGTCTTCTTGGCCTCCAACACAGGTTTTGAGTAGGCGCTCCTTGAAAGGGGCCAGGTATACATACAGAAGTGGTGTGGTGGCCTACCCCTGTAATCCCAGCACTTGTGAGTTGGAGACAAAAGTGTTGGAAGTTCAAGGTCATCCTCAGTCATATGTTGAACTGAAGGCCAGCCTGGACAACATGAGACATTAACTCAACTGTCCCAATCCCTCCCACTCACAAAAAACTAATGGGGGTATTACCCCTGTTGGGCAACCTACCACCACTCTAGGGGGTTGGCGTCAGTTCTCCACCTCTTCAAATTACACAACCCAGGATCCCTTACCAGTTGCCCGTGTGCACACACCCTTGTCCTATTGGAATAACCACACAACTGATGCACTTCTGTCTTTAATATGCGACATCCTCAGGTGCTCCTGGGGTGGAATGTGAGACCTTGGCTCTTTGTGGTGATGTCAGTGGGTGGGTCTGAGGCTGTGAAGAACATCTTTCTGCCATACAGATGATGCATCGCTGGAGTAGGTACTTGTGCATGAGGAGCTCAGTACAGTTTCATTTTTAGTACACCTGCTACAAAGTCTTTGTAGACAAAGGCTGCCAGAAGGCTATGTGACATCTAACAAAGAGACGGGGACACCTGAGGTAGCTAGTGGCCCAGCTGAGACAGGCAGAAACACAGCCATTAGAGACCCAATATGAAGGGCCCAAGGCTATCTGGCTTGTGGCTCTCTCTTACTGGTTGATATTCCTAGGAGCTGAAGTGATTCTAGTAGGCTTTTAGGATAAGGCCCTTGTCAGATGGGAAGTGATAAGGCTGCAAGGCACAATGAAGTCATTGCAATAATTGCTTAGTACCTCCCTCGGAGGGTACAAAGTACAGACCAAAAAACTCCATTGGCACTTAAGGGACTCAGTCCACTCTGTCTCGTAGGTACTCAACTTGTCCCCAAAGAACAGAGAACTAGATCAGTTGGGAAATGATATCTTCCTCTGCTTGCAGACCTGGAAGACTAGCTGGGCCAGGGAGGTACATGTTTGGTGCTCTAGTCCAGGCCAGGATTAGCTGGCTTCTGCCCATAAAGCAAAGCCAAGGAAATCAGGGCTTAAGGGAAGAACAGACTTCCCTTATAAATCTCAGAACTGTTAACCTCAAGATTTCTCCTAGGAGAACAAATCTCTAGAAGATCACATCCCAAGGAAATGAGGACAGGAAAAAGACAAAGTGAAAGGGCTGCTGACCTCCCCAACCAAAATGCTTCTTAGCTCTGACCCTTGACAGAAGTCTTAGGGCAACTACACTGGGGTAGAGACAGACTTCACCTGCCCAGTACCTGGAGCTGTTGAAGGCAAGGCTGAAAGCAATGGAGGCTCACCCTGGAAACACTGTGGTACTCCAGTCCCCCAACCCCAAGCCCTCTGCAGTTGTCCAACGGGTCTGGGCAGCAGCAGGATGCAACCTAGGAGCCAGCAGTCCCAGTTATGTCTCTGGAGACGCTTCTGCTGCTGCCTTCCCTTATTCTCTGTGGGTTTTGAGAGGTTCATTTGCTGCCATTTCCCTGAAAGTGATGGAGAGAAGCAAGGTTACTTCATGAATAGCAGAATAGTTTATCCATGAATACTTGCTATTAAGCAGAGAGTTATAAAGGCAAATTAGATCAGGTCACTGTCTTGCTGAATCAGTCCTTCAATCGCTCCATGGTCCCCCTATGCTCTTGTGTTCAAAGTTCACTATCACAGCCTCTCCTAGTCTCCTAGTGTGTCACATTTGTCCCTGCTACTGGGTCTGTTTTTATCCTTTTTTTTTTTTTTTTCTTATCCAGTATACTGTGCCGTCCTCTCTTTGGTCTCAGTTTAGGTGTCATGGGGGAGGGGCTGCTTTCCTGAGCAACTTTGCATTTGTACTTATTTTCCTTCTAAATCTCTTGCTTCCCCTGTAGCAGAGTCTGGGTTGTCCTTGTTTTCTGGGCCTGCTGTGAGCTCTGCTATCTGGTAGAAGCTCAGAGACTGACTGAATGAAGTGTCTTGATAAGTAGGCTGGTTTTTTTTTTTTTTTTTTTTTTTTTTTTTTGATGAGGTAGTGTGCTAAGAATAGAGGCTGTTAGGCTGGCGTTATAGTTCCAATGGTACAGTACTTGCCTAGAATAGATACTCTCACTTTCCTAATGAAGGACTTCCCAATCAAGGGATTTGTTTCCAACAGACCTACCTACCACTTCACCTTTCTAAAATTACGGTACCACCACCATCCATCCCCACTGCATATGCTGATAAGAGGCACTGCTAAATGCCCAACTCGAATCCTGAGCTCTACCTGCAGAATTGGAGGGTTCTTGCAGAGGCCACTAAGGTGGTGGCCCTGCGAATTCTCTTCCCTGTCACCAGCACTCAGTGTTCTCTGCCTGCCAAGCATGGGGTTGGGATAGACGGAGATTTACTCACCATGAAGGAAAATGTGTGGAGCCATCAGGTGTGGATCCATTCTGGCCACCCAGACCTGGAGGCAGGAACACACCCAGAGCTGCAGGAGGCTGAGGGTGGGGATCTGAGCAGGCTCAGGTAAGGGGCCACTGGTACAGTTTAAGAGATTGGGGCTGGGATGCTAGGGACTGGTAGTATTGTCTGGTAAGGGTTTTTGAGAAACCGTTACAACGTGATTATGGACAGGTGGGGATTCTGATGTAAGATGGTATGGGGGTGTAAGTCTGGGTGCAACGAGGCTTCTGGGAGACCAGTGGCAGTCTACGCGGACACAGGAGAAACAAGTGGTATAGCTTGGTGGTGGTAGGGGCAGCCAGGCCAAGGAGGTTCGTAGGGAGCCTCACCTGGACGGTGATACAACCCGGTCACTGTGTTCCCGTAGAACCCCCACGCCAGCTGGATGCCCAGGAGACTTAACACCAACCACAGCAGGAGCAGCTTGAAGAGAGTCACTCGCATGTCTTGTGTCTCCCACTCCCGCAGGAATTCGCTGCCCAGGGTGCCCAGCGCTCCGAGCACCGACGCGGGCAGAGCTTGCAAAAACTGCCCAGACCAAGGTTCCGCCATGACTGGCCAGCGCCCCACCGGGTGTACTGTCACCGTAGTTCTCACTGCGCAAGCGCACGGTCTTCCGGGGTTAGAGAAGTAGGTGCGCACGCGTAATGTCGGGCAAAGACGATCTACTTCGCTTGCGCGAAGTGTTGGCAGTTTGGGGCAGGGCTTTAAAACCGCGCAGGCGCACCCATCCCCGCCCTGCTACTTAAAGGATGAGTGAATCGGTGAGTATAAAATAGCAACTTGGTCTTTTATAGCCCCGGAGTTCCCGTGATGCTCCACGCGGCCGCAATGATTGGTTAAGCGTCTTGCTTTTAGGGCGTGGTTGCGCTCTTGAGCAATCGTGGACGAACTGCGAGAGTGCGCGCGTGCGCGGGGCCGCGACTGGCGCCAGCTCGAGCCCGCAGGGCGCTCGGGGGCGCGCACGTCGCTCCCCGCCCTCCCGCCACCGCCCGCCCTCGTTCGCTCGCGCTCCCCGCCCGCCGCCCGCCGCCCGCGGTCCTCCGTCGGTTCTCTGCTGAGTCCGCCGTCTTCCGCGGAGCTGCCGGTCCTCGTCTCCGAGCTTGCGGACTCGCGGACAGGCGTCCTCGGCGCGAAGAGGCCGGACTTGGAGTGGTCGCCTTGAGGTGAGCAGAAGCATTCCCTCCAGCCGCCTCGGCTCCGGGGGCCCGGCCGGCCGGCCGCCGCCGCCGCCCGCCCGCCCGGCACTTTCCGGCACCCGCCGTCCCCCAGTCGCGGGCGCGCCCCACCTGCTGCTCTCGGCCGGCAGCCCTGGCCCCCCCTGACCGGGGCCCCGCGCCCGAGGCGGCGGCCCCGCCCGCCCCGCGCAGTCCCCGAAGCGCGCCCCGCCGCCTCCAGTCCCCCTTCCCCCGCCCGGCCGGGCCTGGTGGAGCCCTAGCCGCCCGCCCTCCCCGTCGCTTCCTCTCAGGGCTGCGCCGGGCTGGGCGGGGGCTCCCGGCCGGCCCGCGACCGCGCTGGGGGAGTCTGCCACTGTGAAGCGCGCGTGGTGTCGGGAGTTGGAATAGGCAAGAAACTCTTTTACAACTCCATTTTGCCTTTTACATTGAATGTGGATCATTAATCACCGTTTTATACCGGGTGAAGACAGTGAGGCTTTGGGTGGATTTTCTGTTTTCAATGCCGTATTCTTAGAGATTGTGTAAGTAAATGATTGTTTTGAAATCTTAGCGGTGAAGACTGTATGGGGGGAAGGTATTTTCCAGTTGAAAAAACATTGTAAAAATAATTTGGAGAGGTTGCATCGATATAGATGCATTTCTACTTAAAGTTACTGCTTTAATTAGGAATCACTTACAGATGGGTTCCCTTTTCAGGTCGTTTTCTTGAAATTGTACTTTTTGCACCCAAATATTTTTTGTTTGTTTTTGTTTTTTTGATTTGTTTAGTAGCATAAAGTGGGAAATTGGCATCTTTTTTTTTTTGTCCCACAATTGGTTCTACTTGTATTTTCTAATAGTCCTCACTAAGAATTTTAACCTCTGTTGGTTATTCATATGGTTCTTTCTGTCTTCTGACATTCTTTTGAAATAAGTGTTGTTTTGCAGGTTATATATAACCAGATTATATTCCTCTGGCAAACCTGGAGGGATGGGAAACTCAATGTAGTATGTGGTGAGAATTTTCAGCCATTAAGTGTCACATGTCCAAGTGTGAATGTACCGTGTGGATGGTTTCTCACCATCCACATGGTTATCTTGGTAGTGATACTGTCTGGAACATTTAACACAAGTATCCTTGTTAACTTAAAATACAAGGCTAGGTCTTACTATTGAAGGCTCTCAGAACTATTGTGAGAATTTGTCTACTTAGGTGTTTCTTAGGGGCATAAAATATATAGAGAGCTTGTGTTTTCTATTTTATTTTTTTTTTCTCTTTGGTGCTTGAAATTAAACTCAGGGCTTGGGGCATAGTGAGCAGGTGCTATATCTCTGAGCTTTATTCCAGCCCTATAACTAACTGAGTCAAAAGTCAAGTGTTCAACTTACAATGCCGCTACCCAGAAATCTCCTGGAGAAGGAAAATCTGCCAACTTTCCCCCATATAGACTGGAAAAGATTTAAAGGATTTATAGGCTGACTCCATTTGTAGGCGTGGAGACTGAGTTCAGGGACTTTTTTCAAGAGAAAGGTTTATTAGCACTCTGCAGAGAGAACAGTGGGAGAGACCCCTGCCTACTACTTAAGAGAAATGGACACAGAGTCTGACTTGAGCGCTGGAACTTGATTTGTAGATCTAGCTGTCCTGCTTCTGCCTTCTGAATAGTGCTGGGATGTGTACCACCGTTCCTGGTGAGCGTTAAAAATTTTGAAGGTCATATGTCTAGTTAGACTAAAACTACTTTTCTATCTGAAAAAAAAAGTCCTCCGTGTACTCTCGGCTAAAATCAGGGTTCCTGATTACTCTCTTGCTGTTCTTCACCTTGCAGATTGTGCGTATTTAGGGAGAATCTGGTCAGTTCACTTGCCAAACAAATTTCTAGTTTTTTGGGGTTTTTTTGGTTTTTGGAGACAGGGTTTCTCTGTGGCTTTGGAGGCTGTCCTGGAACTAGCTCTTGTAGACCAGGCTGGTCTCGAACTCACAGAGATCCGCCTGCCTCTGCCTCCTGAGTGCTGGGGTTAAAGGCGAGCGCCACCAATGCCCGTCTAAATTTCTAGTTTTTGTACATAGCCCTTTTCTGGCTTAGCCTTGTCTTTGAGTTTGTTGATTTTCTTGAGGACCCAGCCTCTGGGAGTTGACTGTTAACAAAGACAACATAATGAGGTCCCCCTAGAATGTCTTCAGGCTACTATAGCCCCTTTGACTAGATTTTAACTTGAACTGGTGAGAATGCACAAATCACATACATAAGCAGTGGTCTGTGCAGTGTGTGAGAATGGTTTTGTTGGAGTGTTTTCATAGTCCTTATTCTTTGTTCATCATTAATCCTTTTAACAGCCCATCCTCTCTATTAGCGGTGTAAATTTTTAGAAGAGTAAAATGTTCAGGTGTTTCTTAGTCCATGGGGTGGGGTGGAAGTAGGAGGAGGAGGAGGTTAACCTTGAGAGATTGGCTAACCTTGTTGCAAGACTGACTTGAGATTAGTGGGTTCTGTAGACAGTACATTTGGTTCCATGGCGTTATAACTGCTAGCAATGATGGCATGCTGTGTACAAATGCTGAATTTAAAAACTGGAAGTAGGTGAGGTGAGAAACCTATAATTGCAGTACTCCAGGAGGTAGGATTGTTAATTTGAGGCCCGCCTGGGCTATATAACAAAATCCTGTCTCAAAAAAAAAGTTCCTAGTAATGTTCTTCTCTCCTCTTTATGTTTCTACCCAGTAGAACTCAGATGTTGCTCCAAAGCATTAGTTATGTTACTTAACTATTTTTTGTGGTACTGAGAATTGTACCCAACTTTGATGCTAGGCAAGCGTTCTGTTGCTTAGCTATATACTATTAGCCTCTATATATTTTAATTAATGGGTTGATAACCTTTCAGCCGGAGGCTTGAGCCCAGAGCATTACACATACTTGCAAGGGCTCTGCTACTGAAGTATATCCCCAACCCTGATTTTACTTTTGTTTTGAGATAGTCTCATTACACTGTTAGGGTATGACCATGAACTCATCAGCAGCCTAGGCTAGTCTTGAACTTCCAACCTTCCTCAGTCTTCCCAGTAACTAGGATTCCAGGCCTATGCCATCAGGCTCAGATGTAACTATATTTTGTTATTATTTTTATGAGACAGTTTCACTCTATAGGTGATGCTGGCCTGGAAACTCACTATATAGCCCAGGCTGGTCTTGAACTTATTAGCAGTTCTTCCTTAGCTTAGCCCTCCTAAGTGCTGGGGTTGTAGGTGTGAACCTATCTTTTAACATTTAGGCATGTAACTTACTGGTGTGTTTTGGTTACATTAGATATTTGTGACAATAAATTTCAAAAGTAGTTTGAAGTTAGTAATTATTATAAAATCCCTCCCCTCCCCTAATAAGGTTTCTCTGTGTAACCCTGGCCATGTTGGAACTTGCTCTGTAGACCAGGCTAGCTGCAACTCAGAGATCCTACCTGCCTCCCAAGAGCTGGGATTACAGGGGTTTTGCACTACCACCCAGCTGTAAAATCCCTATTTCAAGTGACTTCTTGTTTGATTTTGAGACAGTCTTATGTGGAGCTCTGTCTGGCGTGGCACTCTGTAGTTCAGGCTGGCCTCACAATTGAGGCAGTCTCCCTAGTGCAGGGATTACGTGTAAACTACCATTCCTGACTCATTTTAACCTATGGTGCTGTAGTATTTTAAGGGAAGGCTTGTTTTGTTTTTTTGTTTTTGTTTTTACTTTTTCGAGACAGGGTTTCACTGTGTAGCTTTGGAGCCTATCGAATGTAGATCAGGCTGGCCTCGAACTCAGAGATCCACCTGCCTCTGCCTCCTGAGTGTTGGGATTAAAGGCGTGTCCACCAATGCCTGGCTTAAGGGAAGGCTTGTATATTCTTAATTATGCAAACCATGTAAGTGAAAACAAGGTAGGCAATAAAGCTGCTTATTCTGGGTGTTGGTTTCAGCTTATTGGTATTTGCTCCGAATGATTCTAGATGTACTTATTTTTCTTTTGACTGTGCCCTTTTATACTAAGTGATCAGAGTGTGATATGCAGGATTATTAAATTGTAACTAATTTGCAGTTCATGCCAAACTGAAGTTTATTTGGGGAGAGAAGTTGGGGTATATTTTGAGAAGGGATCTTGTTAATAAAGGTAGGTTGGGCTTAAAATCATGTCAGTCCTTTGCTTCCACCTCCCAAGTGCTGGCAATATTTAGCATCTGCCACCACAATTTCTTTTCCCCTGTTGGGAAGATAGAGTAAATATATTCAGGTTTATTTATGATAGTATCTTTAATTCAAGTGATGGTAAGAGGAGAAGAAGCAGCTAATGAAACAGTGGGAGGTAAAATGAGTTTAGAGAGATGGGCAGGGGCCAGATCCTATACTATCTTTAGGATATAAGAAATGCTTTGAGTTTGTTATTTTTGTTTATTTTTTCCTTTTGGGTTGTTTGTTTTCAGTTTTGTGGGGTTTTGTTTTGTTTTGTTTTTTTTGTTTTTTGTTTTTTTCCCTGAGGCAGGGTTTCTCTGTTTAACAGCTTTGGCTGTCCTGGAACTCGATCTTCAGACCAAGCTGGCCTCAAACTCACAGAGATTTGCCTGCTTTTTGAGTGCTGGCATCAAAGGTGTGTGCCACCATGCCTGGCTCCCTTCAGCTGAATCTTGTAGAAGCATTTTCTCAATTGAGGTTCCCTCCTCTCTGAAAACTGTAGATTGTGTCAAGCTGGCATAAAACTAGTCAGCACAGGGCACTTGTAAAGAACTTGCTTATTGTGTATAAGGACCTGAGTTGGACTTCAGTACCTCAATATTAACAAAACTTAAAAAGGAAATGCTTTTGATAAGGCCTTAAAATGTTAACTAGTCTAGGAGGTAAGATACAGTGATTACGGTAAGTCTTTTAACTTTAGGTGACTAAAGATTTATATAAAGGAGATGCTCAGTGATTAAGAGCACATATTACTCTTGCAATTAGACTTGAATTCAGATCCTTGCACCCATATGGCAGCTCATAGACATCCATAACTCCAGTTCAATGAGATCTGGTCTCCTTTTCTGACCTCCAAGGGCATTAGGCACACATGTGTACATATATAATTTCAGGCAAAAAGACTAATGTACATAAGACAGAAAAGAAGCCAGGCAGTGATGGCCCACACATTTGATTCCAGTACTCGGGAGGCAGAGACAGGAGGATCTCTGTGAGTTCGAGACCAGCCTGGTCTCCAGAGCGAGTGCCAGGATAGGCTCCAAAGCTACACAGGGAAACCTGGTCTCCAGAAACCAAAAAAAAAAAAAAGATATAAATGATAAATTTTTGTGTTTATTGGAAATTAGCTTTTCCCTGGATACTATCAAGTTGGGCAAAAGGTCTGCTGTGTTCAGTATTTGGCTTCACCCACATTCCACCGCTAAAGCCAAGGAAAGTGTTGCTTCTAGAGGTGCAATGACCTTAATATTGTTTCACAAGAGCCACTAAAGATGCCCTCATCAATGGTGGCTTAGTAGGTGGAATTCTTGAAGCTCCCAAAGCACTTTAGACCAGTTCCAAGCCCATCTTTGTGTGCTTGCATCTAATTGTAAGGAGTCTGTGTGTCTCTCAAGTTTGGTGGAGGTGGTTTGGGTTGGGCAACAAGTCAACTTAATCAAGGTTGATAAATAACAGCAGTGACAAAAAAAAAAAAAGCCATGGAATGGTTAGGCATCTGTAAAATTGATTGGGGTGGGCATAAAGTAGCAATTCTTAACCTGTGGGTCAAGGCTCCTTTGATAAACCTCTCTCTCCAGAAATACGTAGATTATGATTCATATTGGTGCATTTATAAAGAAGCAATGAAAACAAGTTTATGGTTGGGAATCACCAGACTGTGAGGAGCCCTGTGAAAGAGTTGCAGCATTAGGAAGGTTGACAGCCACTGCCATAAAGCGATAGTAGTTGTGTAGCGGTTAAGGGTTGTGGCAAAAGTCTCAGCTTAAGGATGTCATTGAAGAATACTTCAAATGCAGTTAAATAGCCCTGCACATTTTCCTGTCTGGACTAAGGGTTACATTGTTATTTATTTATTAATTATTATTATTGTTGTTATTTTAAGACAGGGTTTCTCTGTGTAATAACCCTGGCTGTCCTGGGACTACCTCTGTAGACCAGGCTGGCCTCGAACTCATAGAGATCTATCTGTCTGTGCCTCCTGAGTGCTGGGATTAAAGGTATGCGCCACCAACGCCTGGCCTGTTTGTTTTTATCATTATAAAATTAACTTATTTTTCTTCATTTTATATAGCCTTGCATCTGAGGCATTCCAAGTACTTTGTACAACCACTGTTGGAGAAGCTGTGTGTTTTTCAGCACCTTTGTAAGGTATGTAAATAAATATTCCTGTATTCCCTTTTCCTCATAGCAAGAGATCATTATTTTGTATTAACAAAATCTGTGGAAATGTGGTTACTATTAATAATTACTATTAGTGATTCTCTTGTCCTCTAATCTTGAGGGCATTTAAATTTTTTGTTTGTTTGTTTTTGTTTTTTGAGACAGGGTTTCTCTGTGTAGCTTTGGAGCCTGTCCTGGTACTCACTCTGGAGACCAGGCTGGCCTTGAACTCACAGAGATTCTCCTGCCTCTGCCTCCCGAGTTGCTGGGATAAAGTCGTGTGCCACAACACTCGCCTCATTTAAATTTTTTCTATTACTTGTTTTGTCTGTACATGCATGTGTTTACATGTGCATATGGAAATCAGAGGACAACTGGTGGAAGTCCAGTCTCTCTTCCACCATGTGGGTACCAGGGATTGGATTGAGGTCATCAGGCTTGGGAGCAAGGACCTTTATCTGATGAGCCATCTTGCCAGCTCCATTTTCCTTTATGTCTGTTTACATGTGTTTTGGGGAGAGACGTGGTAGTTAGAGGACAAAATATAAGAGTTGGTCCTCTCCTATCATATGGGTTCTAGGATCTAGGGTGTTCAGCCTTGATGACAGTCATCTTAAACCATCCGCTGAGACAGCTCATTGGCCCTGCCTCTTTTCTTGTTCGCTTTTTTGTTGTTGTTGTGTTTTTTAAGATGGCATCTTGTGTAGGTTAGGCTGGTCTTGAGCTTATGATCTTTCTGCTTTTGCTCCTTAGCACTGAACATATCTTGGTTTTGGTTAGCTTTGAAATAGATAGTAAAGGTAGTTTGTTGTTTTATCTTTTCTTAATTTGATAAATGGTTACTAAAAAAATACTGCTGTATGCAGGAAGTATGCTGGAACACACCTGAAGAAAAAAACAAAGACTGTCCTGTCCATTTGGAATTGTAATTCCTTTTTTTTTTCCAAGTCAGGGTCTCACTGTGTAGCCCTGGCTAACTCACTGTGTAGACCATAGGCTAACTTCAGATTTACGGAGATTTGCCTGCCTCTGTTCCTGGGTGCTAGGATTCAATCTGTGCCACCACACTTGGCCCTCCTGCCTTATTGGAGCATTCCATTGGTTGTCACTGGCTGGCCAGCAAACACCTGGGATCCTCCTGCCATCACTTTTCAGCTGACTGAAGGCATATGTCCTTTTTATGTGGGCGTTAAAGCTTCACTCTGGTTCTCATGTTTGTACTTTACTAACTGACCCATCTCCCAGTCCCTGGAAAGTAAGGCTTTTCATCTCAGGCTTCTATTTCTTGCTTGTCCTTCCCTCCCTCCTTCCCTCCCTCTCTCTCTCCCTCCCTCCCTCCCTTCCTTCTTCTCCGTTCATTTGTTTTTCAAGACAGGGTTTCTCCATGTAGCCCTAGCCATCCTGGAACTCTCTCTGTAGACCTCAAACTCAAAGATTTACCTGCCTCTGCTTCCCAAGTTCTAGGATTAAAGGTGTGCACCATGACTGCTAGGCTATTTTTTTATTTTTGAGAAAGGGTCCCTTCTAGAGCAGTGGGTTCTCACTTTCCTAATGGTGCAACCCTTTAATACATGTGTTGGCCTCAACTACAAAATTATTCTAGTTACTAGTTCATAACTGCAATTTGCTACTGTTATGAGTCATAATATAAAAAATATACATGGTGTCTGATGTGGGATACCATGACCCGTGAAAAGGTCATTCAGTCCTTCTCCAAAGGGTTATGACCTACAGTTCCTAGTGCCCACATGGGGCTCACAACCTTCTGTAACTGGGAATTCCAGGATTGCAATGCTCTCTTTTAAAAGCCTCTGTGGGTACCAGAGGGGTGGATGAATAAGTGCAGGCAAAATACCCATACACATGAAATAAAAATTAATAAATCTTAAATTAACACTGGGAATAAAAACCCAGGTTTGGAAAAAGTGTTATATGTATACCAGGCTCTTTTGTGGGGGTAGGGAGAAAGGGTTTCTGGCTGACTTTGAACTCAGAGATCCGCCTGCCTCTGTTTCCCAAGTGCTGGTATTAAAGGTGTGTACTACCACACCTAGCTGAGTCCAAGGATATTTTTGTTTGCTTTTTCGAGACAAGATTTCTCTGTGAAACAGTCATGGCTATTCTCGAACCCACTCTATAGACCAGGCTGGCCTCAAACTCACAGAGATTTGCTTGCTTTTGCCTCCCAAGTGCTGGGATTAAAGGCATGAGCCACCACTGCCTAGCAACTTTTGCTTTTCTTTTTTCTTTTTTTTTGGTTTTTCTAGACAGTTTTTTTGTGTAACTTTGCTTTTCTAATAGTCATCAGCATCATATATATTGTCTTTCAATTCAGAGAAAAACTAAGATGTATAAATTTCAGCATACATGTTTGAGAGTTAAAGTTTCAGAATTATATATTGAAATGTCAATAGGATAAATGTTATAGCCTCAATTTTTAATGTTACATTGTCTATATTAGAGGTTAAACTTTAGTTTTTGTAGTTCTAATGTGGTAAGATATTGTTTATGATTTATTAAAGCTTGCCTGAGGATTCAAAAAGCAAAGTCAGCCACAAACCATAGAAGCCAGGCACACACCTTGAATCCCAGCAGCCTGAGCTAGAGGTGAGAGCTAGTGACTGGCTGCTTTGCTTTTCTGATATTCAGCTTGAAGCTTGAACCCCAGTCTCTGGGTCTTTTATTTTCCGTGTTACATTTTTTGGGGGAGGTGGGAGGGTTCAAAACATGGTTTCTCTGTTGCTTTGGAGGCTGGCCTGGAACTCACAGAGATCCGCCTGATTGAACCTCCTGAGTCCTGGGATTAAAGGCGTGTGTCACCACTGCCCTCCCCCCCAACTTTATTTTATGTGTGTTTGTTGGCATCAAAGTCCCTGGAATTGGAGTTACAGTTATGAGCTGGCATGTGGGTGCTGGGAATTGAACTTGTGTTCTCTGGAAGAGTAACCAGTGCTCTTAACCACTGAGCCATCTCTCCAGCCTTCCCTTCCCCCCAACCCCAGGGTTTTCACATATGCCAGAAGGGAGCTCTGCTGCTGAACTATTATTAAGCCCTTGAAAAATGAGATTGTTTTGCATTTTGTTTGGTGTCCAAGTATCTAGAAATGGTAGAAAGCTTGCTGTAATCATCACTGTTTCTTCTGCATAATTAGCCTTTTGAAGATACATGAGGTAAAAATTATAATTATCTTAAGTATCCTGAATTAGTCATTTTTAAAGCTATGGATATTTTATCTACATGAAAATTTATTCATTATCTTTCTAAAATATAAACATCTTGATCCTGCAGAGGCATAGTTATTCAGATGAATAATTATTTCCATTTCTGCTTCTTGGCTGAAGGACTGTTTTGTGCTTGCTGATAAGTAATGTTTGGATGATAAGTGTCTTTAATGCATTCATTGCTAACAGGTAGCACCACCTCAGATATCTTTGTTGGTTTCTGGTATGTCAAAAGTAGGCTAAAAGTTCCTGAAGAAGTAGATACGCTGTCAGTGTTAACAAGTATTCATGGTAGCACTTGGGAAGCAAAGGTAGGTGGGTCTCTGAGTTTGAGGTCAGCCTGGTTTCCATAAGCAAGTTTTAGAACAGCTAGGACTATTACACAGAGAAGCCCTGTCTGGAAAAACCAAAAAGAAAAAAAGTATTGTGATCTGTGTAGTGTCTAAAAAGTCATCAAAATTATCCAGCTAATAATTTAGGTTCTAGAAGAGCCAGTTACGATGTATGCCAGTAATCTTAGCGCTTGGGGGTAGAGTTAGCAGAATCAGTAGGTCAAGGCTGGCCAGCTTCTTCCCCCCTGAACCATCTCACTGGCTGGATTTTGTAGTATTTCTGTTGCTATCATCTGAGAAATAAAGGAAGCTGGTTTTGAAACAGCAGAGTAAGTGAGAAAGGAGGGATTACTCATCCAGTGCAGCCAATGAGCCATTGCTGTGAAATGCTGACATTCTAATCTGTTACATCTATATTCTTAAAAACTAACATCAGATTCTAGTAAAACCTCAATTGGGGCTAGTCTATACAGAACTTGCTTATGCAACTGATGTTGAGTAGATGTTGTGTCCTTGTGGAAAAAAAATACCTCAGAATTTGAAATCTAAATGAAACGTTTGGTCAAGTAGAACAATGGTAGTGTTTTGGGTGGTGACAGGGAGGAGAGCAGAGTCAACCTGGGCCTCTTTCTAGAGTAGTGTTGGCTGATCTATTCCAGATCTGTGACTAGGATTTATATTAGAGTGCATATGATTACATCTTCCTCCAAGTACAGTAAATTTATCACGATTATGACAAGATCAGATATAGGAACAGTAACATATGATTTCCAGGCCCTTTCTCTTTTCATGAGAATGCTTCCTATAATGCAAGAAAGTTTCCTTTTAAGAAAAACAGCCTATTTGAGTAACTGATTCTCTTCTAATTTATGAAAAAAAAGTATTTGCATCTGAATAACAAGAGCTTTTAGTCTTTCATAATGAATTTCATTATGGTAGAAGCCTACTTTCTAGAATAGTCTAAGGGTATCGTCTTCTTAAGGCTTTGTCATATCTGAGATGATAAATACATATTTAGACTTTGTTTTACACAAGTTTTAATAGTGATTGCCACATACTTCCTACTTACAGGCCTTGTTTGAAAAGAAGTAATTTCCTGTTTCAGTAATGAGATGTTAAGACTCAGAAAAGAAGGGCAGTATCTTAGTAAAATTAAATAGTGTCATACTTCATTATTTGAACATTTGATAGTATCTTTTGCAAAAAAAAAAGGTAAAGCCATGTCTAGCAAATGCACACATGTAATATCATTAGGCAAAAGAGGATCTTGATTTCCAAGTTAACCTGGGCTGTGTATGTTTTTGGAGACAGGGTCTCTATATGTGCCTGGCTGTCTGGAATTCCAGGACAGCCAGGGCTGTTACACAGAGAAACCCTGTCACACAAACCAACAAATCAAACCCTATAACATCTTTCATATACCAACAACACATTTATATCTGTTTATTTGGAGTGGCTAAGTTTCTTAATATTACACATACCTATCTGGTGCTATTTTGACCCTGCTAAGTATTACAGGGAATATAAAAATTAAAAAATAGCCTTTTGTTATTAGACCTTATAGATCAGATAGTGGTGTCTAGAAAAAAAGATAAGCATTTGCTGTTACAGCTTTCAAGTCGGTCCTCTTCTTCTTCTGTGGGATTCAAGGTCAAATATAATAACCCTTTTTGTGACCAATGTTTTTACTAGTCTAGTTATCTTACTTAAAAAGCCCTGTTTTTTCCAATTACAATTTTTAAAAATCAATGTATATAAATGTTTTTTCTGAATATATTATGTGAATCAAATGCATAACTGCCTATCTGCAGAGGTCATTGGATCCATGGGACTAGTTACAGAACTTTTTTTTTTTTTTTTTGTAGTCCAGGCTGGCCTGTAATTCAGAGATCTGCCTGCCTCTGCCTCCCTAGTGCTGGGATTAAAGGTGTATGGCACTACTGCCCTGCCTAGTTAATTTTATTTCCTTGTAGGGAGTGACCAGTGTTGGTTAGACTGGTGTTCTTGTTTGCTTTCTGTTGCTATGGGAAACACCATGACCGAAAGTAACTTGGGGAGGAAAGTGTTTATTTTAGTTACAAGTCAGATATAGTACATCATCAGGAGAAGCCAGAGACTGGAGGAAAGAATGTTTACTGCCTTGCTCCCATTGGCTTGCTCTGCCTGCTTTCTTGTATATGGGCTATGATGGCACACGCCTTTAATCCCCATACTCTAGAGAGAGTCAGAGTCAGGTGGATCTCAGAGTTTTGAGGCTTGCCAGTGCTACATAGTAAGTTCAAGGCATAGTAAGACCTGTCTTCAAAAACAAAACAAAACACACCCAAGCACACACAGACAGATGGACCAGGTGTGGTGGCGCATGCCTTTAATACCAGAATTTGATTTGGGAGGCAGAAGCAAGAGAATCTCTGAATTCGGGGCTAGCCTGGGCTACATACCAAGCTCCAGGATAGCCAGGACAATAGAGAGACCTATCCTAAAAAAATAAATGAAGCCAGGTGGTGGAGGCACATACCTTTAATCCCAGCAGAGGCAGGTGGATCTCTGAGTTCAAGACCAGCCTAGTCTACAAAGGATTTCCAGTACAGCCAGAGTTGTTAAAACAGAGAAAGTCTTGAAAACTCATAAGAGAAAAAAAAACCCTTAAAAAAAAAAAAAAAGCTAAGATAGATATACTTTGTTTCTAATCCTTTTTTTTTTTTTTTCCAGATTGTTTTCAAGTCAGTGCATTTAAAAATGTATCAGTGGTTTTCTTTTTAAGCATTATCTCATCTGGTAAATGAAGATAGTACAGAAGGACATGTGATCCCTAGAGGTGTACCCATCATTGTGTTTTCAACATTTAAAACACCGACATGCATCAGCCACACTCCCTTTCAGTTTATCACTCCAGTTATCACCTCTTTGTTTAATGTTTTAACCTTCGCCCCAGTTTCTCTCCCTTCTCTCCTCCCACCTCTGTCTCTCTTGAGACAGGATCTCATGTGTGCCTCCACACTAGGTTTCTGTGATTGTGGACACTGAACAATTCTCTACCCGGTGAGCTGCATCCTTCAACCTGCTCCTCCTCTCTCATTTCATCTAGTGGAGTTTCAGCTGTGGTTAAGTCCAACTCTTGGCCTATTCTGTGCCTGCAACAGAATACTAGAAAAAGTATATTAACTCATCTCATTTTGGACTAATAGCCCCTGACTTCAAAGGTGACCCTCATTCCTGCTTAGCAGTTCTAAAATTCCTTAATTTGTTACCTTGGTTTTTAGAATAGCATAACTTCTCTTTTAGTGCAAACCTGTTTCCTTTCCCAGCATCACCATCAACTGTTAGAGTCTTGCTTTTTTTGAGAAAATGAGGACTAGGGATGTTACTCAGTTGATGAAGTACATACACAACCCTATGGGTGGGGGGGATTTTTTTATTTTCCTCTTTTTTGAGATGGGATCTCTGTGTAGTCCTGGCTGTCCTGGAACTCACCATGTAGACCAGGTGGGCCTCAAACTCACAGAGATCCACCTGTCTCTGCCTCTCAAATGTTGTAATTGAGGGTGTGTGCCACCACAACTGGCTAAAGCCCTATATTTGACTCCCTGTTACCACATAAACCAAGTGTGGTGCATACCTGTCTCAGCTGCATAAAGAGTTGAGAACAGCCTAGGAAAAAAGAAAAAGAACTGAAGGAACTAGGAGAGTTTACTTGTATGTATGTCACCTTCATTTGGCTATAGAGGTCAGCCTCCACTTCCAGTGAGAAATAATGCTTACAAGTTCATTGTTCCTAACACTCTTTAACTTGAATGTTAAATCCCATTCCCTTTTAATCTCAGAGCTTATTCTAGCAGTTCTTCCTGTTGTTTCCCTCTGCATAAGGCCCATTAGCAAGACTTTAAAAGTCCCAGAGTAGATGCTGGTAAATTCTGCTTCTGCTTCATAATTTATTTAATTTACAAAAGGTTACTTGGAAGCTTAGGTGCCATCACTCTGGAATTGATGCCGTATACAATGGCTCTGTTGCATTTCTTACTACACTGAGTGTAGAAATTATAGATGTGAGCCGCTTCGATGTTTGTTTATTTGTTATGTTCCTGTGTTTTGCCTGCATGGATGTGTGCACTGTGTACACAACCTGGTGTTCCCAGAAGTCGGAGAGGACTCCATATCACCTGGAACTATAGTTACAGACAGCTGTGATAGCTGTGTAGGTATCGTAAGCCAAATCCTGGTCCTCTGCAAGAGCAGTAAGTTGTAGTAGTTTTTTGTTTTGTTTTGTTTTTTACTCTTTGGAGGTGTCATCCAGCTTCCAAATAAATACACCTAGACTTGTTCTTACCTATGAATGCCATTTCTCCTTAACTACCTTTTACCTCTGGGCTTTTTACCTTTCTTTATTCTATGTATCTTTCTTTTCTTCTTACTCCATGGTTGGCTGGGTAGGTGGGAGGTTGGCTGGCCCCCGTGTTCTCTCCTCCCTAGATTTCTATTTCTCTGCCCGCCAGTCCTATTTCTCTCTCCTGCCTAGCTATTGGCCGTTCAGCTCTTTATGAGACCAGTCAGGTGTTTTAGGTAGGCAAAGTAACACCGCTTTACAGAATTAAACAAATGCAACATAAAAGAATACAACACAGGCTGGGCGTTGGTGGCGCAAGCCTTTAATCCCAGCACTCAGGAGGCAGAGGCAGGCAGATCTCTGTGAGTTCGAGGCTAGCCTGGTCTCCAGAGTGAGTGCCATGATAGACTCCAAAGCTACACAGAGAAACCCTGTCTTGAAAAACAAAACAAAACAAAAAAATACAACACAGCCAGGTGGTGGCGGCAGACACTTTTAATCCCAGGTATCAGGAGGCAGAGGCAGGTGAATTGCTGTGAGTTCGAGGCCAGCTTGGTCTACAAAGCCAGTTCCAAGATGTACTCCAAAGCGACACAGAGGATCCCTGGGCGGGGGGGTATGCAACACATTTGCATCATGAAACAAATATTCCACAGCATAGATGAACGTAATACATCTTAAACTAATATTGTACAACAGTGAGTGCTCTTAATGTCTGAGTCGTTGCTCCCACATTCATATACCATGGCATCCTGTACCCTCTTTCTGTTGTTGTTGTTCCTAAATTTTATTTATGAATTAATACAAAACATTTTTCTTGTTCCCTGTACCCTCTTTGTAAAGAATAGTGTTTCATGTAGCCAGGAACTCTGATTCTCCCAGCTCCCCCTCGTAAGTGCTTGGACTTAACAGTCCTGCCTTACTGTCTTAGAGTTACTGTTGCTGTGATAAAACCCAATGATCAAAAGCAGGTTGGGAAGGAAAGGGTTTATTTGGATCACACTTCCACACCATAGTCCATCTTTGAAGGAAGTCAACGCAGAAACTCAAACAGGATAAGAACCTGGGGACAGGAACCCATGCAGAGACCATGGAGGGTGCTGCTTACTGTGGGTTGTTCAGCCTGCTATTTTTTGCGGGGGAGGGGCTGTTTATTTATTTATTTTCCTGAGACAGGGTTTCTCTGTGGCTTTGGAAGCTGTCCTGGAACTAGTCTTGTAGACCAGGCTGGCTCTGAACTCAACAGAGATTCACCTGCCTCTGCCTCCTGAGTGCTGGGATCAAAGGCATGCCCCACCACCAGCCCAGGGAGGGTGCCAACCAACAAGAGCTGGGGGGCTTTCTCATCAATCACTAATGAAGAAAATGGCATTTTCTCAATTGAGGTTTCCTCCTTTAAAATGACTGTAGTGTGTGTCAAGTTGATTCAAAACAAAACAAAACAAACCAACCATCCAGTACACCTACCATATCCCCTTTTAAAAAAACGTGGGTTTTTTTTTTTTGTTTTTTTTTTTTTTTTCAGTAATAGTTTGTTGAGGTGTAATTGGTACATTATACAGCACACCATTTGAAGTGGACAGTTTGGTGAGTTTTGGTATATTTATGAGGTGTTCATCACTGCAGTCTATTTTAGAACATACTCCTTCCTTAAAGAAGCCTTACTTTAGCAGGGTGTGATGGCACACACCTTTGGTCCTAGCAGTCAGAAGGCAGAGGCAGGTGGATCTCTGTGAGATCAAGTTCCAGGACAGCCAGGGCTGTTATGCAGAGAAACCCTGACTTGGAAAACAATAATAATAACAATAATAGCAATGGTAATAATAAAAATAAGACCCATCTCAGGCATGGTTTTATGTTATAAGCTCCAAGAGAGGCCCAAGTCTGTACTGGGAGGCAACACGTAATTGGGGAAAGGGTAGTTTAGGGCCAGAAATGGACTTTGGAACAAAATCGAATGGACAAGTACGGTGCTTCTTTCTGGGAAAAGGAAAGAGGTTTTCAGTAAAGACATTTCTTTCCCCTGAGGCTTTAGAAATGTTCAAGGCTCCACCAGTGGTGGCGCACACCTTTAATCTCAGCACTCGGGCGGCAGAGGCAGGAGGATCTCAGTGAGTTAGAGCCCAGCCTGGTCTATAGAGTGAGTTCCAGGACAACCAGAAACATTTCACAGGGAAATCCTGTTGTTTTTTTAAAAAAAAAAAAAAAAAACGAAAGAAAGAAGAAATGTTCAAGGCTAGTTAGTAAGTAGATAAAGGTGTATGGTTTGAAAAGGTGGGAGACTTGGCTGGCAAAATGGCTCTGCAAGTAAAGGCAGTTACTGCCAAGTCAGAAAACCCGAGTTTGATCCCTGGGACCCACAAGGTAGCAGAGAAAGTTCCTGGAAGTTGCTCTCTTACCACCCACCATATGTTCTCACATGTGTGCCTTCTCTCCAACAAATAAATGTATTAGTCAATGTAGTTTTTAAAAATTTACAAAGGAAAAAAAAAAGGAGATAGAGAAATGATTGTGTTACGTTTTTAAAAATTTTGTGTGGGGGGGGGTGGGGGAAGGAAGGACAGGGAGAGGAGAGCGTGAGCACATTGACCTCAGGTCATCATGCCTGGCAGCAAGTGCCCGTTTCCAGAAGATGGCACCAGATCCCCTGGAACTGGTGTGGGTGCTTGGAATTAAACCCGGTCCTTTGCAAGAGCAGCCAGTGCTCTTAACCTCTGTGCCCTCTCTTCAGCCCAGTAAACACCTTTATTCTTTAAGTCATCATGCTGCTCAAATCTCATTTTAAGAGGCATGAAATTCCAAGTATAATTGAGTATAGTCCTAACTAAACTTTGATCAATGTAGACCAGGCTCATGTTTGCAGTAGTCCTTCTACAAGTGCTGAGATTAAAGGTATATGCCACCACACTCACTTTTTTGTTTGTGTGTTTTGTTTTTTTGACTGTGTTTCTCCTCTGTAGCCTTGGCTGTCCTGGAACTCACTCTGTATACCAGGATGGCCTTGAACTCAATGAAATCCACCTGCCTCAGCTTCACCTTAAAAAAAAAAAAGAAAAAAGAAAAAAGAAAAACATTAATTTATGTGTGAGTATATGGATGCCATAGTATATGTGGAAGTCAGAGGACAAGTTGTACTAGTTGGTCCTCCTTTTACCCCGTGGGTCCCAGGAATTGAACTGAGGTCAGGCTTGATGGTAATTACGTACCTTAACCAGCTGAGCAATCTCACCATTCCCCCAGATGCTTGCTGATACATTCTTAGAGACGGGGTCTCCTTGGGAGACAGGCAGGACCATTTCAGAACAGCCAGGACTATTTCACAGATCCTGTCTCAATTTCAATAAACAAACAAACAAACAAACAGGGAATCATAGGACCCAGGCTGTATTCAAACTTGCTATGACTCTGACTGAGCACCTGTTCCTCCTGCCTCTACTTTCCAAGTGCTAGGATTACAGGCATGTACTACCACACCTGGGTGTTCTTGGTGTTTTCATACAGTCTCACAATGCCCAAGTTGTTTTGTATGGTTTTGAGGTCTAGGGATTAAACCCAGGGTTTGGAAAATGTTAGTCAACTGTTCTACCACTTAGCTACATCTCCAGTCCTTAAAGGTACAGGGTAGTCCAGGCTTAAAATCATGTCCCAGTGTGTGTTGCAAAATTTAGTTTTGATTTTATTTTTCAAAATAACATATACTATAGCTTACACGGGCCTGGAACTAGGCATACCCTATGGTCTCATGCTGGAAGTAAGCCTCCTGCCTGTGCCTTCCAAGTGCTAGGATGACAGGCATGAGCCATCATGCCAATCTGTAAAATATTCATTTCCCAGGTTATTCATTGTTAGGGTATAAAAATACAGTTGCTGGCCGGGTGGAGGTGGTGCACACCTTTGATCCCAGCTCTTGGGAGGTAGAGGCAGGCCCATTTCTGTGAGTTCAAGACCAGCCTGGTCTACAAGAGCTAGTTTCAGGACAGCTTCCAAAGCCACAGAGAAACCCTGTCTTCAAAAACAAAAACAACAAGAAGAACAAAATGCAATTCTGTCTCTTGGCAGGTTTTCTATGCTGGTAATCTGAACTCGCCCTCATGCTTGATTAGCAAGCACTCTACTGAGCCAGCCCCTTGATGGATGGATTGTTTTGTTTATTATTTTTGTCTTGCTTTTGTTTTGAAACAGGGTCTATTGCGTTATTCATTCTGATAATTTGTATGTATTTTGTTTTGTTTTTGAGATAGAGTCATCATACTATTGTCCAGTCCCCATTTATAGTACCCCTTACTGCCTCAGCCCCTCAAAATTATAGGCACAAGCTACCATACCAGGCTCTGGTATTTTCTTCAGTAGATTCCTTAAAAATTCTTACCTAATGGTTTTGTATAGAAGTGACAAGAAGAAATGTCTGTTTTGTTCCTCATCTTATGGGATGGCTCTTTTTTGGTTTTGGTTTTGGTTTTGGTTTTTCAAGCCAGGTTTTCTCTGTCACTCTGGAGACCAGGCTGACCTCCAACTCACAGAGATCCGCCTGCCTCTGCCTCCCAAGTGCTGGGATTAAAGGCATGCGCCATACCGCCTGTGGGATGTTTCTTAATCTTTAATGTTAAGTATAGTTTTTGGTATGTAGCTTTTAGATGCCAAATAGAACATTGTTCCAGAATTTTTAATTTGGGAGTGCTAGTAAATGCTTCCTTCCTACCCCCATAGCCAGTAAAATGTGTCATAGTCTGGGGCTGCTTATGGATTCTTATACATTCTAGATAATACCTTTTGTTTATGTTTAAGGGATGGCTGCCATCAGGAAGAAACTGGTAATTGTTGGTGATGGAGCTTGTGGTAAGACATGCTTGCTCATAGTCTTCAGCAAGGACCAATTCCCAGAGGTTTATGTGCCCACAGTGTTTGAAAACTATGTGGCAGATATCGAAGTGGATGGGAAACAGGTGAGTTCAAGTTCCATAGTAACTGATTTCTTTGAATGTTAGGCTAGGCTGTTTTGTACACAGTGCAGCAGAAATGTTAGAAACAGAAGTTGATTTCCCCTGCCACCTTTCTTTTGGGATTCTGGTTGGTTGATTTATTAGTTAGTTTTTGAGACAGTTTCCTATAGCTCAGGCTGGTTTCTGTATCACTGTTGAACCAAGGCTGGCCTTAAACCCTTGATTTTCTAGACTCCATCTTGTTTTTATTTTTGAAATGGGGTCTCAAATATTCAGGATTTTTCTTCCTCAGCCAACTACATGAGGTCATTAATTACAGGTATGTGCAGTGATGCCCAGCTAGTATAGTATGTTAGATTAGCTGCTCTAAATTGAGGATTTATCATTGTAGATCCAGAAATACAAATAATATAGAGAATACAGGCTGGGCATGATAATTCAGGGAGGGAGGAAATCAGAGGACCTGAGTTCAGTTCCTAACACCCACATGGGCAGCAGGCGCACATTTTATGTAATTTGTGCATACATACAGTTAAAACATTCATACACATAATATAAAAATAAATAATTTTAAGTTTCAGATCAGCTTCAGCTAGAGAGTAAGAGGGTGCCCATTAAATAAATAAATTCAAAAATACGTTAACTAAAAGGGGGCTGGAGAAATGGCTCAAATGTTAAGAGCACTGACTGCTCTTCCAGAGGTCCTGAGTTCAATTCCCAGCAACCACATGGTGGCTCACAACCATCTCATAATGAGATCTGGTGCCCTGCTCTGGCATGCAGACATACATGGAGGCATGAAGTTTTTATTCATAATAATAAATAAATAAAATCTTTAAAAAAAATAGGTAACTAAAATAGATGAGTAAATGGAATTAGGGATGTAGCTCAGCTGGTAGAGCAAATGCGTTCAACCTCCAGTACCACCTGTGTGGCGGCTTGTTTCTGATCATAGTACTTGGCTGGTAGAGCTTGGAAAATCAGAAATTTAAGGTCATTCTCAACTACATTTGAGATAAACTAGGTGGAAATTTGTTGAGATCTTAGCATATATACTCAACTGATTTGGCCAGGTCAGCATTTTTGAAGGTCATTTCTCAAAGGCCTAGTGAATGTATTACTGATTTTATTATGACATTCCATCTGTATAAAGTAACTGTGAGGTGTTGTGTTTCTGTAACTATGCACTAAAAGGATAGTTTTGGGGGCCAACAGTATGTCCTCTTTGGCATATTAACTTAGCCTAGAGACAGGGTTTCTCTGTATCTTAGGAGGCTGTCCTAGAACCCACTCTGTAGACCACGCTGGTCTCGAACTCACAGATGCCTGCCTCTGCCTCCCGGGTGCTGGGATTAAAGGCATGAGCTGCCACTGCTCAGCCTACTGTTATCAATCATAATGTAAGTATCTTATATATTTGGTATATGACCCCTGTGAAAGTATCATTTGATTCCCAGGTTGAGGCCCACTCCTCTAACATATACCCTTTCTTGCTCTTAAAATTCATGGCCTCAGTGTGTGTGTGTGTTGTTGTCTCTAAATATATAAGTACAACAAACTCAGTCTGTATAACATTAACTTTATGTTATGTTTTCAGAGCTAACCATTTGGAATTGATAACTAGTTGGTGTACTCTTTTTCTGGGAAAGACTGTTTCTCCAGCTCTCAGCTGGAGTTGCCCTTAGTTCCTTGTGTAGGGTTTTATAAACTACAGTGGTTTATTAACTGGACATTTGGATGTATAGTGTTCTGTTTATAAATTTGCTACTTTGGCCCCGGTGGTGGCAGCGCAGGCCTTTAATCCCAACACTAAGGCAGTGGCAGGCAGATCTCTGTGAGTTCGTTACCAGTCTGGTCTACAAGAACTAGTTCCAGGACTGCTTCCAAAGCCACAGAGAAACCCTGTCTCGGGGTGGTGTGTGTGTGGGGGTGCTATTTTGATTATACTGTTTAAACAACCTGTATTTGATTCTCAAAAAGATGAATGGCACTTTTTACTATTTTGGACAGTTTGCTGTTTGTATATAGTGAGTGTCTTTTTTTTTTTTTTTTTAAATGGGTAGTAATATTAACGTTGCACTTATGTTGTTGTTTTTCCTATTGTAGGTAGAGTTGGCTTTGTGGGACACAGCTGGACAGGAAGATTATGATCGCTTGAGGCCTCTCTCCTATCCAGACACTGATGTTATACTGATGTGTTTCTCCATTGACAGCCCTGATAGTTTAGGTGAGTAGCTTTGCAGGCTGGTTGCTTGTCACTGCCTATTTAGATGTGAAGGATGTGTTTTGGGAGTCCTTTTCGTTAGTCAGTGGTTGCAAATCAAATATTCTGACATTATTTCAGAAAAGTAATCATGCCAGGAGTTGGTGGCTCACGCCTTTAATCCCAGCACTTGGGATGCAGAGGCAGGTGGATCTCTGTGAGTTTGAAGCCAGCCTGGTCTACAGAGCTAGTTCCAGGACAGCTAGGGCTGGTATACAGAGAAACCCTGTCTTAAAAAACAAAACAACAAAAACTCAAAGCTCACCTCCACAGTGACAAACTACTTCAAGGCCACACCTCCTTTTTGTGCCATTCCTGTGGGCCAAACATTCAAACTCATGAGTGTGTGTGGGCCATTCCTATTCAAACCACCATAAGAACCCAGAGCAAGGTAGAAAGAGAAAATGACCTTGGCAGCTATGACCTTTCTACCAGCAGTGACAGGCATGGCCTGTAGTGAGCCTTTTACTGTGGGGCAGAATCCAGAGCTCTTATTTGGATTCCCACCCCCCAAGAAGCTCAGCAACACCTTTTCACTCTTTGTTGGTTTTTGAGACAGGGTTTCTCTGTAGCTCTGGCTTTTAGAACTTGCTCTGTAGACCAGGTTGGCCTTAAACTCAGAGATCCTCTCACCTCTGACTCCTTAGTGCTGGTATTAAAGATATGCACTGCTACCGCCCAGCTTATTTTGCCTTTTTCTATGATTTTTGAGATTAATGGATTTTTAATTTTCATTATATAGTGCCCCAAATGTTCTTTTAATGGTGTGTGTATACTTGAAGGTCAGAAGACAGTAAGGAGGAAACAGTTCTCTTGTACCACTAACTGGAGTCCCGTTGGTGACAAGCACCTTTACCTGCTAAGTGATCTTGCCAGCCCCTGATGTGCTTTTGAAACAACAGTGGAAAGGGAAATGCCCTTAAAATTTAACTAGGGTTCTTAGAGTTCTTCAAAAATGGAATTAGAATTTATTCTCAAATACTGTACATTTTTTTCTTTCAGAAAACATCCCAGAAAAATGGACTCCAGAAGTCAAGCATTTCTGTCCCAATGTGCCCATCATCCTGGTTGGGAACAAGAAGGATCTTCGGAATGATGAGCACACAAGACGGGAGTTAGCCAAAATGAAGCAGGTATGGTGTGGGGGTGGGAGGAACTGGAGTTTGGTTTTCCTTTTTTTAAATCAAGTCTCACTGTGTAGCCTTGGCTGGTCTGGAATTCAGACATCTGCTTACCTCTCTGTTTCCTGAGTGCAAGGATCTTAAGGTGTGCCCCACTACACCTAGCTTTCCCTATTGTAGTCTTAAATTTTGTCACCCTGAGGAAACCCTCACAAACCATGCTATTACAGAATACCAGAAGTCCTTTGCAGACCCAACCTTCATTGGCCTGACCAAAAGGATTTCCAGAGGCTCCTTAATCACTAAGATGGAATGTCTCTTAAGAGTTAGATGTGTTCCTAAGGACTGGCACCCTAGGAAGAAACCATCTCAGCAGAAGTTACTGCTTCAGATACAGGCAGCTCCTTTCCCTCTCCAGTGGCCAAAGAAACGGGATACCCTAAAGGTAGTTATTAGTCCATGCAGAAGGTCCAAATTCCATTTTAATAAATAAATCTTGACCTTTCAGGAACCAGGTGCTCTAATGTCAGAACTTCTCTAGCGAAGGAGTGTTAACATATTTAACCCAAAGAAACCCAGGTTTCCACTCTTGACCTCAGTGTTAAGGCCAGGCTCTAGCCATTAGCAGGTATTCAGTCTCTAAAGCTATATAGAGGCAATAAATGCTCTTGTTATTATCTAACTTGTGCCCTTGCACTGTACTCAATAAACTATTTTTGGGCAGGGAGTACAGTTCAGTGTCTTGCTTAGCACCAGTGTATAGCAAAAAAGGTTATGTATTGCCCTGAATTCCTTACTCAGTCTCCCAGTTTTTCTGACCTCTCTCTGCCTACAATAAAAGAGCAGGTTTAAGACATTAGTTTCAGGGTATGCATATACGTTTTGAGAATTTTATGAAAGAGCTTAGAGCTGGGCAGTGGTGGTACACACCTTTAATCCCCACACTTGGTATCTCTGTGAGTTTGAGGCCAGCCTGGTGTACAGAGCTAGTTCCAGGATAGCAGGCTACACAAAGAAACTGTGTCTCAAAAAACCACAATAAATATAACAGCTTAAAGCAGGGTTGATTGAAGTCTTTTCAGCCAAGAGTGGTGCCATGTGCCTATAGTTCCAGCTGTTTAGGAGTTTGAGGCAGGAGAATCATCAGGTCATCCTCAACAACATAAACATAGGCCCTGTCTCAAACAAAACAGAAAAACAGTCTTAAGCCGGGTGGTGGTGGCACACACCTTTAATACCAGCACTCGGGAGGCAGAGGATCTTTGTGAGTTCAAGACCAGCCTGGTCTACAACTACCAGCTAGTTCCAGGACAGCCTCCAAAGCCACAGAGAAACCCTGTCTCAAAGAAAGAAAGGAAGGAAGGAAAGAAAGAAAAGAAAGAAAGTCAATAAATGCTTTGTATCTTCCTAAGTAAGACTGAGCTGAAGCTCTCTTCTCTCTCTACTAGGAGCCGGTAAAACCTGAAGAAGGCAGAGATATGGCAAACAGGATTGGCGCTTTTGGGTACATGGAGTGTTCAGCAAAGACCAAAGATGGAGTGAGAGAGGTTTTTGAAATGGCCACGAGAGCTGCTCTGCAAGCCAGACGTGGGAAGAAAAAATCTGGGTGCCTCATTTTGTGAAGCCTTGTGCAAGCACAGCCCTCATGCGGTTAATTTTGAAGTGCTGTTTATTAATCTTAGTGTATGATTACTGGCCTTTTCATTTATCTATAATTTACCTAAGATTACAAATCAGAAGTCATCTTGCTACCAGTATTTAGAAGCCAACCATGATTATTAATGATGTCCAACCTGTCTGACCAGCCAGGGTCTTTCTGACACTGCTCTAACAGCTCTCTCTGCACTCCACCTGACACCAGGCGCTAAGTCAAAGAATTTCTTAACTTCTTGCTTCTTTCTAGAAAGAGAAACAGTTGGTAACTTTTGTGAATTAGGCTGTAACTACTTTATAACTAACATGTCCTGCCTCTCATCTGTCAGCTGCAGGGAACTCTGGTGAGTCACTAAGGCAGAGCTTTACTCCTTAACAGATTACATTGGCAGAGCTCTGGGGAAGGCATCCAGGGTTTTGAGAACTTGCTCAGCCAGAAAGGCCGAAGTCCACGCAGCTGTGGCAGATTTGCAGTTCTGTGGTCTCATGTTAGTTACCTTATAGTTACTGTGTAATTAGTGCCACTTAATGTATGTTACCAAAAATAAATATATCTACCCCAGACTAGATGTAGTATTTTTTGTATAATTGGATTTCCTAATACTGATATTTGTCATTCCCACAGAACGTGTATTGTTTTTTGTTTTTTCTTTTCTTTCTTTCTTTTTTTTTTTTTTTAAGAAAGTGTATTTGGAAATAAAGTCAGATGGAAAATTCATTTTTAAAATTCCCATTTTGTCACTTTCTCTGATAAAATATGGCCATATCTCCCCTATTCAGCCCTATATATCACCCCAGTACCCCTTTCCAGACTGAACTAAGTAAATAGAAATTTGGTTTCACGCCTGAGGCAGTTACACCTTTGAGGTGGCATAGCCTTTCTCACCTGGACTGCAGGGTCTGGCTCTAAGTCACAGTGCTCCTTTATCCACACTGTATCCAAGTTGCCTCCCAGGGGAGCCACCAGTTCTTAAGGGTGGCAAGGGAGGTTTTCTCTTCTCTCCAGCTGACTAAACTTTTTTTCTGTACCAGTTAATTTTTCCAACTAATAGAATAAAGGCAGTTTTCTAAACTTCCTGTATCCTGGTGTGTGTTTTGCTTTCAACTGGGCTAGGGACAGGAGATGGAAGACTCAGCTTGCATGGTTCTAGCTCCTTCCACTCTCAAGCTCATCTAGACTAACGTGGCTCCTCCCATGAACATGAAATGACTATCCTGTACACATCCAAATCTAAAAAGAGGAGTCGGGGGCCCTGTAAGGTGAAGGGGGAGCTGGATTTTCTGGACTAAGACCAAGCGGGGGGAGGGGGCAGAAAAATAGGACCACCAGAGACATGGATGTTGGAGTGCTCTTGTCCTGAGAAGGGCTGATGCCTCTGTCGTCCGCCTTCCACCTAACCCTTTCTAAAACAGCCACAGGAACTCACTCTGACAGCCAGTTCTCAGTACTATTAGAAACAACACAGCGGGGCACACCTTTAATCCCGGCACTTGGGAGGCAGAGAGGGAGACCAGCCGCGTCTACAAAGCGAGTGCCAGGACAGCCTCCAAAGCTACACAGGGAAACCCTGTCTTGAAAAACCAAAACAACAAAAAGCCTCCTAAAAGAAAACTCCATACAACATGACTAGGAGGGGAAAGTTACACAATATAAGTGAGCTGCTTCAGCCGTTACGGACTGCGGCCAGCTTCCTAGGCGGGACCCTAGACTAATTAAACCGTGAAGAGTCGCCATGGCGGTTGCCTCTAAACCAGTACTGCATTGCCTGGGCTAGACCAGACGCGCCCAAGACTCCGCTAGGCGCTTGGACCCGCCGCACCCTCTGGGCTGGCCCTAGCTGGGGGAGGGTAGAGGCCGGATAAGGCGGGACCCTGGAACCTAGAGCGGGCTGTGGGGCCGGAAAAAAGCGGATACCACGTGACCTCACCATCTACCAGTTAAAGGGGGGTGCTGGGCTCCCACTGCACCAGTGTGGCTTCTGTTTTGAGCTCACCAGCTTCTGCATCATGTGTGCAGCCCGGCTCTCCGCGGCGGTGCAGTCCACCGTGTATGCCTTCTCCGCGCGCCCGCTGACGGGCGGGGAGCCCGTGAGCCTGGGCTCCCTGCGGGGCAAGGTGCTGCTCATTGAGAATGTCGCGTCCCTCTGAGGAACAACGACTCGGGACTACACCGAGATGAACGATCTGCAGAAACGCCTCGGGCCCCGTGGCTTGGTGGTGCTCGGTTTCCCGTGCAATCAGTTCGGACATCAGGTGTGCGGGGCAGGGTCGGGAGGAAGGGGCCCCGGGCTCCCAGAGGCGGGATACCCGCTCACTTTCCCTCTGGTGTTGGTAGCAGTTGGAATTCAGGCCTGTACCGGGGTTGTGCAAGGCGGGCAATTCCTGGTGACTCATGGGAAACTCCTGTTTTGCAGTGTTTTCTGAAATCCTAGACCATAAATGCTTTTGTCTCCTCTAGGAGAATGCCAAGAACGAAGAGATTCTGAATTCCCTCAAGTATATCCGACCCGGTGGGGGGTTCGAACCCAACTTTACATTGTTCGAAAAGTGCGAGGTCAATGGTGAGAAGGCTCACCCGCTCTTTACCTTCCTGCGGGAGTCTCTGCCAGCGCCCAGTGACGATCCCACTGCGCTCATGACAGACCCCAAGTACATCATTTGGTCTCCGGTGTGCCGCAACGACATTGCCTGGAACTTTGAGAAGTTCCTAGTGGGCCCCGACGGTGTTCCAGTGCGCAGGTACAGCCGCCGCTTTCGCACCATCGACATTGAACCTGACATAGAAGCCCTGCTGTCCCAGCAGCCTAGAGGCTCCTAAGGCATTCCTGGCATCCGGGTTTGGTGAGCTCCGGCTGCACTCTGGGGGAAGTTCTTCCATGATGGCGTTATCTCTAAATTTGCATGGAGAAACACCTGATTTCCAGGGAAATTCCCTCAGATGGCGCTGGTCTTGTCCATCCCCGCTGCCTTTCTGCCTAAACAAAGGTGATTTTCACCACTAATAAAGTGCTGAATGTCAAAGAACTGTATGTGTGTCCTGTGTCAATGTCACCTTTTTGATAACCTCATTGTCAAGGACAAGGAACTTAATCATGAAGTCTGAACTAACCTTTTGACTGCATCTTGTCCTTTCCTTTCTCCCTCTACCAGGACAAGCTTAAGGGTGGTCCCAGGTCCCTGTTACAGCAGTCCTTACTCCACAAAGAGGAAGGCAGTAAGCGCGAGGGCTAACCGCCTGATGCTTAGGGCTGCCTAATCCCAAGAGTCAGCTCCTTTCTGAGTTTTGCTGGGTTTGGAAATGGTCACAGGCCCTTAGTCACATTAGGACTCTAGAATCGGGTTTGGGATTTAGCTCAGTGGTAGAGTTAAGACCCTGGGTTTGGTCCTCAGCTCCAAGGGGAAAAAAATCTGGAGTCTAGATCCTTCCCTAAGTGTTAAGACCCACATAAGTCTGTTTTGCACAGCCTTGTATAATGTTACCAGCTTCTCCTTTGCTGCATCTTTCCATATGCTACCCCTTGCTTTTAAGTTCTGCTGGGTGTTGATGGAGTCAAAGTGAAAAGGCAGTGGTCATGCCTCTCTCTAGTGCATGACAGTGGGGAGGAAGATCTGAGACAAGTCCAGACTATTTGACAAAATATGTGGGGTTTACACTGTTTTGTGTGGAGATGTAGTTCCTAGCACTGGGGTACAATTGCACATTTAGGCCTAGAGTAGAACATATCTTAAGGCCCAGCAGCTGCTCGGGTTCCACCCCTTCATTATCTCAGGCCCACCTGGAGCTGTTTCTTATCACAGGCTCTGGAGACTGCTGTAACCAGGGTCAGCTGTTGGGAACATGAACCCAGAGACTTGTGGGCTGTGAAACAGCCTATAGTGTATGTGTGCTGAACTGGCTGTAAAGGTCTTCCTACACCTGAACCAACAAAAAAATTTCCCCTGATTCTAAACAAATGTGTATACATTTAGGTAGGGACTAAACCTATGCCCTCACACATACTACAAAAAATTCTTGCCAAAAAAAGGCTATGTAGCCCAAGGTGACCCCTAACTCCCAGCAATTCTGGCTCTGTCTCCTGATTGCTAAGATGACTGACTGCCACCATGCCTGGCTAGCCTGTACTAACATTCTACTAACCTCCACCAAGTGCCAGGATTACAGGTCAGAGCCACTGTACCCATGTTGCAGGTTACTTTTGTTTCTCTAGAAGACCAGGTCTGTCCTTGAACTCCTGATGGACCTGCCTGTCCATTTCCTAAATTATGGACATGTACCATCATGCCTGGATTCCCCAGTATACACACAAAAATATACACATACTTTTTTCTGGAAACAGATTCATTATGTATCCCAGGTTGGCCTAGAACTCATTATATATATCAGGCTGGCCTCAGACTCACAGATCTGCCTGCTCCTGTCTCCTGAGTACTGGGATTAAAGGAGACTTTTCAAAATAATTTTTAAACATGTACTAATGTTTTAAATATGTTTTTAACATGTTCCACAGCACTCCAAAGCTACTTAACTGGAAAGTCTGCTCTTCTCAGTGACCCCCTATCCACTCAACTCTCTCTTTACCCTTTTGAGACCAGACAGTGTGCTGAAACATTCTCTTCTTCTCTCATTGTGGATGGGAGCCCAGGCCCTTCCTGACTCCAACCTCTTCCCTCAGGCTGGGTAGTGACTCACCCTCCCTCACCCACTATTTTCCCTCTTAGTTAAAGCCTTGGGCTGCCAGGACAGCCTCCTAACATGACTGATCCTGGGTGGGAGCATTCTTCCTCAGATACCAGGCAGCAGTTGCACGCAAAGAAAATCCCTCCCAACCCCGTCTTCTTCAGAAACCCTCAGAATAATGCCCACTACTACCACTTCAGTATATTTCCAAGCAGTCCAATAGCTCCCCTCAACACACACACACACACACACACACACACACACACACACACACACACACGCCACACACAAAAAACAAAAACATTCCACCCTGTAGCTGCCTCTAGCCTTGCCCTGTGCCCACCAAACCTGCTGATTCAGCAGTTCAAACAAGCATAGCACTGAGCTCTTGGAGGACCCTGACCTCTGGCCAACATGACTGCAGGGCACTGTTTGCTCTGGGAACTTGCAGCAGCATGAGGTCATAGACCTTCTGAGAAGCCAATGGGCCCTGTGGTTACTTAACTAGGTTCAAAACTTCCATTTTAGCAGTTTAACAGAAGTATTGTTTTTGTTTGTCTGTTAAAATGACAAATCTGATCAAATGAGGCCAGATACTTCTGGCACAATTAATCTTTGATCAATTGACTTCCTTCTATCCCAGTGTAGTTCCCCAAACAACAAAGTTTTCATTTTTATAAAAATGAGGTTTCTCCTTTCTGTTGGTTCTGAGAATATGCCCTACTTCCTTAAAACTACCATAAATGGTATAGAAGAAAACACTAACAAAAGAAAAGGGAAGCTGCCACCCTCTAATGTAGGTTCTGAACTGTCAGCAATGACTTTCTTTTTCCATAAATAACAAGATTAACAGTAATGTTTTGCAATTCATAACATTTTTAAAGTCTTTCATTCTGTGGTACTGGAGATGGAGCCCAGGACTTTGTGCACACTAGGCAAGTACTCTATTAATCAGTTACATCCCAGGCTCTTTTTCTACTCTTGATTTTTGTTCTTTGAGACAGAGTCTCCTTCTGTAACACAGGCAACCTGGAACCTTCTATATAGCTCAGGATGGATTTGAATTCCTGACAAGCCTCTTGCCTAGCCTCACAAATCACTGGTATTATGGGCTTTCAATTACCATATTCAGATTCATTTTACTTGTGTATGTGTATGGTAGTGGAGATTGAATCCAGGGCTTTTGGCATGTTTGGCACTGTACCAGTGAACCGAATCTTCAGCTACTTTAGAGACAGGATCTTATTGAATTGCCCAGGCCAGTCTTGATGTCACTCTGTAGTTAAGTTTGGCCTTAAACTCTTGATCTTTTCCTTGTAGCTTCCTGAGTATCGGGTATGGGTTTCACAGTCTCAGTTGTAATATTCTCAAAGCACTTAATTTTTATTTTCAAAAAGGATTTATTTTTATGCGTAAGAGTGAAATTTATTTTATTTAATTCATGTGGATGAGTTTTGTTTTGTTTGTTTGTTTGTTTCTTTTTTCGAGACAGGGTTTCTCTGTGTAGCTTTGGAGCCTGTCCTGGGGTTAAAGGCATGCGTCACCATCACCTGTCTGTGAATGAGTGTTTTGCCTGAATGCATAAGAATGTCTATGGAGGTCAGAAAATGGTTTTTGGATCCCCTGGAACTGTAGTTATGGATAATTTGTTATAATTGATTTAAAAACAGTGAGAAGGGCTGGGCAGTGGTGGCACACAGGGGGTGGGGTGGGGCAGAGACCAGTCCCAGGGGACAAGAGTATTGATTGGAGAAGAGAGAGGGAGACAGGGAGAGAGGGGGGGAGGGAAAGAAAGAGGGAGAGGGATATGGGGAAAAGGGGAGAGAGAGAGAGATGGGAGGTGAGCAAGGCTCATGAACATGATAGCCAATGCGCACAGGCGGTGCTCTTAGAGGCTGTAGCTGAGGATGAATCATGCCAGGACTCCCAGAGCAGGCCAGTAGAGAGATGCCTAAATACTAACACAATTATGAGCCTTCATATGGGTAGTGAGAATCAAACCCAGGTCCTCCTAAAAAAACAGGTGTTTTTAATTGCTGAGCCACCTCTCCAACCCCCCCCCCTTTTTTTTTTCTTCTGAGACAGGGTTTCTCTGTGTAGCCTATCCCGGCACTAGCTCTGTAGACCAGGTTGGTCTCGAATTTAAAGAGATCTGCCTGCTTCTGCCTCCCGAGTGCTGGGATTAAAGGCGTGCGCCACCAACGCCCGGCCCCTTCAAAGAACTTTTGTAGAAGGAACTACCAGGGTTGACCTCCCAAATGTAGTACAGAATTATCACATGGTGGACTGTCTTGCATTTATTTAGACTTTTATTTTGTTGAGACAGGAGGTCTCAACATTTTGTAACTCAGACTGGCCTCCAGCTTGCTATGTACCTTTAATTCCTGATCCTCTGTCTCCATCAATAGTGGGATTACAGGCTACATTGTCTATTTTTTTCTTTCCTTCTTTTGTTGCATTTTATTTATTTATTACAAGTGTGAATATCAGAGGTCAAGAGTGGGATCTCTCCTTCCACCGTATGGGTCTCAGGGATGAGGTTCAGGCCATCGGGCTCAAAGTAGGCACTGTTACTTACTCATCTATCTCATTGCCCTCCCCTTAAATCACATTTACGTCTATTAATTTTACGAGTGTTTGTGTGTGTGGTGGTCAGAGGACGACTCTCTGAAGTCAGTCCGGAGTCAGCCTTTTCCTTCCACCATGAATCCCTAAGGTGGAACTCAAGTCACCAAACTTGGCAGCAGATGAGCCACTGTCTTTCAAGCCCTTGGCTGCTGCTGCTTCTTTTTCCCCCCATTATTTATGCATTTTTTATTTCCCTTTTCAAGGTCTTACTATGCAGCCACACTGGTCTAGAATTTGAGATGCTGCAGCCTCAATTTCCCTAGGTGGAATAATAGGCTGGAACGGGGTAGCATTCTTAGCTTCTAGTCTGTTTTAAGTACACATTTAACTTTTCCCAACTTCTCTTTTATATGTCTAGGACAGATATCCCAGAGAGAGTAAATTATGTCAATTAGCTAAAACTCAACAACAGTTAATATTCTCTCTTTCACTGGACAGTTCCCCTTCTATCATCCCAACACTAGTCAGTTTTCTCTCCCAAAGCCACAGTAATGGATCTGAGTCCTGGATGCATCTCCGTGCTGTCAAACACCTTCAGGCATTTCACCTTGTTCCTGCCTGCCATTAAGGCAAGCCTTGTATTCCCACTAGCCGGCTTCCTGGCTTTCGATCTCCTTAAACTCTTTTAATCTTCAGTGCTCTTCTCTTTGGCTTAATCCCCACTCTTTGATCCTGAACTGCATATTTCAGGAAGATTTTCTCATATCTATGCTTCCTTCCAACAGTTTCTTTAGAACTATACTCAAACACTACTTAAGTCAAAGGCGTCTTTTTACATTGTCTGCCATTCCTACAGCTTTTGGTTTACACCCTTCAATGACTTCTATACACAGGAGTGGTTTGTGAAAGACCTTTTTTTTGTTTTGCTACTTTTACATTTTTTTTCTTTTTAAGATTTTTTTGTTTTTGTTTTTGAGACAGGGTTTCTCTATAAGATTTACTTTTTATTCAAATATGTGTGAGTGTATGTGTGTGTATCTTCTGCGCAGGTGCCCACAGGGGCCAGAGGGTGACATCAAATCCTCTGGTGCTGTAGTTACGGGCAGTTATGAGACAGATATCTGCCTTGGGAGTCTGTGCCCTCTGGAAGGGCAAAAATACTCTTTACCCTGAACTGTCTTTCCACCCCTTATTCTGAGACAAGGTCTTATCAACATTACAGGTTGATCCTGCACTCTAGGGGACACAATGCCCTCTGACTTTGGAGGGCACCTGCATGCAGGTGGAGCACATACACATAAAATAAATAATCTGTTTTTAAAAGATCTGTATTATAATAGATTGTAGGAAGGTAAGGGAATTGGGTGTGTTTTGTTTGTTTTTCTTTTGAGGGGTGCTAAGAACCAAGGGCTTGCACATATTTGCCTATGGTTCTACTACTGAGCCCTACCCAACTCCCACCCCACAAAATTTATTTTCCTTATTGTCCAAGAACAGGATTTGCCTGAGAAATCGAGACTCGCCAGTTTCCTGACCTCCTCCTTGATGGAGGCTTACTTTTTTCTCCTGTGCGGAAGCCATTGAAAAATGGTTTTCAGCATATGCAATCTTTGTTCCAGGAAACAATTAAAATGCTAGACCTCATTCCTTCCTTGGCTGCTATCCTCCAGCTGCTACTCTCTTTGACATGGAGGGCTGACAGGATTCTGGCGACAGGTTAATACAATTTTTTTTTTTTTTTTTTTTTTTTTTTTTGCCAGGTGTGGTGGTTTACACCTTTAATCTGAGTGTGAGGTCAGGCCAGCCTGGTATACATAGTGAGTTTCAGGGCAGCCAGGGCTACATGAGACCCTGAGACCCTGTCTCAAGCAAACAAGTTTCACTGTTGTATGACTGTACCGTCAACTCAGCCACAGTGCCCGTGTCGGGAACAAAGGACAACTTCAGGAGCCAGTTCTCTTGTTCCACCTTAAAATGGGTTCGGGGGATCTAACCTAGCCGTCACGCTCGCACGGAAGCACCGTACCCACGGAGCCGCTTCGCCACGCCTTACTTGAGACAATTGTCACTGGCTGGACCCCAATGTCCGGCCCTCGTTTGAGACAATCGCTAATGGCTGGGCCGCACCGGACCCTCCAGATCCCAGTGTGTCTGTGCGCCTGGCTACCGGGGCTGCCACGGCAGTCAAGCCATTCAGTCTTGCATTTGGGCGGTCTCGCTGGAAGCCGAGCGGCAGCGAGCGGGTTTCTCACACTCGGATTTGTCACCAGGCTAACCCCGCAGGCTAGGATGAAGCGAGTGCCCGAGGGGTCGGGGGCGGGCCTGTAGGAGCCAGACCTGTCCACACCGCAGGGGCCGACAGCGCGCTTCCTGAAGAAGCGGCTCCCACGCGGAGGGACGCGGCCAGCGCCTCCGGGCGGCCAGCCCTCTTCCGTCCGCTCCTGCCCCGGGGCACAGCGCGTGGGGGCGGGCGGGGAGGAGAGGCGGAAGCTGACGGCGGCCCCGAGCGCGCGCACGTGCGTGCTTACGTGCGTGCGTGGGCGCGGCCCACAGCACGCCGTGCGCTAGGCGGATGTCCGGGCCGGCTGGGCCGGGGCGGCGGACGAGATGGCGGAAGGCCGAGGCAGCCGTGAGCGACCGGATGTGGAGACCCAGAAGACGGAGCTCGGAGCCTTGATGGGGACCACGCTCCAGCGTGGGGCGCAGTGGTGAGCGTCCGGCCCGCCCCTCCACCGCGCAGAGCCTCAGGCCGGGCCGCTGGCCCTCGGGCCGTGCCCCTGTCCCCAGCTGTAGGTAGAGGCTGGCCGGGGGCGGCGCCTGGAGTGTTTGAAAGAGTTGGCTTGACAGCCGCCGCTGGTGAAAGAAAGCCCGAGATCAGCTGGGGCACTGCGCTGACCACACCGGGGTGTGTCTTGGCCCATTCGTATTCCCGAGGGTCTTGGGCCGGCGGGGACAAGGGATGTAGAATGTGGTAAAAGGGGAGTGCTCGGCTCGGCGGGGGCGGGAAGCTGGGGGAGCAGCGAACCACCGAAGACTTGGGCACTTGATGGTGACCTTGCGGGGAGGCGTCCACCCCTTACAGACCTCGGTTCCTTAACAATGAAGACGAGGGTAGCAATTTGTGGCTTATGGCGCTCAGCGGGTTGGGAGAAGATCAGAAGTAGACACTTTGTAACTTGTAAACTGCGGAACAGATTCAAGGCCAGAAGCTGAATGAATGTCTAAGGACCCAGATTGTCAGACGTCAGGAACAGTTGTGGCGGTAGCTAGATCTAGGAGTGGGAGACGAACAGAGCTTGAATCCTGGAGCAGAATGGAAGATTGAAAGTTCCAAGATTTTGCCAGGCATGGTGACATGCTTTACTGTTTTGTAGGGGCAGAAGAAGCTGGAGGCTTGCTGAAGTTTCAGGGCCAATCTCTTACATAGTGAGCATGACCCCTCCAGAAAAATCCGAGGTTTAGAAGATCAGATTTAAATATGAGGCGTTTTAATAGATTGTTTGCTAGAAGGGATAGTACTCACCAGAGAAATGACTGGGTGGTGCTACTGTGTAGGAGTCAAAAACTGGGGTAAGTTTTCCATTGAGGAAATGAAAAAGATAACAAATTTTGTGTGTGTTGGGGGGTGCCTTTCAGGTGTAGTTGTGTTGTTATATTGAGCTAGTGAAAAGCCAAGTAGAGGCACTTTAGAAATTATTCTGCAAGGGATGACACATTGAAGAATTCTCAGCTTGGCATGGAACTCCACGCCTGTAATCTTAGCACTGCTGTTAAGTTTCTGGGCCAGCCCGAGTGACATAGTAAAGCTCTGTCTCAAAGAAATAAATAATCAAAGAAATAAATAACTAAAGGTGGTTGTGGGGAATGTACTTAATAACTTAGTAAGCATAATTTTACTTATACAAAGTTTATATTAAATGATTGCTGATAGGCTGGAGAGGTGGCTCAGCAATTAAGAACTCATTGTTCTTGCAGAGGGGCCTGGAATTTGAATCCCAGCACCCATGTTGGGTGGCTCACAGCTGTCTATAACTCAAGTTCTAGGGATATCTGGCTTCTCTGGCCTTCATGGGCACCTGCACTCATGCACATATACAAGGGCATAATTCAAATTAAATCCTCATTGGGTATAGTGGCATATAACTTTAATCCCAGCATTTAGGAGGCAGAGGCAGGTGGATCTCTGATTTCCAGGCTAGCCTGGTCTTCAGAGTAAGTTCTAGGACAGTCAGGACTATACAGAGAAACCCTGTCTCAAATTTTTAAAAAAAGTGTGATTTTAGTGGGAATTGCACATTACCTTGGTGAAAAGACCATAAAAACTTAAGGTAGGTGTCTAGAGAGCAAAATTAAAGAAGAACTGTAGAAACTTAAAACTTTGGCTTTTTTTTTTTTTGCTATATTTTATATGAAACTATTATTTCTCTCTAGGTATCTTATTGACAGCCGGTGGTTCAAGCAGTGGAAGAAATATGTGGGCTTTGACAGCTGGGATATGTACAATGTGGGTGAACATAATCTGTTTCCTGGACCCATTGACAACTCTGGACTCTTTTCAGGTGCAGTATCCTAAATTTTCTAGCTGTGTGTTCACATGGGACATAGTCGGAGATGGTGTGTATCTGTACCATGGACACCATGAACATATAGCTCTCATAATATGAAGAGACCGAAAATGCTGTTTACGTCTGTAGTCGAAGTCTTTGCAGATTATTAGAGAGAAGCACCTTTTCTCTAAATAACTGCTTCTAACAATAAGAGCATGCTTTGTGTTTTACTGTTGTGTTGATGTGAAGAGACACTGTGACCAAGGCAGCTTATAAAAGGAGTCATTTAATTGGGGGCAGGCTTACAGTTTCAAAGGGCTAACCCATGGCTATCAAGGTGCGAAGTGTGGTGACAGGCAGGGGGGTGTGGTGGTGGTGAAGTAGCTGAGAACTTTACGTCCTGATCAGCAGGTAGAGAGAGACTGTCAGGAACCAAAGATTTAGACATATGAACCTATAGGGCTGATTTTCATTCAGACTGCCAAACTTTATAACATTTAAGCCTTCTTTTTTTTTTTTTTTTTTTTTGAAGCAGTTTCTTTATGTGGCTTTAGAGCCTGTCCTGGAATTCATGCTGTAGAACAGGCTGGCCTGGAACTCACAGAGATCCCTCTGCCTCTGATTCTAGAGTTCTGGGATTGAAGACATGTGCCACCTGCTCTGCCATTTAAGCTTTTTTAAACATTGTTACTTTATTGTATGTGTTACACTTGTATGACATGTGTATGTTAAGGCCAGAAGACAATTTTATGCAGTTGGGTCTTAGGTTGTCAGGCTTTTTACACAAACAGAGCTAAAGACATCTTGCCTGCCCACTTGGTAACATTTTGCCTTTATCTCTATTTATTTATTTATTTTTGGTCTTTGAGTCAGGGTTTTTCTGTGAAACAGTCCTGGCTGTCCTGGAATGTTCTTTGTAGACCAGGTTGGCTTTAAACGCACAGAGATGTGACTGCCTCTGCTCCTGAGTGCTGAGACTAAAGGTCTGTGCCACCACTGCTTATTTTTATTCAATTTAATTAATTTATTTTTTAGTTTTTCGAGGCAGGGTTTCTCTTTGGCTGTCCTGGAACTAGCTGTTGTAGACCAGGCTGGCCTTGAACTCACAGAGATTCGCCTGCCTCTGCCTCCCTGAGTGCTGGGATCAAAGGCGTGCGCCACCATCGCCTGACTGTAACTATATTCTTATTTTTGTTTTACAGACAGGGTTTTGCTATGTTCATTGTCTGGCCTCAAACTTGGTATGTAGCCCAGGCTGGCCTCAGAATCATTGCCTTCCTTCCTGCCTTAGCCTCCCAAGTGCTGGAATTAAAGTTTTGTGCCATTGAATCTGGCTTTCAGATTTTTAATTTGTGTTATATTTTTTAGGGTAAAGTTTTGTCTGTGTATGTGTGAGGCAGGGTGTGTGTGTGTGTGTGCTTGGTATAATGCACTGTGGGGGTTAAGAAGTTTCCTCCCATTTGTAGGTTATGGGATCAAACAGGTTGTTAGGCTTGGTAGCATGTCTGTCTGCTGAGTGGTCTCACCCGCCCTTTGTCTTTTGTTTGTTTGTTTTTCTTTTTTTTTATATTTATTTTTTATTAGTTCAAATTAGGAACAAGCTTGCTTCACATGTCAATCACACCCCCCCCCCAGTTTGTTTGTTTTTCAAGATGGGACTTTATTAGGTTGACTTCAAACTTGTGATCCTCTTTGTCTGAAGTTCTAGGATTACAGGTGTGTTCCACCTTGATGGCTATTTTATGGCTTTTTGGTTGTTGTTATTATTTTTTTTAAAGATTTTATTTATTATGTATACAACATTCTGCTTCAATATATATCTGCAAACCAGAAGAGGGCACCAGATCTCATTACGGATGGTTGTGAGCCACCATGTGGTTGCTGGGAATTGAACTCAGGACCTCTGGAAGAGTAGTCGTGCTCTTAACCTCTGAGCCATCTCTCCAGCCCGTTGTTGTTATTTTTTATGTTATATTTTTTGATATGGTCTCACTATGTAGACCAGGTTGGCCTTTAACTCACAGAAGAGGTCCTGCTTCTGCCTTCTCAGTGCTGAGATCAAAGCCATGCTCTATGGTCTACCATACCTGACCTATTTTGTTTTGTTTTTGCTTTTCAAGACGGGGTTTCTCTGTGTAGCCTTGGCTGTCCTGAAATTCACTCTGTCCTAGAACTCAGCGATCTGCCTCCTGAGTTCTGGGATTCTTACCACTGCCAGGCCTTCTCTCTCTTTTCCTTCCTTCCTTCCTTCCTTCCTTCCTTCCTTCCTTCCTTCCTTCCTTCCTTTCTTTCTTTCTTTAGTGTGTGTGGGGTTAATTTGTTTGTTTCGAGTTTTTGTTTGCCTTGGTTTTTTGTTTTTGTCTTTGGATTTTTGGAGACAAGGTTTTTCTGTGTGTACTCCCGGTTGTCTTGGAACTCATTCTGTAGACCTGGCTGGTCTTGAACTCACAGAGATATACCCACCTCTGCCTTCCAAGTGCTGGGATTAAAGGCGTGTGCCACCACTGCCCAGCACTTTGTTTTGGGATGTGATCTCTTGTGTAGTTCAGGCTGGCCTCAAACTAGAAATGTATCTGAGGATGAAGTTGAACTCATGTACTTCTTGAATCTACCTCCCATGTGCTCAGAAAGAGAATTCTATTTATTTACTTATTTTAAGGCAGTGTCTTGATATATAACTTGGATACTTAGCAATTATTTAGCCCATTCTGGCCCCAAACTACCTATGTACCCCAAGTGAGTCTTAAAGTTACAGGCCTAATCCTGAGTTCTGAAATTAGAGATCTTCACTGTAATGTCTGACTAAAAGGAGATTTATTTGTTGTCTTGTTTGTTGTTTTCACAATGGTGGTGGTGGCGGCAGCGGGTTTGAGAGTGTCTCTACACCACCTGTGCTGGCCTCAGAATTGAAGCAGTCCTCCCAGAGTCTCTGGGATTATAGGTGTGAGCATCACAATGTGGGAAAGGCTGCTTGACAGGTGTGTTGAGCAGGGAAAAGGCAGGTTATCCCCGGAGCAATCCTCCTCATTTCATCTGACTACGGAAGTCAGCCTTCTTTGGAAGACTGTCTCACACAGCCTGGGCTGTCCTCAAACGCCTTCTGTAGCCAGTCTTCCTATAGCACCTGACCTCCTTGAACCCATCCCCTGGGTACAGGGTGAACAGTGCATACTGCCATCACTCCTGGCTCCTATTTTATTTGCCTCTCTTTTATTTTCTTCTTGAGACAAGATCTTATTATGTAGCCCTGGCTGGCCTGAAACTCACAGAGATCCACCTGCCTCTACCTCCTGAATGTTGGGATCAAATGTGTGCTACTTAGGTTTTTTTTTTTTTTTTTTTTTTTCTTAAATTCATCTGTCTCAGATGCCAGCTGAGTTGCACCTTTGTAGGTACTTTCCTGGCTTCACTGGTCTGAGAAGAACAGTGACTGCTGCCCTCCTTAGAGTGGGTGTTGATAGACAGGCTTAGCAGGGAGTAGCACCTTTGTGGCTGGCAGCTGATGAGTGTTGAATTTTTCCCTGAGTGTTTCAGATATCTCTGTGATGGGTGTAAAATGAATCTTTATCATGTTAAATAACATTTACTCCCCATTCCACACAGTAGTTTCCATATGAACTCTGACCTGAAATATTCTATACCAAGAATGCTTAGGTGTTGGGGGAGTAGCTTAGTGGTGGAGTACTTGGACTGACATGTATGTAGCTTTGGGTTTGAGCCAGGGCACTACAAAAAAGCAGTCAAATAGAAACAAAGTGGTTGCCTAGAGTATGTAAGGCTTGGGTTTGATGCATAGAACTGTAGACCAAAAGTAGACTTAAGAATGCTGCTAGGCATGGTGTACTCACCTTTGATCCCAGAACTTGGGAGGTTAAGGTAGAGAATTGTTGTAAGCTCAGACTGTCTGGGCTGTGTAATGTTTATTTCAGGCTAGCCTGGGCTGCACTGGGATACCTCATTTCACAACACCTCGCCAATGAGATAACCCAGTGTTTATACACTTGGTGTTTAAGTCTTGACAACCTGAGTTCAATCCCAGGAACCCACATACAGGTGGAAGGAAAGAACGGACTCCACAGAATTGTCTTTTGACTGTGCACTGTGGAATGAGCAACCCTCCTGTCGCCCAAAGTCATAAATAAGATTTAAACATCCTCCCAACACAAAAAACTAAGTCTATTAACTGAGGACATAGGGATGTAGAACAATAGCAGATTGTTTGCCTAGCGTGCTTGATATCCTGGGTTCATTCCCAATTTCTGAAAGAAAAATCAACAATAGCAGAAACCCCCAAAACCAAGAATATTCAATGACTCTTAGTAACAGAAACTTAAGTCATCTTGTCTGTGTCCCCTCCCATCCCCCCCCCCCTTTTTTTTTCCTGCCTTGTTGGGAATTGAATTGAAGGCTCTGGGTATGATTGCTTGGTAAGAACATACCCACCAACCCTCAGTAAATGTTTCCTGTCTGAGTTCAAGCACTATGAATAGCATTGTTTTTTTTTGGTTTGGTTTTTTGTTTGTTTTTGTTTTTTGTTTTTCGAGACAGGGTTTCTCTGTCTTTGGAGGCTGTCCTGGAACTAGCTCTTGTAGACCAGGCTGGTCTTGAACTCACAGAGATTGACCTGCCTCTGCCTCCTGAGTGCTGGCACTAAAGACTCGTGCTACCACTGCCCAGCATATCAATAGCATTGTTACTGTAAGTGTTCATAATTAACTATTTTATTTTATTTTTTCCTTCTAATTTTTTTTTTTCTTTTTGAGATAAAGTCTTCCTATGTAGCCTAGGCTGGCCCTCAACTCAATATGTAGCCAAGGAAAGCATCAACCCACTGAGGGCTGTGATGCCTGGCTTTTGGTTTTCTCTTTTTTGGTAGGAGGTACTTGGGGCTTGAACCTAGTGCCTTGCTTGTGAGGACAGTGTTTTGCCAATGAGCTATAGCCCCAACCTATGCCTGCATCAGCTTTTATCTTCATGTTTCCGAATTGTTCCTTTTACTGTTTCTAAACTCGTTTAACCCCTGAAATGTTTTATTTTCTTTTTCTGTTTTTTAAAATACTAGTCCAGGCTTATAAGTAGCCGTATTATGTTAATTGTGGAATCTAGAAGCATTTAGAAAATGTAAATTAAAAGTTTTCTTATTTGACAGGCAGTGATGGTGCATGCCTTTAATCCCAACACCCAGGGAAACACAGGCAGGTGGATCTCTGTGAATTTGAGGCCAGCCTGGTCTACAGGAGCTAGTTCCAGGACAGCCAATTATATACAAAGAAACCCTGTCTTGAAAAAAACAAAAGCAAAACCAAAAGCAAAAAAAAAAAATATTTTTAACAAACCAACAAAAAAGGTCATCTTTGGCTATATATACATTGAAGTCACCCTGGACTAAATTGAACCCTCTCTCAAAGCAGAAACAATGAGAGTGGGTGGTTGGGAGGGGGATTTGGGAGGAGTTGGGGAAGGGGAAAGAATATGGCCAAAATATGTTGTGTGAAAATACAATTTTTCATAAATAAAAATTGTATATTATATACATCATATTGCAATAAATTTTATTTTAGATTACCTTTTTCCTTCTTGAAGCAGAGTCTCACTATGTAGCCTTGGCTGTCCTGGAGCTCCAATGTAGACCAGGCTGCCCTCAAACTCAAAAAAATCTACCTACCTCTGCCTCAAGAGTGCTGGGATTAAAGGGGTACACCACCATGTCCACCTTCAATAAATTAGACTTGAAAAGAAAAAAAATGAACAGTCCTTCCTCGTCTTTATTCTTTCTGAGATGTAATCTGGCTATGTTGCCCAAGCTGGCTTTGAATTTCAGGGCTTAAACTACTTTTGCTCAGCTTCTTGAGTAGCTGGAACTACATGGATGAACCACAGCCTGTAGCTTACTTTTCTTTCTCATTATAGAAGAAAATAAGTGCCTCGGAAAACATGACTAGGGGTTGGAGAGATGACTCAGCGGTTAAGAGCACTGACTGCTCTTACAGAGGACCTGGGTTCAATTCCCAGCACGCACATGGCAGCTCACGACTCTGTAACTGCAAGATCCAACACCCTCACACAGACACATGCAGGCAAAAACACCAATGCACATAAAATAAAAAAAATACAAAATAAAACAAAAGCATGACTAAGGATAAAGAGTGACCAGGTCTATTCTGGGTGTGGCCATGACAGAATTTTGGAACATTGTGCTTGTTCCTGTTCAGTCTTTTCTCATGAAAAATAACTAAGAATCTTGTAAAAAAAAATTATTTTTTCTGGGGAAAAGAAAAATGAGGCATATGCTAATTTCTCTTTTAGATCCTGAAAGTCAAACCTTGAAGGAACACTTAATTGATGAGCTGGACTATGTGTTGGTCCCAACTGAAGCCTGGAATAAATTGCTAAATTGGTATGGCTGTGTGGAAGGCCAGCAACCCATTGTCAGAAAAGTGAGTACCTGAGTTGTTACATCTGCTACGTGTCTGTAAGTTCTCCCTGAGTACACCGACTTCTATTGATTTCCTGGGAAGATGACTGTAGTTAAGTGATTGAAAGCAAGTATTGAGACCTTGTTTGCTTGTTTGTTTTTTTTTGAGACAGTTTTTCTGTGTAGTCTTTGCTGTCTTGGAACTTATTCAGTAGACCAGACTGTCCTCAAACTCAGAGATCCTCCTGCCTCTTCGTACCAAGTGCTAGTATTAAAAATGTCACCACCATATCTTGAGACCTTGTTTTTGTTTCCTGAGACAGGATCTCAGTGTAGCCCAGGCTGGCCTTGTACTGGTCATCTCCTGCTTCAAATACTTGAGTGCTGGAATTGTGGTCTGAGAGACTATTTCTAGGTTGCCTATGGTTCTCTAGGAAGTAAAATGGTTTGGGTAACTTAGGATGTTACTAAGGGGCCTCCAAGTACCAGAGCTGCCTGGTAGTTTAGGATGTCCATTAGTGCTCAGAGCACTTTATGAACACAGAAGGTGGCCACGTGGACTTGAACTGATGTATTGCTGCTCTCCCTTCCCCTAGGACTGGGAATGATCCTAGGGCCTTATATATGTTAAACATGAGCTAAGCTGTATGTCCTACTCTTTTTTTTTCTTGAGACAGAGTCTTACTAAGTTTCTTGTAGCTCAGGTGGGCCTTGAACTGTGACAATTGAGTCTTGTCTTTGAGCCTTCTGTGTGTTGAGATTACATGTGTGAGCCACCATGCTTACCTAATAACATTGGTTTTTGGTTTTGGTTTTGGTTGGCTATTTTTTGTTTGTTTTTTCAAGACAGGGTTTCTCTGTGCAGCCTTGGCTGTCCTGGAACTCTCAGTAGGCCAGGCTGCCCTGGAACTCACAGAGATCTATCTGCCTATCTCCCTACCTCTAGTAGTGCTGGGATTTAAAGACAAGCTCTACCACTGCCTGGCCTCTAACAATTTTTTGAATCCCATTTCCCCCTATGCTCACGAGGCTGACTACTCCTGAGTAGTCAAAAGTCCATGTTTATAAACAGATCAAGGACAGGCACATGCTGAGACAGAAGCGTGGCTTAGTGCCTTTGGTGGACAGAACTCATTAGAACACTACCCTGTTTCTCAGTTATTTGCTTTTCTTTTCTTTTTTGTTTTGTTTTGTTTGTTTGTTTGTTTCTTCCAAGACAGGGTTTCTTTGTGTGTCCAGAACTCACTTTGTAGACCAGGCTGGCCTGGGAACTCAAGAGATCAGTCTACCTCTGCTTCCACAGTGCTGGGATTAAAGGTGTGTGCCTCTGCTGCCCCCTGCCCTCCCACCCCCCCAGCCCTTCTAAGGTTTTACCTTTATTTTATAGCCCTTTACTTTGACAAACCCTACAAGGGCCACTGCAAGACTTTTTGCTCAAAGTTGACCTGAGACCTGCCTATAGGGCCTGGTGTTGTATTCACACAGACCTCTCTTCTGGTTTCATGAAGGTATACTTGGGTCTTCATTATAGGGGGGAAGTTGTAACTCCTGGGATATATGCTGACGAATTCAATTTATACTTCCTAAAAATGAATAAAAATTTGTACTCCTTAGACCAGACATGGTCATGAATGCCTTTAATCCCAGCAACTTAGAAGGCAGAGGCAGACAGATTTCTGTGAGTTTGAGTCCAGCTTGGTCTACATAGTCAGTTCCAAGTCAGCTAGGGCTACATAATGAGACCACGTCTCAAAACCAAAGAATTTCTGAAGGAAACTTTTTTTTGAGAGGTTTTAGTCTTCTGCCGTTGTTGCTTCGGAGGCTGCTGAGGCTGCTGAGGCGTGTGGCTTCCAGGGCTGCCCAGGTACCCAGCCACGGCTCATTCACCTTTGCCTCTTGTTTACAGGTTGTGGAGCATGGCCTGTTTGTCAAGCACTGCAAAGTGGAGGTGTATTTACTGGAGCTGAAGCTCTGTGAGAACAGTGACCCCACCAATGTGCTGAGTTGCCATTTTAGCAAAGCAGACACCATTGGTAAGCAGCTAGCCAGGGTTTTGGGTATCTGGCAAGAGAATACAGGGTATTGTAATTGATGGAAGGGAAGTTCTCTCAAGACTTGTTACCCAATTGTGGTTGTCAGTCCTGACTTGGAAGTCTTTTCCTGAGAGAATTGTGAGGAACTAACCACACCTGGAAACTGTGTTCTATACAATGGGACTTGGGCCAGCAAGATGGCCAGAAGAGTAGCTCAAGCAGGCTTGAACTCAGTATATAGCCATGGATAACCTTGTATTTGTGATTCTCCTGTCTCCACTTCCTAAGTGCCTGGTTTACATGATTCTAGGGATTGTACTTATGGTATATGTATGCTAAGCAATCATTCCACCAGCTGAGCCACATCACCAGCCCAAACCCTTATGTTTTTAGGGACAGAAAACTGTATGTATGCAGTAAAAACACTGCATTTCATTATATACAGTAGTCCTGAGTCTGAGCTATGTTGTTTTAGGCACTGTTATTGGTCTGGTGCTGCATGGTCTAATGGTATGTGTAAGGCAGACTATACATGTTGTATGTTTAGAAATAAGGCTGCAGTGATGTGGCACCAGAAGCCCTTCAGATTCTTTACATACTTGATTTTCTTGCCCTTTCCACAGGGTCTCATGTAAACTAAGCTGGTCCTAACTCTTCTGATCCAGTCTAGCCTTGAGCTCCTGGTCCTCCTGCCTCTGCTTCCCAAGTGGTCACTACACTCAGTTCTGGGTGTTAGATTTTGAGTTAATTCTGTTTGTTGTATGTTCAGAAACCTGTGTGTGTGTGTGTGTGTGTGTGTGAGAGAGAGAGAGAGAGAGAGAGAGAGAGAGAGAGAGAGAGAGAGAGAGAAAGTATTTCTATTTTGTAGCTCTGATTGTCCTGGTACTCATGTGAACCAGTCAGGCAGGCCTCAAACTCAGAGTTCCACCTGCTTTTCCCTCCTGAGATCTGGAATTAAACACCACCACACTCAGCTTATTCTCCCCCCTACCCATTCCCCACACATTCAGTCACATGATCTCATATGGAGTTTTTAAAAGCTGGGCTGTACAATGCCAAGTCTGATTCATAAACATTTGTCTTCTCTAAAAAGGATGAAGGAATGTAGAGTCAGAAGTTAAAAAAATAACTCAGCCAGGATCTAGAGGGGTAGCTCAGTAGCCAGGATCTAGAGGGGTAGCTCAGTAGCCAGGATCTAGAGGGGTAGCTCAGTGAAGAGTTACTTATATGAGGACCTCATACAATCTCAGAACCCGAAATAAAAATAAATACCCTCTACTACTTGAGCTGGGAGTAGAGCTAACACCTGTAGTCCTAGCAGTTGGAATGCAGAGATATGAGGATTTTCCAGGAGTTTGAGGCCAGTGTGGTCTACTGTGAGACCCTGTTTCAAAGACATAAAACAAGGCTATGAAGAAGGCTTTATAGGTGAGTGCCTGCTGTGTAGGCATGAGGACCTGAATTTATCTCCCGGGCATATACATAAGAAAACCAGGTTATGGAGCTGGGTGGTGGTGGTGCATTCCTTTGATCCCAGCACTCAGGAGGCAGAGAAGAGGCACACAGAGCTACAAGAGCTAGTTCCAGGCTCCAAAGCTACACAGAGAAACCCTGTCTTCAAAAACACACAAAAAAAGAAAACCAGGTGTGGTATGTGCCTTTGATCTCAGCACTGAAGAAGTGAAGGCAGGCAGGTAGATCCTTGAAGCTCATTGGTCAGCAGCCCCAGTTAAGTCAGCTTTAGGTTCAGAGGGAGACCCTGTCTCAAAAAGTCAAAGACAGAAAGATAGCTAAAGACAGCCTCTGGTCTCTGCACCTACACACACACACACACACACATTTGTGCACACACCCACACTAACATGTACCACACATAGAAAACATCGGTGGCTCCAGAGATGGTTCGGCAATTATAAGCATGGATACGCTTCCAGAGGACCTAGATTGAATTTCCATCATACATAGGGCAGTTCACATATTGTCTTAGTTACTGTCTAGTTCCTGTGAAGGGACACCATGACCAAGGCAGCTCTTATGAAAGAAAGCATTTAATTTGGGGCTTACTTACAGTTTTTGAGGGTTAGTCCATGGTCATAATGGCAGAAAACAGGCAAGATAGTGCTGGAACAGTAGGTGAGCTTTACATTCTGATCCGAAGGCAGAGAGAGTGAACTCAGGAGAGCATAACACTGGGCCTAGCATGGGCTTCTGAAACCTTCCATGAAAACTCCAACAAGGCCATCCTCCTAATCCTTTCCAAATAGTTCCACTAACTGGGTGCCAAGCATTCAAACATAAGAGCTGTAGTGGTCATACTCATTCAAACCACCGCATCTCTTTTTAACTCTAACTCCACAAATCCATACCATCTTCTGGCTGCTTGATGGTACTAGACACACATGATATGCAGACATACATGCAGGCAAGAAAAAAATCCATACACATAAAAATGAATTAATTAAAAAAAAAAAAAAACAAAAAAACTTCCGGGCTAGAGAGATGGCTCAGCCGGTTAAGAGCACTGACTGCTCTTCCAGAGGTCCTGAGTTCAATTCCCGGCAACCACATGGTGGCTCACAACCACCTTGAATGAGATCTGGTACCCTCTGCTGGCATACGGGCAGAAGATTGTTTACATAATAAATAAATAAAATCTTATAAAAACAAAAACAAAACAAAAAAACCCAAACTTCCACATTCTTGGGGGGGGGGGAAATGGTAGGTGTTTTAGGTTTTGTTTTGTTTGTTTTGGTGGGGCTAAGTGACAGTCTCAGGATCTTTTACTAACACTAAGCAAACACTCTACCACTGAACCACTTCCACAGTCTGCCTTCTTCTTTTTTTTTTAAGTTTTTATTTATTATGTATACAACATTCTGCTTCCATGTATATCTGCACACCAGAAGAGGACACCAGATCTCATAATGGATGGTTGTGAGCCACCATGTGGTTGCTGGGAATTGAACTCAGATCCCAGTCAGTACTCTTAACCTCTGAGCCATCTCTCTAGCCCCACAGTCTGCTTTCTTTGAGGTGAAGTCTTGTTGTATAGCCCAGATGGCCTCAGACTCAGGGTCCCTCTGAGTGACTCAATTGCTACATTGTAGGCGATGTCACCATGTCTGGCTGAGAGCTCACTTTTTTCCTTAAAATTTTAATTACATCACTTCCCTTCGCTCTCCTTTCTCCAGCCTCTCCTGTGTTCCCTTCCTCAAATCTCTCCTGTGGTCTCCCCCACTCCCTCTAAAATTGGTGGCCAAATGAACTCAGAAGGCCACATTTTGTGTGTGTATATCTAACAATAATAATCATAGAGCTAGCTTTTTTCTTTTTGGGGGTGGGTCGTGATTTCAAGATGGTTTCTCTCTGTTGCCCGCTGTCCTGGAATTCTCTCTTTAGACCACTCTGGCCTCGAACTGAGAGATCTGCCTGCCCGTGCCTCCAGAATGCTGAGATGAAAGGTGTGTGTCACCACCGCCCAGCTTTTTCTTGTTTTGTTTGTTTGATTTTCGAGACAGGATTTCTCTATGTAGCCCTGGCTGTCCTGGAACTCACTCTGTAGACCAAGCTCACCTCAAACCCAGAGGTTCTCCTGTTTTTGCCTCCTAAGTGCTGGAATGAAAGATGTGTACCATACTGCCCAACTTTTAGTTTTCCAATTTTCTTTGTTCCCCTCCCCTCCCCTCCCTCCCCTCCCCTCCCTCGTCTTTTGTTTTTCGTTTTTTCTTTGTTTTTGAATAGGTTTTCATACTAAAATTCAGGTTGACTTAAAACTTTCTAGGAGCTTTTGAACTTGTTGGAGCCTTCCACCTCAGTCTCCTGAGAGTTGGGATTATAGGCACAAGCCACTACACCTGAGTTGTGTGTTACTGTAGTGCCTTGAATGAGACCTGCTTTATCAGAGAAGCATAGTGAGCTGCTTCTCACAAGGAGGCCTCTGAAAGGTGATAGGCCTTAGGAATACAAACAAGTTAAGGTTGGTAAACATATTTGCTCCAGATTCCCCTTAACATTTGAGAAGGAAGAAGAGTGAAGATTGGTTTGCCTTGTCTGTCTTTAACTTTATCTCTGGAGACAGCGCTGAATGCTGTTTTTGCCTGTTCTTAGCAACCATCGAGAAGGAGATGAGGAAGCTATTCAACATCCCTGCAGAGCGTGAAACTCGGCTTTGGAACAAATACATGAGCAACACCTATGAGCAGTTGAGCAAGCTAGACAACACTATCCAGGATGCTGGGCTGTACCAGGGTCAGGTAGGAGGACCCAGGCCATGCCCAGACAGGTAGCTCTGACCAGGGTGTGTGTCAAGAAGTCTCTGGCAATAAGCATGTCAGAAGTGGGGTGTGTTGTATTATGCTCACTTGTTTTCCCCTTTCATTCAGGTGCTAGTAATTGAGCCCCAAAATGAAGATGGCACATGGCCCAGGCAGACCCTGCAGTCAAAGTAAGTGAACCCTCTCTCCCACGTATCTGGGCTCACAGATGCACCGAAAGGGGAAGAGGGAGGGGGTTCGGAATGAGATGGGAAAATCATTTTCTCATCCAAATTGCGTAGTCTTTGAGGCACCGGCCTTTGGTAAGCAGCTTGCTTGATAGTGTAAGAGATGCCCGTCAGGGTCTCAACAAGGACGGGAGAGGAGGAGGAGAGGTCAGAGCTGATAGAGCTACTTTGCCAAAAGTGACTTTACTTTTTGTTAAGGTCCTTTGCTTTCCTACTTGTAGTTTAGAGGCTTTGAGAAAGGAAGAGGAGGGTTAGGATAAGGGTTTGTATGACTTAAAGGTGATAGCTTGCTCCCACTTACCTCTGCTCTGTGGCCTGCTCAGCTACTAACCTTGGATTCCAAGCAGTTACCTCAGGAGATATTCCTGTGACTTGTGCAATTGTGCACACCCTTAGAAGATTGCAGAAAGAAGTGATGGCTCTTTTTTCTGATGTCGTGCAGGGAAATAACATTACTATTTCCTGACCTGATGACAAAAGTAGATCCAGGTGTGGTGGCACATGCCTGTAATCCTAGCCCGTGAGAACATTTGGTGGAGGTAGGAGGGGGTCAAGGTCATCCTCTGGTACATGGTGAATTCTAGACTAGCCTGCTCTGTAGGAAACTGTCTGCAAAAACAAACAAAAAATCCCGTGGCAGTGGTGATGGCTCAGCAAGTAAATTGCTTGTCATGCAAGCATGGAAACCAGAGCTCACATTCCCAGAACCCACCTGTGGTGGGTAGGTGGGGTAGCCTGCCCATAATCCTGGTGCACAGGAGATGGAGACGGAATCTTTGGAGCAAGCTGACTAACCAGACTAGCCAAAATGGTGAACTCTGGGTTCAGTGAGACCCTCACCTCATTGTATAAGATGAAGAGCAATCAAGGAAGATACCTAACATCAACCTCAACATGTGTATGAATGCACATATCCATGTTTCCAACACAGACACTCACACATACACACCACATATGCGTATGCAATAAAAAGTTGAAAAAAGCGGGCTGCAGAGATGGCTTAGCAGTCAAGAGCACTGACTGCTCTTCCAGAGGACCTGGGTTCAATTTCCAGCACTCACATGGCACTTTACAACTGCCTATAACTCCAGTTCCAGGGGTCTGACAACCCCACAGACATACATGCATGGAAATAAACAAATAAATAAATCATTATATTAAAAAGTTGAAAAAATAGAATACCCTGTTGCCACAAAATGCGCATCTCCTTATCACAGGAATTTATGAATGTATTTTGCAAGTGTGATTAAATTAATATTGAAATCGGGAGACTGACTCTTTGGATGGACCCAGTGTAGTTACAAGGCTCCCTGTAGGTGAGGGGAGCCTGGGAACTTAGTAGGTGTGAGGTCGGAGCAAAGGCAAGACAGTGAGGTGTGAGGAAAGCTCTCCAAGGACTGAAAAACTGCACAGGTCTATCACTTGGACACCTTGACTTTTTTTTTTTTAAATTCATTCATTTATTTTGGTTTTTGAGACAAGGTTTATCTGTGTCACAGCCTTGGCTGTCCTGGAACTGGCTTTGTAGACCAGGCTGGTCTCGAACTCACAGAGATCTTCCTGTCTCTGCCTCCTGAGTGCTGGGATTAAAGCCCACACCACCACTCACGCCTTAATTACTGTATGTGTATGGACATTTTGCTTGTATGTATGTCTGTATATTATGTGTGTGCCTGGCGCCTATGGATGCTAGAAGAGGGCGTTGGAGCCCCTGGGACTGCAGTTACCGGTGGTTTGTTGGGAGCCTGGGTCCTTTGTAAAAGCAACAAGCTTTTTTTTTTTTTTAATTTATTTAATTTTATTGTATGTGTTGGTGTGAAGGTATCAGATCCCCTGGAACAGGATATACAGACAGTTGTGAGCTGCCATTTGGGTGTTGGGAATTGAGCTTGGGTCCTCTGGAAGAGCAGCCAGTTCTCTTAACTGCTGAGCCATCTCTCCAGACCCCAGCAACAAGCATCTTAATCATCTCTCTGAGCCATTTCTCCAGTCCCTCCTTCAAACTTGAACTTCAGGAATTTAATGATAATACACATTGTGTTGTTTTGAATGATCTCTGAGTTTGTAGAAATTTGTGACAGCAGAAGTCAGGAAGCAAACAGGAAAGTTCAGACTAGACAACTCCCTTCTTAACTAAAAGTGCCACAGAATGTAGAAAACTACGCCCTAAACTGAGAGGCCTCAAGGGCAGTATTTCTCAACCTCTGGGTCAACTCCTTTGGGGTCACATGACCCTTTCACAGGGTCACCTAAGACCATCGGAAAACACATTACGATTCATAACAGTAGCAAAATTACAGTTACGAAGTAGCAACAAAAATAATTTTAAGGTTGGGGGTCACCACAACTTGAAGAACTATATCTTGAGGTTGCAGCATTAGGAGGATTGCAAACCACTGCTCTAGAGAAAACCCTCTAGGTGAGTTGGCTTGCAGCCTGTGAAATACAGTTGGTAACTCAGAGTAAAGCAGACTGGCTGTCCTGGCCTCCTAGGCTGCTTTACTTGTACCTCTTGTTTTAGCTTTGCTTCTCCCCATCCTTCCCATACTCTGAAGCCTAAGAATTCCCCTTAAGGGAGATAGATGGCTTTTGGAAGACAGCAGTGCTCCCTTAAAAATTCCATGAAGGTTAGAGTCTCAAAGTAAGGTGTGATTGGTCTAGAGTGAGCATAAAATGGTATTCCTGAGGCACATTCCTGTTCTTTCTTTTTTGGTTTTGTTGAGACAGGGTTTCTCTGTATTGTTTTGGAAGCTGTCCTGGAACTCACTCTGTAGACCAGGTTGGTCTCGAACTCACAGAGATCCGCCTGCCCTGGCCTCCCCAGTGCTGGGATTAAAGATGTGTGCTCCACCACTGCCCTGCCCACATTCCTTTTCTTGATCTCTAGTGCAGTGTCAGATATTGTTGTCCATGAGGATACAGCCATAAAATAGACAGTGTGTTGGGTCAGGAAATGAGATCAATAAGAAAAACACTTGTGCTCACTGATTTATAAGCAATATAGACAAAACTCAGGAATTATCAAATTGTAGGATTTGGGATGGATCAGATTGAACCTGCTGACCTATCACACTGGCCCTTGATGGGGAGTGGGGGAGAATGTGTGTCTGTTTTCTTGTGTATAAGTACAGGCACACATGCGCCAGGGCATGCTTGTGGAAGTCGGACATCAGCTTCAGTTGTCAGTCTTGCCTTCCACCTAGGTTGAGCTGCCTACTGCAACTTTATAATGCAACCTTATTGATCTGAGCCCAGCCCAAGGCTCCCAGCAACTCTCTTGTTTCCATTTGATTACTCCACTATAGTATGAAGACAGGGCTTTTGTAGTCACAGTCACTGAGAATGGAGACTGCTTTTCCCTTCCATTTTCCTCTTTCTGTGTAGAACAGAATGGCCTCAAGCTTGTAATCCTGCCTCAGCTGTCTTAGTTCTGGGGATCCAGGTATGAACCATGAAGCACAACTAAGACTGTTTGTTTGTTTATTGAGAAGAAACCCAAGGCATTGAATGGGGTCTGTACTTTGCAAAAGTCAGTGGTATTGTTTTTGCTTCTCTCTCTCAGATCAAGCACTGCACCTAGCAGAAATTTTACTACCTCTCCAAAACCATCTGCAAGTCCCTATTCCTCAGTGTCTGCCTCTCTCATTGCAAATGGTGATGGCACTAACACCTCTGGGATGCACAGTTCCGGTGTCAGCAGGGGGTAAGAACAGGCCCTTTACTTTGCTTTTTCCCTTCTTCATTTTTTTCTCAGGAGTACCTGGGATGCTCTCCAGCTTGTGGGATTAGAGCTTCCTGGGAGAATGTGCTCTCTCTGGTTTGTCACTACATTTCCTGCCTGTAGTAAAGCATGCCTCCCCGGTGTGACTTCTCTGACTTGTCCTTTTGCTGTCTGGTATTTTCTCCAGTCTAGACCATGATAATCTTGAGGGCAGGGTGGCTGGTGTAGGGCGATCACAACATTTGTGAAGTGGTGAGCTGGTTACACGACAGCTAAAAAGGGAGAGTTGTCAGTTTTGGCAGAACCCGTTTCATCTCTTAGCAGCTGTGTTCCTTTCTCCATGCACATTAGGAACATGTGCATGGAGAAAGCACAGGCAGGGTGTACGAACACTCAGGTCCAGCCAAGGCCTGGTGTGGCCTAGTAGATGGTGGCACATGGAAGCTCTTAATCTTGATCTTGGTACCAAAAGTATCTTTTCCTGAAGTCATTGGCTAGCCTCCTAGAAGAATATAAAATTAGTCACCAGAATCTAAAAGATGAAAATTCAAATAGCATTTCTCCCTGTACTTACTGCCTGCTGACATGCCAAGTAAAGGTGGGGAAGTCTGGAGGACCAAAGCAGGTAGGGAGCATTTACACACTGAGACTACAACCAGGCAGAGCTCCAAAAGTCAGTAAGGGCATATGTCCAGCACTTGCTTTTATTGCTCATGTGGATTGTGTTTTTCAGTGGATCTGGCTTCTCTGCTTCGTATAATTGCCAGGAGCCCCAATCGCCTCATACACAGCCTGGCCTCTGTGGACTTGGAAACCTGGGGAACACCTGCTTCATGAACTCTGCTTTGCAGGTAGAGGGGATAGTGGCCAACTAAATAAAACTGTGGGTGCGAGTTTGTGAGTGAAGAATGGGTCTTCTCTTAGATCACCCCAGTTCACCTCCTTTTAGAGTCTCTGCCAGGGTACCGCCTACTGTTTTGTTCAGAATGGCTTCATATTAGTGTTTGTAGGTCCTGACACTGTTGTTTGCTTAGTTGGTTGATGTTCTTATTTTGAGACATGGATTTTTATTTTCTTTCAAAAGAAAAAGGAGAAAAGGACTAGGGTTATAACCTAGTGATAGAGGTCTTGCCTAGCATCTCAGTACTGGGTTCAATCTCTAGCACCGGTACCACAGAAACAACAAACCCCAGTGTTAGTTAGCACAGTAATTTATGAGTGTAATCCCAGCACTTAGGGAGATCTCAAAAACAAACCCCAGTGTTAGCATAGTAGTTTGTGAGTGTAATCCCAGCACTCAGGGAGATCTCAAGTTTGAGGGAGATCTTATTTGAAAATTTATCTTTATTGATTAATCAAGTATTTATTGGGTATGTAATAAAATTGTGATATATGTGGGTGGCCAGGAATTAAGAGTCCAACAGCAAAACCAGGAGATCATGCCAGGCAGCACTTGGGAGGCAGAGGCAGGTGGATCTCTGTGAGTTTGAGACCATCCTGTTCTACAAGAGCTAGTTCCAGGACAGCCTCCAAAGCCACAGAGAAACCCTGTCTGGAAAAACCAAGAAAAATAAACAACAACAACAATAAAAACCCTAGGAGATCATGTTCTCTAAGAATGCCCTCAGTTGCCAGGCAGTAGTGGTGTAGACCAGACCTTTAATCCTAGTACTCGGGAGGCAGAGGCAGGTGGAGTTTGAGGCCAGCCTGATCTACAGAGTGAGTTCCAGGACAGCCAAGACTACACAGAAAAACCCTGTCTCCAAAAAAAAAAAAAAAAAAAAAGATTGCCCTTAGCTTTGAGGCCAATTGCAAGTTCAGGGTTTCCTAAGAGCACTCTCAATTTTTATAATTTGCTAGAAGGACTTAGGAATTTACTTAAAGCTATCATAGTTTATTCATGATAATAGTTTATGATGAGGAAAGGATAGAGATTAAAGTTAGCCAAGGGAAGAAGCAAATAGAATGTCCAGGAGGGTTCCAAATGCAGAATTCTGGTATGGCTCTGTATATATGCAAACCCAGCACTTAGAAGGCTGTGGCAAGGATTGTCCAGAGTTTGAGATCAGCCTGGTCTAAGAGTGTGTCAGACAAAAGAACTTGGTCTGTGTTTCTGTCTTTCTGTTTGTGCTGTGTGGAAGGGTTATGAGCTCTGATTTTGTTCTGTTTCAGTGCCTGAGCAACACTGCCCCCCTGACTGAGTACTTCCTCAAAGATGAGTATGAAGCCGAGATCAACCGAGACAACCCTCTGGGGATGAAAGGGGAGATTGCAGAGGCCTATGCAGAGCTCATCAAACAGATGTGGTCTGGAAGGGACACTCATGTGGCACCTCGAATGTTCAAAGTAGGTTGAGATACATTACTTTTTTTCCTCAAAAGAAAAGATTGTTTTTACATTGTGTATGCATGAGCACACTCTCATACATGTGTGCACACATGTTTGTACCATAGCACAAGGGTAGAGTTTAGAGGACAACTTGTAGAATTGTTTCTCTCTACCACAGATTCTGAGGATCAGCCTCAGATGGCCAGGCTTGATGGCAAGCATCTTTATCTGCTGACCTGGCTTGTTAGATTCCCTTCCCTTCCCTTCCTTTTTTTTTTTTTTTTTTTTTTTTTTTTTTTTTTTTCCTTTTTGTCTTTTGGAGACAGGGTTTCTCTGTGTAACAGCCCTAGCTGTCCTAGAACTCAACTTGTAGATCAGGTTGGCCATGATTGAACTTACAGAAATCTACCTGCCTTTGTTTTCCCGAGTTCTGGGATTAAAGTTGTACACCACCACCGCCTGATTCCCTGTCCCTTTTTTGTTCATTTGTTTTTGTTTTTTTGTTTTTTCGAGACGGAGTTTCTTTGTGTAGCCTTGACTGTCCTAGAATTTGCTCTGCAGGCCAGGCTGGCCTCACATTTACACAGATCATCATACATTAAAAAAAAAAAAAAAAAAAAAAGCTGGGCAATGGTGGCACACCCCTTTAATCCCAGCACTTGACAGGCAGAGGCAGGCAGATCTTTGAGTAGAGGCTAGCCTGGTCTACAGAGTGAGTTCCAGGACAGCCTGGGCTATACAGAGAAACCCTGTCTCAGAAATAAAACAAACAAAAAGGTAGAATCTAAGACTCAAAAGTTCATGTTATCAGACCCTTCTTTTCTGTCATTCAGAGCTGTGGTATTTGTTTTATTTTGTTGGTTTTGAATTTTTCTGTTTTTTGAGACAGGGTCTCACTGAGATGTTCTCAAACTCATAATCCAGTTGCCTTGAAAGATGTGTACCACTGGGCCTGTCTGACTCAGTACTGTGGGGTTGTTTGTTTGTTTGTTTGAGACAGGGTTTCTCTGAGTAACAACTCTGGCTCTCCTGGAACTCTTTGTAGATCAGGTGGTCTTGAACTCAGAGATCTGCCTGCCTCTGTGTATCTTTGGAGCCTTTCCTGGAACTTGCTCTGTAGACCAGACTGGCCTCAAACTCACAGAGATCCGCCTGCCTCTGCCTCCCGTCCACCACTGCGCAGCAGAAAAGCAATTCTTACTCATATTTTTTTCTCTCAATGAGGGAGTCTCAAGTGGTTGGTTAATGAAGACTCTTTCTTCTCTCTCTCTCTCTCTCTCTCTCTCTCTCTCTCTCTCTCTCTCTCAGCTTTATTTTATGTATCTGCATGCTCAGTCTGCATGTACACCTTTATGCCAGAAGAGGCCATCAGATCCCACTAGAGACGTTTCTTAGCCACTGTGTGGGTGCTGGGGATTGAACTCAGGACCTCTGGAAGAGCAGTAGTATTGTGCCATCTCTCCAGTCCCAAATACTCTCTTTCATCTTCTTGGTCACATTAATCCTTGAGAAATACAAGTAAATTACTGTTTCTATACTAAATCATAAAAAAAAAAATACTAGAATTGGATGGGTGCACACTGGGTTCATTCCTATGTGAATAATTTATAAATAGCATTTTGGGCTATTCCTCACTTGACTGATGGACATAGTTAATATCTGCAATGTCTGGTAGTAGCCATTAGCCCACGTGCTGCTGAGCATTTCTAATGTGGTTAGTATGACCAAGAGTCAGAATTTGGGGGGCTGAAGAGATGGCTTAGCAGGTAAGAGAACTGGCTACTCTTTTAGAGGATCCAGATTTGATTCCTAGCACCTACCATTGGTAACTCCAGTTCCAAAGCCGTCTTCTGGCCTCCATGGGTACCACATAGGCACACAGCACACACACACACACACACACACACACACAAAAAAAAAAAAAAAAAATCCATAAACATAAAGTAATAATTTTCAAAAAGAATCTCAATTTTAAGTTGTATTTAAGTTTTTCACTGGTGCTAGCAATTTAACCCAGGCTTTTGTGCAAGCTAAGCGAGTACAGTTGAGCTATACCCTAGCTCCTCTTTATTTTCAACTTCCTTGTATTTGAATAACCTCTGAATTAGTGGCTAAAGTGTTAGACAACACATACAAAGCAGAGCTTGTCGAATTTTAGGCTGTATCACGGTCTCTGGGAAGGCTTATTCAGGAGATTATGGGCCCATCCCTGGAGTTTGTGATTGAGCCTCAGTAGAGTTTGTTTTTGATAAGTGCTAGGTGCTGCTGCTTCTGCTGACTGGGACCACGTGCAGGGTTGCTGGAACGATCAGCACTGACAGAGCTGGGGATGTGAGGGCCGTTCTGTGTGTGACTCCTTTGTTTGATGCAGAATCATTTCTAAAGTTTTATAATTTAATCCTGAACCACAGAAGGACATTGGAGTGGAGCATCAGACTTGGAAATGTCAACAGAGAGTGCCTTCTCTACCCCTGTCAGAACAATGGCCTCATGTCAGGCCTGCTTTCTGATCTGAGCTGTCTTTCTGGGCCCATTGGCCTCAGGATGGCTCTTGGGGCGTTAGTTGGATGTTCACTCAGGTGAGGTTTCATACATTCCGGTGGACTGTAGAGCAGTCGTCATGTCCGCTGCCCTCTGACTTGTTTACTTTTTCTTCTTCACTGATTCTTTATTATACCTCCTGACATAGTTGCTTCTGTTGTAGACCCAAGTGGGACGTTTCGCCCCTCAGTTTTCTGGCTACCAACAACAAGATTCTCAGGAGCTGTTAGCCTTTATTCTAGACGGATTGCACGAAGACCTGAACCGAGTGAAGAAGAAGCCCTACCTGGAGCCAAAGGATGCCAGCGGGCGACCAGATGCGGTATGATATTGAAGCTGTCTACACAGTGTCCCAAAGAGACTTCCTTCTATTGGCAGCATGGGAACAGTCTTCCGGTGTTGGGTTAGTGCGAGGGCCCTGGTGCCTCTCGGTATTACTCATGACAGGGATGCATTCCTAGTCAGAAAGGAGCTAACTGTAGTCGCCTTTTCCTTTCTTTCCCAGTGCTCCAGGGCCTTTGGAATACTAGGCAGGCACTCTACCACTGGGCTACATTCCCAGCCCTAACATACTTCCTTCTGGGTTTCTTCAAGTTAGCTAGTTTGTTTAGTATTGCATTGGCAAGCCAGTAACTTCAAGAGTTGTAAAAACTTGAAAGTGTTGGCAGTATGCTCTTAGCATTGTTACTGCTCTTTGCAACTCAGCTGGGATATTTGTTTGTGGTACCGATGATAAAACCTCCAACCTCACTCCTATTGGGCAAGTGCTGGATCGCATTAGGTGGCCTGGACTGGCGTATTGTAGCCAAGTATGGCCTGGAAAGTTTGAGTCTTTTGTCTCCAGTGTACTAAACTAGCCTCTTCTCTCCGTGATTATTAAAATAATCTCATTAAGACTAAATTTAGGGCCAGGCAGGTGGTGGTGCACGCCTTTAATCCAACATTCGGAGGCAGAGGCAGGCGAATTTCTGTGAGTTTGAGACCAGCCTGGTCTACAAGAACTAGTTCCAGGACAGCCTCCAAAGCCACAGAGAAACCCTGTCTCGAAAAACCAAAAAAAAAAAAAAAAAAAAAAGACTAAATTTAGAGCTGGGAGGTGGCCCATGTCTTTAATCCCAGGATTTGGGAGGCAGAGGCAGGTGGATCTCTGTGAGTTTGAGGTCTACAGAGGTAGTTCCAGGATAGGCCTCTAAAGCTACAGAGAAACGCTGTCTTGAAAAACAAAAACAAGAGATCTCTCCTAAGGTCCTTTAGATCATTAAAAACACAAAAGGTTTGGTCTATCCCCAGTTGGATCTGTCTGACTACAGTGTTCTCAGGGTTCCTATTCTGTATAGATTCTCTGTTGATGTCTCAGTAAGTATGGTTGTGGGTATAGAGCTGGTCTGTGGTGGGAGGGTGGTACACTAAAAGCTTTTGACAGTTCGTGGTCTACCTTCTGGTCCATCTCAGTGTTGTTATGCAGCATTCTGGATGCAGAGGAGAAGGACGGATGTTGAGAATTTCCTGCTTAATCCTTCTTCTTTTATCCAGGTGGTAGCAAAGGAAGCCTGGGAAAACCACAGGCTGAGGAATGATTCTGTGATTGTGGACACTTTCCATGGCCTTTTCAAGTCTACTTTGGTTTGCCCAGAATGTGCTAAAGTTTCTGTGACTTTTGACCCGTTTTGCTATCTAACTCTCCCACTGCCTTTGAAGAAGGATCGAGTTATGGAGGTCTTTCTGGTTCCTGCTGACCCACAGTGCCGACCTATCCAGGTAACAGAATTCTTCTTCATGGTACCACTTGCTGAGCAGACTCTAGTCCCTGATGGGACTGCTTTCAGTCTGCTGCATGAAAAACTCCACTGACTGACCCTCTGTCCCTGGGTCCCCTTGGACTTAGTCTGTGTGTGCACCCTTGACCTCTCTCTGTCAGACTTTATGTAAACTCATTCATTGTTGAGGATCTGTTGTAAAGGTCCTTGGGGCTTCTCTGTCACTTTCTCATTGTTTTCTATTTATGAAATTGTAATAACCTGGTTTACCTGCTTAATGGTTTAAGGTCATTGGCTCTTCGTGTCCAATTCTTTTGGTGGCTCAAAGTGTTTTCACTTAGTCTTCTGAACTTTTTAAAAATTTCTTTTTTGTTTTGTTTTTCTTTTGTTGTTGTTGCTTTGTTTTTTTTTTTTTTTCAAGACACAGTTTCTCTGTGCAGCTTTGGAGCCTTTTCTGGAACTCACTCTGTATAACAGGTTAGCCTCGAACACACAGAAATCCAACTCCCTCTGCCTCCTGAGTGCTGGGATTAAAGGTGTGTCCTATCACTGGCCTGACACCCCACCACCCACTTTCTAAGCAAAGGCAATATTCTCTGGGTGTGATGGTGCACACATTTCCTCAAGGGGAGCAGAGGCAGTTAGAAAAGATCTCTGTCAAGTTGAAGCCAGCTTGGTCTTCATAATGAATTTCAGGCTAGCCAGGGTACACAGTGAGGCTCTGTCTCAAAAAGGAAAAGAAAGGAAGGTAATACATAGTATCAAAGGCAATTTCTATGCTTTGAACAATTCTTTAAAGGACATAAGAGGAGGTGCGACACACATGCCTTTAATCCCAGCACTCAGGCCAGCACTTGGGAGGCAGAGGCAGGAGGATGTCTGAGTTCGAGGTCAGCCTGGTCTGCAAATCCAGAGAAACCCTGTCTGGAGGGGGAGAGGGTGGAGAGTAGTGACCTAATCCAAAAGTAAAGTATAAACAAAAACAATGCTTGGGAAAGAAAGAGGTGGCTGACTGTGCCTGAATGTTGAAGCTTTGCTAATATCAAAGACTTGGCTCTGTCTACTTAACTCACCTGGGCCACACACTGCCTCTGGAAGGGTCTTTATGTCCCCATGATGTGTGCTTCTCCAAGGTCACTTCATGTCCCTTGGAGTACTCCTATCACCTTGCCTGTTTCTCCTTTGCAGTGCCGTGTGACTGTGCCATTGATGGGGGCCATATCTGACCTGTGTGAAGCACTTGCTAAATTGTCTGGCATTGCTGCAGAAAATGTAAGTGGCCCTTAACATGGCTAAGTCACTTCATGGCCCCTTGGAGTTTCCTTTCCAACTTTTAGCCACTTTTGGAAGGTTGTTATTGGACAGCACGAATGTCATCATTGGTGTATGTCTTGATTCCTCGTGGCTTCTGGCCTTGATCATGATCCCTTCCAGCACAGGGAAACACCATTTTTCCTCCCCTGCAATGATGCTGCCCATTGTCAGAGGGACAAGAGTAGGGCTCTGCTTCCATCATTGTGTGCTGTGTGGGGTGTGGAGACCAGCTCTGGAAAGCCACCGGGGTCTTTAGACAATGACAGTCTCTACCAGCGCTCGCTTCTCACCATGCCTACCACTGGAGGGCAGATGTTACCAGCATGCCAGTGCTGCTAACAGCCATGTTCCTCCCTTTCATGTCCTGGCCCTAGCCTTGGGACCACTCACATGGTGTTTCTCTGCAGGCAGCACTACAGAGGGGCATTTCCGCCCTTTGTTTCTGGGTTGTAATCAGTGAGTAGGAGCTCTGTGAGCCATCCTGTCATGTTTATGTACTTACTCTTGATTCTTAGATGGTGGTCACAGATGTATATAATCACCGGTTCCATAAAATTTTCCAAATGGATGAAGGTTTAAGCCACATTATGCCTCGAGATGACATTTTTGTGTAAGTACTTAGTAGTTTCTGATATATCACCAGAAGGACACTGTGGAGGCTTTGTCCTGTTTGTGTTCCCAGGTCTGACATCATTGCTCATGTGTATCTGTCCTAGTGCCTCCCAAGGGAAATGTACGTTCAGGAAACTGAGCATTTGTCAGTACTCAGAAGCATTGCACAAACACAGCTTTGGTCAGTTGTTTGTTTCTTAAAGAACTAGCTCAGTGGTTCTGCTCTCAGCTTCCTTGCTCAGTAAGAGTCATAGCTCTACCATGTACTGTTGGCGCACAACTTTAATCCCAGCAAACAGATCTCTGGGTTTGAGGCCAGCCTGGTCTACATGGTGAGTTCCAGGACAGCTAAGGCTACACAGAGAAACCCTGTGTCTCAACCCCATCACCACCCCACAAAGTCACGGCTGTATGAGAGACCAGGTCAAACAGAGGGCTGTAGTATAGAGGGATTTGGGCTCTGCTATGGTCTCTGATCCTGAGGCAGGTGTCATGGGGCCACAGTTCCCATCTCAGAAAAGAGTAGGTGTTGGCGGCTCAGGCAATCTCAGATATTTCAGCTTGCTCATCACCATGAAGACAGTGCAAAGTGCTGCTTTGTTGAAAAACAGGGTATGTGTCATTTTCCTGGGTACAGAGGTTGCAATGGACTTACTAAATTTTGTGGCTGCTCCAGCCAACCACTTGTTCAAGGGAACTTTACTACTGGCCCGTGGTAATTTCTATAATCCCAGCATTTGGGAGATTGATGCAGAAAGGTTTCTGTAAGTTCAAGACCAGCCTAGGCTACATAGAAGGTATAGGCCAGTCTTGGCTACCTAACAAGACCCTCTCAAAAACAATCAGCTTAGCTGGTAGAGTGTTTGCCTGGTATACACAAAGAACTGGGTTTGACCCTTATCACCAAATAAACCAGGTATGTTTGTAATCCCAGCACTTGAGGGTGGAGGTAGAAGGGCTAGAAGTTTTAAGGTTCTTCTCAGTTACATGGTAAATTTGAAACTTGCCTGGGAAATGAAAGGAGGGAAAGAGACAGAGACTGAAAATTCACTAATTTTAAAAAGTTCAACTTTTTAGTGAGAAAAGGTGAAGTTAGTAGATGGGTTCCTGAGAACAGCCACACTTTAAGTCTTTTGGGGGTTAGTCCAGAGTCTGGGCTGTGTAGATTCAACATGGGTTGACAGTGATCAATCTGTAATCACTGTGGAAATGGCTTATCTCCCTTCTGTTGAAGGTACTCTGTCCTTTATAATCACAATCCTCACCACCTTGCTGCTTATATCTGTCTTGCTGATGGGGCCTCTTCTATGGCTCATGCAGGTATGAGGTCTGCAACACTTCCATGGACGGCTCGGAATGTATCACTCTTCCAGTCTACTTTCGAGAGAAGAAGTCCAGGCCATCAAGTACTTCTTCTGGGGCGGTGCTATATGGACAGCCACTTCTCGTTTCTGTCCCTAAGCACAAGCTAACCCTCGAGGCTTTGTATCAGGCTGTTTGTGATCGTATCAGGTTGGTGCCAGAAGTGCAATTTGGTTGTTTTCTGAGATTAATGGGTCCATCTAGCAACTTTAGTCATTTGTAGTATGTCTGTTGATCCATTTACTCTCTTTTGTGAAAAATGGAATTGTGCCAGCCCCTGGGAGGGTCAGGGTAGAAGCTAAAGGGATGGAGTAATTGGCACATATAAGTACCATGAGCCAGGGTTTGTGCAGACCTCCGATTCCTAGAATCATATCAAGTATACTTAGATGGCACTCAGTTGGAAGAGTGCTTGCCTAGCATGCACAAAGCCCTGTGTTCACTCTCCACCACTCCATAAAGAAGGCATGGGTATAGTGTGCACCTGTAAGCTTAGCACTTGAGATGTGGAGGCAGGTGGGTCAGGAGTTAAAGGTTATTCTTAAATATGTAGCAAATTTGAGGCCATCCTGGCATGTATGGAACCTTGTTTCCAATAAAATTAAACAATGCACGTGACCCAGAAACCATGAAACTGGCCTTTCTTGGTATGTTTATGGGCTTATTAAGTTAACATGTGATTTCTTAGGTGCATCTTAATTTCTTGAACCGTTACATTATGTTTGTTAGTAACTGAATATATAAATTATGTACTGCTTCATAGCTGCATTGTGGAGAAAGAGTTAAAAGTTAATACTAATAGTCTTTTGTTTTTTTAAGCCGCTATATAAAACAGCCTTTGCCTGATGAGTTTCTCAGCTCACCCTTGGAACCTGGGGCCTGTAATGGCTCCAGGAGCAGCTATGAAGGTGAGCATTCCTGCTGTGAGGCTATGGTGCCTCAATTTCCCTCTTCTTGGAAGAATCTGAGGTGGGCTGGTAGAGGTCAGGGTCTCTTGGGAGTCATTGTTAACCTTTGTACTTTGTAGAGTCCTCTTAGAGCCCTGCACATACACATTGGGTTTCATCTCAGACACACTGAGCCTAGAGGGATTGGGTAACAAGGCTATGGTTATGAAATAGAGTCAGGATTTACTTGGTTGCCCTATGGTTGTGACCAGTACACCTTTTATCCCAGCACTTGGAAGGCAGAAGCGGGTGGGTCTCTGAGTTCCAGGCCAGCCTGGTCTACAGAGGGAGTTCCAGAACAACCTCTAAAGCAATACAAAGAAACCCTGTCTTGAAAAACAAAAAACAAAAAAATTTAAAAAATTTATTGGTTTTGCAGTGCTGGAGATCAGGGCTAGAGTCTTGAACAATCACTGACCACTGTGCTACCTCCCAGGCCTCCAGAATCAGAATTTAATTCTCATTGTTAGCATAGCCTAGTTGGTACTTACCTAGCATGTACCTGTGCAAACCATCCTGCATGGCTGGTGAGCCTTTAGTGCCCAAAGATGACAGACGTCCTGGTCAGCTAATCAGAAGATTGAAGCTGGCTATTTGGGGCATTTCTGTCTTCCTAGGAAGCTATAGTCAGTGGCTGACTTTAGGTTCTGGGAGAGAAGGAAATCAGTGTGGAAAAACAGTACAGTGTGTTCATGGCATCCCTTGTGGCCAGGTGCTGACGAGCCGTCTTTACCAAGGAGCACACCTGTCCTGCCGTGTAGTTGCTACTCTTCTTTTGGACACTTAGGTGATCATGTGCCTTTATGCCTCCCATAAATGCCCTCAAAGCTTTGGTTTTGGTGGATTTTTAAATTTTTTATTCATTACTCTTGTGTCTTATGTGTGCATAGTATGTGTGTGGGCATGTATGAATGAGGTTAATTTTTTGGAGTCAGTTCTCTCCATCCATCCTTGTGCAGGCTTTGAGGCACAAACTCAGATTACCAGGTTTATGCAGCAAATGCCTGTATCTCTGACCAGTCTAGACGACCCCCCCCCTTTTTTTCTAGCCAGACTGGGCTAGAACTCAATTTGTAGCCCATGCTTGCCTTTAGTTCCCAATCCTCTCTTCTCTCACCTAAGCCCTGGGATTGCAGGATTTTAAATAGACTTTTAAATTTTGTTCCTTGCAAAACTGTTTTATTGAGTGTTTCATTTTAGTGTGTTTTTGTCTGTGAACCTAATGATGAGGACAAGAGGGAACTACTTACAAAAGACTCATTAAAGTTCTCTGGGTCTCTGCTTCCTCATCATGGACTCCTAGCACACCTGTGTGCCCCTTGGGGACTGTCACATGTTAAACAAATACCTAATACGATAGAGGTGTATAAAGGTAAATGCACTTTAACATACACAGCAAAATTGGAAGAAGTAATAACACACTTAAGTATTAAATAAACATTTTATGGTTTATTTGTGGGTTTTGTTGTTTTGAGACCGGGTCTCATGTAGCCTAGGCCAGCCTCAAACTTGCTGTGTGTTTATGGCTGGCCTTGAACTCACTATCCTGCCTCAGCCTTCTGAGTGCTGGGGTTATAGATAGACATCACCATACCTGGCTAACTAAAAATCTCAACATTGACATATGGGACTCACATAGATTGTTTTTCATGTGCGTCAGGAGACGACGATGAAGAAATGGATCATCAAGAGGAAGGAAAAGAGCATCTGTCAGAAACAGAAGGCAGTGGTGAGGACGAGCAGGGAGATGGCCCTAGTGAGCCCACCCACAAGGTGAAGGGCCAGCCAGGGCACAGGAGGCTTTTCACCTTCAGTCTTGTCAACTCCTATGGCACTGCTGATATCAATTCACTTGCAACTGATGGGAAACTACTCAAACTCAACTGTAAGTGCTCTCTGATGCTCAGCTAGACTGACACACTGCCATCTCCCTGAAAGTCACTTTACCTGACACTCACTCCATCAGGTTTTAACAGCCTTTATGTAGTCAAGTGAGTCCCTTGGACAATGATTGAGGACACACACACCCTCCATCCTTCAAAGGGTTTTCACCTGACTCCTTGGGTAATGGGGCAGCAAGTGTGACACAAACACAAGCATGTTCCCCCGCTCCATTTGTTTGTTTATTTTTTGAGATAGGTCTCTCTGGCAGCCTTGGCTGACCTAGAACTCGTTTTGTAGACCAGGCCAGCCTTGAACTCACAGATCTACCTCACCTGTCTCTGCCTCCCAGGTGCTGGGATTAAAGGAGTGTGCCACCATTCTCTTGATTATTTTTATGTATATGTATATTTTATGTATATGATTGATGTTTTACCTACATGCATGTCTGTGCGCCACGTGTGTGCCTGGTGCCCATGGAGACGAGAAGAGGGCATTAGATCCCCCACAACTAAAATTACAAGTGTGAACCAACCACCAAGTGGATGCTAGGACCTGAACTTGGGTCCTCTATAAGAGCAACAAGTGCTATCTGTCTAGCTCCAAAAGATAGTCGTCTCTTGTAGGTCTGCATTGCCTCAGACTTACATGCTGGCCTCGAACTGCTTATCTTCTGTCTCCCTCATGAGCCCTTACATTCCAGGCACACACTACTATGTCTTGCTTTCACCTCTGTAACAACATTCCTCTGGCTCAGTGACACTTCTGTAGTCACGTTAGGAGCTTTTCTGTAGACTTGTTTCACTCATAAGAATGAGCTCATTATTCTCTTTGTCCCCTTAAAAATACTTAATCAAATATGATGCACTTAGAGGGTAGTTATAGATTTATGTATCAGTTCCATGGAGCTTTGTAATCGTGACAGCATCTCATCAGGAAGAGGACATTCATCATGATGTCTCCATGGGCAGGGGAGAAGCTGTACCCTTTTGTGTCTTTTGCCTTCTTTCTTTAGGACAGAAATTAAATAATTAACTATCAATCCTTCACCTTCCTTTTTCTGTCCCCCCCCCCTTCATTTTAATTTTAAAAGTTTTATTTCATGCGTTTGGGTGTTTTCCTGCATGTATGTTTATGCACATGTGTGTGTAGTGCCTCTTGTAGTACCCAAGAGGAACTAGAGCTGTAAGAACTTATCAGCCTCCCAAATTGAGTACTGGGGACTGAATGCGCTCCAGTATTCTACAAGAGCAGTAAATGACCTGAATCACTGAGCCACCTTCCTAACCTGACGCAACCCTTTCAGTTTTATTTTTTATATAAGTGGGTATTTTACCTTTATGTGTGTCTGTGCACCGTGTGTGCCTGCAGAGGCCAGAAGAGGAAATCAGATCCCTGGGACTGGAGTTTCACACAATCAAGAGCTGCCATTGGGTGCTGGGTCTTCTGGGACAGCAGACAAGGCTCTCAGCTGTTAACCCATCTCTCCAGCCTCCAGCTTTAACAGTTTTCAGTATTTAGTTCATAGTTCTAGAGACTGAACTCAGCGACTTGTACATAAAAGATCGGGGCTCTAGTACTAAACTGTAGTCCTAACCACACCCACACCCCCACACCCACATCCAAGACAGGATTTCTCTGTGTATGAGGTTTCTCTGTGCCTGTCTTGGAACTCTGTAGGCCAGACTGGCTTTGAACTCAGATCCACCTATCTCTGCCTCCAGAGTGCTGGGACTAAAGGTGTGCGCCACCATGCCTGTCCCTTTTTTGTTTTGAGATACAGGGTCTTAAAAAAAAATGTAGCCCATAATAACTGGTCTTGCTTACTCTGTAGCTGAGGAAGATCTTGAGCTCCTGATCTGCTTTTGCTTTCTAAAGACTGCATAGACCACCACACCCTGCCCTCAATTTTAGCTTTGCTTCCTTTCCTGGTGTCTGTCCAGGTAAACAGTTAGAAAACAGTTACTTTATCTGTTTTTCTGATGGTCCAGGCAGGAGGATAAGTCTGTTCCTAGTTACTCCTGCTTGCCTCTGCATATGTCCTGTCAGAATGCTGGGTACTGGAGTTCATCTGTAGCACTAAGGAAGTCGTGGTCAAAAAGTTTGGGAGGTTGGGGTTCAGAATGGCTGCCCCCAGGCCTAGTATTGCTCTCCTCTGTGTCTGGTGGTGGGGAGCAGATGTGGTACTGCCTAACTGTGGCCCTTCTCACTTTGGTCACTTGGAAAGCCTCTCTTGTTTCTGGTCATTCAATAATAAGTGACACTGTGATCCCCTCCACAGCTCGATCCACACTGGCCATTGACTGGGACAGTGAGACCCGAAGCCTTTACTATGATCAGCAAGAATCTGAGGTAGGTCATTTGGGGTTTGTGGTCAGTGCTCTGTGCTGGTTTCTGCTCTGGAAATATAGTAACAGTCCTCACACTGATTGGACAACAGTTTAACAAGTTTTTCTTAGGACTTGAAATGAAAAGCACCCAAGATTTTATCATTTTGTATTCAAAGGCTCCAGAAAGTATAGTATATTCCAGGCAGAGAACCCCTGTAGCTTTTTTCTTCTTTTTCTTGAGACAGGGTTTCTCTGTGTACTCCTGGCTGTCCTGGACCTCACTCTGTAGAGCAGGCTGGCCTCAAACTCAGAGATCTGTCTGCCTCTGCCTCCTGAGTGCTGGGATTAAAGGCGTGAGCCACCACTGCAAGGCTGAGCGCTTCAGCATTTTGAGCCAGTGAGATGGCTCTGCACCAGAGCTCAGTGCTTATTTCTTACAGGCCTGTGAGAAGCATGTGAGCATGTCACAGCCTCAGAAGAAGAAGAAGACCGCAGTAGCCCTCAGGGAGTGCATTGAGCTCTTCACCACCATGGAGACCCTCGGGGAGCACGACCCCTGGTATGCACTCCCATGCTCTGAGCAGGGGGAATCCATGGACCATAGGGGCTGAGGTTTCTTGGGACCATCTGTATGCACAGGACACCTTCTGTAGTTGGAGAGGTCATCTTTTTGCATAGCCAGGCCTATCATACATTTTTGTTTGTGCGGACTGTTTTCTGGACTAAAAAAGCCTGTTGCCTTTCTCAAGAACTACGCTTGACAGGTTCAGTTGACATGGCAGCTCACAACTGTTTGTAACTGCAGTTTCAGGAGATCCAACACACTCATGCAGACATGAATGCAGACAAAACACCAATGCACATAAAAGGAAATTAAATAAAATCTTGAAACTAGGGTTGAGTCCTGCCTGAAAGTAGCTCTTGTGACAGAGTAGCTGTGTCCCCATCTAAGTACACAGGTGGCTTCCAGCTGCCCTTGTCTTTTCTCCTCAGGTACTGTCCCACCTGTAAAAAGCACCAACAGGCAACAAAGAAGTTTGACCTATGGTCTTTGCCCAAGATCCTGGTGGTTCATCTCAAACGCTTCTCCTATAACAGATACTGGAGAGATAAACTTGACACAGTTGTGGAGTTCCCAGTCAGGTAGGAGTCCGAAGCTGCAGCGCTGACAATGGGCTTGGGGATCCATGCGCTCCCTCCCTCAGGGATAGGGGGAGGCTGTTTGAGTTAGGTTGTGTATTGCTTGGCTCTGTGAGGTTCAGCAGTCCTTCCTCCCCCACTAGTGGGAAACATCCCCGATAGAACAGTCCTGCAGGCTGTCTGTGGCACTGCTGGTCCTCACAGGATCATGGCCAGGGTCGCCTGCGCAAGGGAATTGGTCCTCAGGTGGCTGTGGTTGTGTCTGCTTGTAATCCTTGGCTAAGTCAGGATTACAAGCAGGAGGGTCATTGAGTGCAGATTCAAGGCTACCCTGGTAATTAAAGATTCTGTCACCTGCTTTGTTTTGTTTTGTTTGTTTTGTATTTGAAACAGGGTTTCTCTGTCCTGAAGCGCCCGCTTAGACCAGGCTGGCCTTGAATTTAGAGACCTACCTGCATTTGCCTCCTGAGAGTTGGCTGTGATTAAAGCCAGCACTGCCTCACTTTTCTTTCACCTTTTCTGTATTTTTGAAAATTTCAAAGTGGGCCCTTGAGATAGCTCATAGAGTAAAAGCACTTGCCACACAAGCCTGATGACCTCAGGCTGATCCCTAGAGGCCACAGTAGGAGAGAAGCAACTCCTGTGTCCTCAGACCTCTGTACCTGTGACATGGCGTTGATGGCTGCACTCAGTTACTCACTCAAACATATCATACACATACACAATGATAATAACAAAGAAAATTTCAAAATACAGTAAAGCTTCCCAGGGCCTGCTCTGACATTTAAATGCTGTGGCCTTGGTTGCAGTTCTGTTAGGAATGGCCTCCCTATTCAGGGGCTGAAGCCCTCTTTGGCATCTCCTTACACCTGCCGAAACCCACGTGGTGTGGTAATATCATGACTTGGACCTCCCCAGTTTCTGGTCTAACAAATGGTCGGTCATTCTGCCCTGGTCTGTCTCTTTTCACATAGTATAGCTCTTCCCTGTGCTCTGGTCTGTTGGATGAAGGGGGTTGCAGGGCTGCAGAGGTTAACGTATTCATGGGCTATTATGTTTTTTACTCAGAGGTCTGAACATGTCCGAGTTTGTCTGTGACCGGTCAGCAAGGCCTTATGTTTATGATCTCATTGCTGTGTCCAATCACTATGGAGCCATGGGGGTTGGTCACTGTAAGTATTGGTATCTGCTTCCTTCTGAGGTATGGAAATGCCCTGCCTGGTGTTCTCTCAGTGTCTTTTCTGAGTGCCAGGCACTGCCATAAGTCCTGACTTGAGTCTCCCGCTGTGGGCTTTCTCAGTCCTGCCCTCCCCACCCATTCCTTCTAAATTGTCTTAGTCTTTAATTCCGTAGTGCTAACTTTGTGAGTTGTTTTGTTTTTTCAAGATAGTCCCACTATTAGTTCACTGGCCTGGAGCTCCTCATGTAGTGCAGCCAAGGGAATCTGGTACTCCTGGCATTCCTCCCGTAGCCTCTCCAGTAGGGGTTACAGGCATGAGCACCATGCTGGGTTTACCTCTGGGACTCTCCTAAGAAAATGACACAACAACTTTATGCACGAAAACATTCACCCCTTTGTTTTGATTTTTCCAGCCAAGGTTTCTTTGTATAGTCCTGGCTGTCCTGGAACTAGCTTTGTAGACCAGGCTGGCCTCAAACTCAGAAATGTGCCTGCCTCTGCCTTCCAAGGTGTGCACCACTGCTATCTCATTCAACCTGTTTTGTTTTGTTTTTAGTATTTTCGAGACAGGGTTTCTCTGTGTAACAGTCCTGGCGCTCACTCTGTAGACCTGGCTGGTCTCCAACTCACAGAGATCCGCCTGCCTCTGTCTCCCAAATGCTGGGATTAAAGGCGTGAGCCACCTGTTTCTAACAGTGGTGTTAGTAACAGCATTCGGTAGCACGCTAATACTGCTGGTCAGGGCTTGAGCAGAGAGGTTTGTGTTTTGGTTTTTTAAAAATAATTCATTTACCTTTATTTTAGCTCATTGGTGTGAAGGTGTCAGATTACCTGGAACCAGAGTTACAGACAGTTGTGAGCTGCCATGTGGGTGGTGGAATTGAATCCAGGTTGTTTGGAAGAGCAGCCAGAGTGCTCTTAACCACTGAGCCATTTCTCTAGCCCGAGCAGGGAGTTCTTAGCTGTTTCAAAATACCATGGGGAAGTGGCCCTCATAACTGAAAAAGGTATATAGAATTAGTGTCGCTACAGAAGTAGTATCCCAGCTCTGCAAAGTCAGTAAGCAGAGAAAATCAAGGGTGCAGGGCCATAGAATGAGAGGTGCCAAAATTAGTTCATTTTTGGTTTAGACAGGATTGCACTATATAGGCCAGACTGGCTTATAATTTTCCAGGTAGCACTTGATGGCCTGTTACGAGATGATGGGTATACACAACCATACTCAGCAAAAAATAGTATTTTTTTTTCTTTTGCCCTATTTTCCAAAATTTCTATTAACATTTAGGTTCACTTTAATGGAAAGTTTTTTGTGTTGTTTAGACAAGATCTTAGTGTGTAGCTCTGAGAGTCAGAATACTTAACACTAATCCTCCTGCCTCGCCTTCCAGCTGTGTTCTTGTTATAGATGTACCAATTTTGATGGGGCATTGCCTTCCTCCAGTGCTGGGGATAGAATTTAGAGCCTTGTACATTCTACATAAGTAGTCCGGCCACCACAGATTCAGTCATAACTGTAGAAAAGAGAGATGTACGGCTTCTTACTTATCTCCCAGCTCTGCAAATCCAGTGGTCACTGTTTCCAACCAAAGTCCCCTCTTGGCTCCAGTGAGCGGCACCAAGAACACTCTGCTGAAGATGGTAGCCATCTGCTCTTGTTTGGCTTTGTCTAAGCACCAGCTCCTACGCCGAGTCCCTCTGTGGCTCTGGCTATACTTATGGCCATGTTTGCTTATCTGAGGTACTGATGAAAATCTCTGGCAGGTGCTCTATCACTGCACTGTCTCCAGCACTGATCATAGCTCTTAAGTAGACACTGGGGCAGCTAGAGAGATGGCTCGATAGTGGAGAGCGCTGTTCTTCCCGAGAACCTGAGTTCAGTTCCCGGCACCACATCAGGAGGCTCCCAGCTGCCTGTAACTCCAGCTCTAGGTATTCCAGCACCGCCGCCACCCTCCATGTAATTAAATAGTAGATGTCTATTAAGAAATAGACAAAGTGGCCAGGCGGTATGTGCACGCCTCTAATCCCAGCACTCAGGAGGCAGAGGCAGGTGGATTTCTGTGAGTTTGAGACCAGCCTGGTCTACAAGAGTGAGTTCCAGGACAGCCTCCAAAGCCACAGAGAAACCCTGTCTCAAAAAACCAAAAAAAAAAAAAGAAAGAAAGAAATGGACAAAGTTGAGTGTGGTGGTGTACACCTTTAATCCCAGTGCTGAAGAGGCAGAGGTGGGTGAATATTTGAGTTTGAGGCCAGCCTGGTCTACAGAGTGAGTTTCTGGATAGCCAGGGCTACACAGAGAAACAAACAAAATTATTGTATATGTATATGTATATTAGTTATATAATTTGGTGGTGGTGGTTTTTCTGTTTGAGACATGGTCTTACTATGCAACCCTGCCTAGATTTGTCCAGGTTGGCCTTGTACTGGGGTCAGTACTCCTGTCTTCTTCCTGGGTGGATTCACACTGGCTATATGTTGCTCTTAATTTTAGTATTAATATTTTTGTGTTTGAGCATGTGCTTATATTTACTGCTAGCCTGATAAGATAACCAGATTCTTTCCAGTGGCCATTAGAGCATTTTGTTTGTAACTTGGCAGACACTGCATATGCAAAGAACAAACTGAATGGGAAATGGTATTACTTTGATGACAGCAATGTATCTCTGGCTTCTGAGGATCAGATAGTGGTGAGTACCCACCCAGATACACACTCCCCCGTTATCTTAAATAAAAGCCAAAAAAGGTCTTGTGAGGCCGTATGGTTACTTCATGATCTGGGTGTAGAGTGGACTGCCTGCCACTCATGCCAAAGCTTTCCTAATGGAGAACTTGCTTTTCTTAGAGGTACTGTCACAGTAACCCTGCACTTGCCCACAGCCACGGCCGCGGCGTCAGGCGGCTCACAGCAGGGCCTTAAAGGGAGAGCCTTTAAGGCTGCTCCCAAGGGTGGGTGGCAGATGGCTCAAGTGCCTGCTCACTCCTTCACTCTTGCTCGCTCATTGGGGTCGTCTCTTCCTGCAGACCTGTGACTGCTCTGCACTCACTTTGTGTGTCGGGCTAGTCTCAAACTTAAGGTGATTCTCCTGCCTCTGCTTCCTGAGTGCTGGAATAACAGGTTCATGTCACCACATCCAGTTTAAGATTGAATTTTTTGAGACAGTTTCACTCTGAAGCCCAGGCGGGCTTTGGACTTGGGGAAAAAATCCTCCTCTCTCAGGCTCTCCCTCCACTTGCTGAGCTCATAGGCAAGAGCTACCATGATGAGTTTAATAGCAAGAATGGCGAGGATGGGGTGGGTGAGTTTGTTACAGTGAATGGATTCTCCCCCTTCCTTGTGTTTTAGACGAAAGCTGCCTACGTGTTATTTTATCAGCGTCGGGATGATGAATGTCACAATGCACCTTTGCTCACCAGTTTCCCCGGCTCTTCTGATGGAGGGATGAGGCTGGGCAGCTCACAGCAGGGCCTGGGGGATGATGAGGCTTCCAGCATGGACACCAACTGATGCTGACTCAGCAACCCCACCACCCCACAGCACCAGTGCCATCCCCCAGGAGAGTGTCTTTGGCCCTCTCGAAGACAGCTCATATCAATCTAAGAACCAGATGAGGAAATTACCTTCTTTTATGAGAAGAATTTAAAAAAAAAAAAAAAAAGACCCTGCTTTCTCAGAAGGGTTATGTTAAGAGGCTGAATTATTTTTCTTTCAGATGGGTGGTGAGATAAACCTGTGGAGCTGAAATGTGGGGTGGGATTTGTTACACAGTGCAGTGTGTCTCGTGGATTCCAAAGAATGGAGAGGAACACCCTGTCATTGAGTATGGTGCAGCCATGAAGACCCATGCAGGGCTGCTCTGAACTCCTGGGTTTGGGGTTCTGGTGCCCATACTGGTCACCCTAGTCGTCTGGCCACAGTAAACCAAGCCTCCAGGAAACTTGATGTTGTCTCGAGTTCTTTGCTCTTCACTGAGATCGGTTTATGGTTTTCTAAACATTAGCCACTGGAACCCATTTCTATTCTCTGTTCTCTCAGAATTTCCTGGTTGCTGGGGGTCTTGTTTTCAGTTTCTCATGGAACCTTGAAGTTCTGACTCCACTGCCCTTGATAAACAGACTGATTCTATATGGAACTTTCATTACCTCTCCCTTAAAAATAAGTCCATTCATAAAACTGGGTGCAGTCTGTGGCATTGCTTCTCCATGTTGGCTTCAGAAGAACACGATAGGTGGTTGTCAGGTCTTCAAAACACTCTAGTTAATGAGGTTTAAGAAAATGTGTTTTTTTGGGCCAGGCGGTGGTGGCACAAACCTTTAATCCCAGACTCGGGAGGTAGAGGCAGGTGGATCTCTGTGAGTTCGAGGCCAGCGTGGTCTCCAGAGTGAGTTCCAGGATAGCCAGGGCTACACAGAGAAACCTGTCTCTGAAACAACCGCCGCCCCTGCCCCCAAAGACAACACTTTTTTAGTAATAGATCCCTTCAGACCCGATTCTCACCTTTATCCTGCTGTTACTACTCCCCTAGTCGCGTACTCCTTACTCCCTGCGTGCTAACCGGCCACCTTCCTGGGTCTTAGTTGCCCCCTGTGTTCAGGTCATGTGAGTCTTGACCGACCTTTAACCTAGTACGTGGGAGTTGGGAGCGCTGGTTTGGGCACGTGAGCGCAGTGACCGTTGGGCACTGTTGTGCGGCCACGGTTGGGTGAGGACACAGCGGGGCTCCTTCCGGCCTAGGTTGGCCATAGTTTGGGGCAGTAGGGGCGGCGGGAAAGGCCTAGCGGGAAACCAGCTAAGGAAGCGTGGGGGTTGAGGGAGGCGAGGCGGGTTTCAGGCTCTCGCTGCTGTCTGGGGCCCTCTGAGAATGGCGGGCAGTCGTCCCCCCTGGAAGAAAAGGAAGGAGGATGAGGTGTGAGCCTAGATCAAACTGGAAATCGGGGGTGAATCTCGGCCTTTTGTTTAGCATCATTCTCGCGTTGTTCTGTGCAGTTCCGTTTATTACATAATAAGAGGCACGGTCGCTTTCAGGAAAATGTCTGAGAAACTCCGAAGATGCAGGAAGGAGCTGACTGCAGCCATAGACCGAGCCTTTGAAGGAGTCCGGCATTCCCAGGAGTGCGCGGGCCCGCAGAGGCTGGACGCCCCGTCGCTAGCCTCTGTGCCGGTGCACAGGCTGCTCTGCAGAAACCCGCTGGCCGCCTGCCCGTCTGCTGCCCCCTGCGCTGGGACCTCATGTGCTCCTGAGATTGAGAGCCCTGTCTTTGCGCCACACCATGTCCCAGTTAATGCAAAGCCCCTTCCTTTATACCCCAAAAGAAAACCTCTGACCAGCAAGGAAAATGTGTTGATGCACTCTTCCATTTTGGCACGTGAAAGACAGTTTTGGAGAGCTGCAGGAGATGGGGAAAACTGGAGAAAAGAAAGTTTAAGGTGATTCTAATTTAATAGCATCAATTAGGGAAAATTGTATCTTAAAAAAAAATGAAGATCCCAGATTTGATTCTTTAATAAGCTAGCCTTCTCTTGGGAGTGCTAAGAGTCTTACAGGAAATTCACACACATTTTTCAGAATCTGGCCCAACAGTTATGTTTTATTGTATGTATTTGTGGTGAGTGGTTGAAAGCTCTAGATATCCAAACAGTCATAGAAACTATGACACCCAAAGGGTAATCAGTGTTAAATAATTACTGTTAAATGTGTGGGTAGTGTTGAGGATTCAACCAAGGCCTCATGCATTCTAGGGCAAACATTCTACCACTGATCTGCAAGCCTTAGCAATGTTTTTCTTACACTTTGAGGGGTTTCCAAATTTGTATTTTGTATGTGTGGCTATTTTGCCTGCAAGCATGGCTCTGCACCACACGTAGTGCCTGAAAGGCTAGAAGGCTGTGGCATTGTATCCCCTGGAACTAGTGTTAGCTGTCATGGAGGTGCTGTTTGTCTAGAAGTACAGCCAGTGCTCTTAACCGATGAGCCATCTCTGCTGGGCCATGGTGGCTTTGATCCCAGCACTCAGGAGGGAGGCAGGTTGGATCTCTGTGAGTTCAAGGCCAGCCTGGACTGCAAAGCAAGTTCCAGGACAGCCAGGACTACACACACAGAAAACCTATCTTGGGGGGAAAAAAAAAAAGATTCGCCATCTCCAGCTGGTGATTTTTTTCTAATTTTTAAATTTTTATTAGTGTGTGTGTGTATACATATACATATACATAGTGTATATGTGTGTGGCTTGAGTGTAGTCAAAGGAAAACCTTCAGGAGTTGATTCTTTCCACTGTAGGTTCAGGGATCCAACTCAAGTCATCACGATTATATTTGCATTGCTGAGTCACTTTGCCAGCCTATTTTTGCTTTTTTAAAGACAGTCTAAAGTAGACCATCTGGCTTTCAACTCCTGTGTAGCTGAGGGTGACTTAGAACTCGGACTTCTGTTTCTGAATCTCAAGTGTAGGGATTAGAGGCATAAATTACCAGTCCTGAGTGATCTGATGTAAAAGAAACACTACAGTATGCTGCAGAAACAAAAGTAACCCACACCAGCTTCTGTGTTCAGAGCCTGGGCACTAGCCTTTGTCTTCCTCTGCCCACACTTAGATCCATGGCTAGGCCCTACTTCCTGGCTTTGTCTTTGTTTCAGTCAGGTGGTTGTGGCACACGCCTTTAATCCCAGCACTCGGGAGGCAGAGGCAGGCAGATCTCTGAGAGTTCCAGGCCAGCCTGATCTACAGAGCGAGTTCCAGGACAGCCAGGGCTACACAGAGAAATTCTGTCTTGAAAAAGGAAAACAAAAGGAAACAACGTGACTATCTCCTTTAGATACACTAAGTAGCTACAAACTGCCCCTTCCCAGGCACCTTGACTTAGAGCAGGGGTGATTGTATGTGATGTGACTTAGATGTGTGGCCGGCCATCCTGCCTGTCCCAAAGTCAAGGAATTGAGAAGCCATTTAACTGCAAATATATGTGTCGGTTTCGTAAACATTAATGCAGCTTGTAGTGGAATGTGTCACTATGTTGTTGTTCTTGGTTTCTTCACTGATTTAGATTCTGGTTAGTCTCATAGCATAAAAGGTAAATTTTAGTCTAAGCCGGTCATGGTGGCGTGTCTTGAATCCCAAGCACTCAAGAGGAATGGAGGTTTCTGAATTTGAGGCCATCCTGGTTTACACAGTTAACTTCCAGGCCAGCCAGGGCTGTGTAGTGAGACTGTCTTAAAACAACAGGGTCTAGAGAGATGGCTCAGAGATTAAAATCACTGGCTGCTCTTCCAGAGGTCCTGAGTTCAATTCCCAGACACCACATGATGGCCCACAGCCATCTGTAGTGAGATCTGATACCCTTTGGCATGTAGACAAACATTCCGGCAGAACACTATATACATAATCAGTTGTGTTTTGGATTATCTGAAGTTTTTCAACTGAAATAATATCTAATCCCCCATCTTCTACCCCTCCCCACACCCAATCGGGACTGCAGGAAGGATATGGAGAGAGACTTAAAAGTTGACTCAAATATGCTGCTCAGCAGTTCTAGCCAAGAGGTCACAAAGGATCTGCTAGATATGATTGGTAAGTAGAGAGCTTCCTTGGTCCTTCACACAGGCTACGAGTCCACATATCTTATTTGGTAAATTTAGTTTCAGAACTGTGAAATAATTAGTATTTCCCCTTTCTTCATCGAACCAGTAACCTAGTGAAAGGCCACAGGCCCATAAGATCATTACCCAAGTGTCTGTAATGATCTGGGGTTCCTGGAGGAACAGATAACAGCCTCTAGGCCTTAGTGCTTGAGCAAAGAGCTGAAGGAAATGGGATCCAGGCCTAAGGAGGAAGCGATAATAAGTAGTCCACCCAGGGGGGAAACACAACAGTGGAAGAAATCTTTCTTGTAGCCACCTGCCTTTAATTTCAGCACTTGGAAGGCAGAGGCATGCAGATTTGTATGAATTTGAGGCCAGCCAAGGCTGCAGAATGAGACACTGTTGCAATGAATAAAATCTCTTATCTCCCTGGAAGTAGCCACTTAGTATAGAACTGTATGTCCTATTAGTTTTCCTTTTGAAAAAAATTTTTTTTCTTTTTTGAGGCAGGGTTTCTCTGTGTAGTTTTGTAGACCAGGCTGGTCTCAAATTCAGAGAGATCCACCTGCTTCTGCCTCCCTAGTGCTGGGATTAAAGGCGTGGGCCACCACTGCCCAGCTGAAATATTTTTATTATTTTAATTATGTATATGTCTGTGTGTGGAGTTTTTTGTTGTTTTTCGTTGTTTTGTTTTTCAAGACAGGGTTTCTCTGTGTTTCCCTGGCTGTCCTAGAACTTGCTCTGTAGACCAAGCTGGCTTAGAACTCACAGAGATCCACCTGCCTCTGCCTCCCGAGTTCTGGGATTAAAGGTGTGTGCCACTCCTACTGCCCGGCTAAGCGGCTAAGCTTTTCTTTTTCAAACAGACTCTGACTAGGCAGGCCAGGGTGATCTGGAATTTGTAATCTTTCTGCTTGACTCAGAATTCTGAGTCCTAGGATAAGTGTTCAGCACCACACCCAGCAGTCAGATCTTTATACTGCACACATTTTGTATCTGCATGTTCTCTGAACTGTGTGTCCTATTCTAACTGACTCATTGCACAGTGGACCAGCAGCTCCTGGTTAAGGGATACATAGCCTCAGGCATTGCCAGAAACTGTTGACATGGAAGAATCTCCATGTTAGCAAGAACCCAAGGGAGGTCTAACAGGGGACTCAATGTTGGGCCCCAAATCCTCTCTGTAACTTTGGAAGACTGGCTGTCCTCTGATGGCCCCAGGACATAAGCTCAAGTCATCGCTGCTTCTGCTTGGACCTCCCAGCACCAATCAGCTTTCTGATTACCCTAAATGTCTTGCTTTTCATACCATCTTATCACCCCCCACAGGTCAGAGTGTTCTATAGAAGCAGGAACAAGCATGTATATTCCGTTTATACCTTTCTTGGGAATGGGCAGATAATTGGGGCTGGATGAATTCTGGGGTGTAAAAGGAAGGTATCAGGCCCACCTTAACACTGGTACTCACTTGCGTGTGCTGGGGTGGGAATGCCTCGTTCTGCATGCCTCTGGAATGCTTATCCATTTATGGTTTGTGTGTCTATTTGCTTGCTAGCTTGTGGTAGTATCAAGCTAGACAAAGGTTCTTTCACCAGTATTGTATTAGTTTTGTGGTTTTTAACTTATCCCTGAAATGTTCTCAGAAACTTCTAAGTAAAACTATAAAGCGTAATGTCCTTTTGTTGTTGCTTTAAGACCATACAAGTATCCGAACTATCGAAGAACTGGCTGGAAAACTAGAATTTGAAAATGAATTAAACCGTGTGTGTGGACGTTGCCAAGATTCACCCCTGAAGGAGGAGGCCTGGGCCCTGCTTGTGGACGAGAGCCCTCGGAAGGCTTTGGATGCTGACCCTGGTAGCCTCAAGCAGGCTTTTGATGATCAGAATATTGTTGAGACTGTTCTGGACTTGGAGGAGGACTATAACTTGATGACCTCTTTTAAATACCAAATAGAGTAGGAGAGTTGATTTGCAGCAGCCACATGGTTATCAGAAGCCAGTCTGTACAAGGGGTTGGCAGAGCCGGAATTGCTGCATCCTATTTAATTCCTGCTGAATTCCTGGGCCTTAATAGTCTGTGATTCTGAAATGTTTGGAGTTTTTGACTTGATAATTTTTAAAGTGTGTTTTTGATTGGTATTCAATATATGCAATACCCTTGGTAGGTTATGCCTCTGCTCTTTCTCCTCAAATTCTTTTATACAGAAAAGTATGGGAACTGTGACCAGGGTGGGTTTGTCACCTGGGACTAGCCCACCACAGGTAAGCTTGATTCAGAAGAGCCAGGCTTGGCTTGGGCCCTCTGTTACCTGTATCCTCTGCTCTCTTCACACACTGCACACAGGGATCCCTGTTTTCCTGTGGTCATGCTTTGCTCATGCCCTGATTTACCTACCTCCCTTACCTTCCTGTCCCTTCCCTACCCAGAGCGGTGCCCCTGTGCACATCTGCTTGAATCAGTTTCTGGTAGGATCCCAGGCTGTCTCCTTCAGAACCTAATGAATCCTCCACAGACATGTGGACCCTGTTGAGGTGGTTAGCAAGGTCAGTACAGGTTTACCTATCCACCATGGCCCCTGAACCGCACCATCCCACCATGCTGAGCCAAGACAGAGGAGGGACTAGGCCACTGTCCTCCTGAGGTCAGCACATCAGAAAAAAAAAAAAAAAAAAAAAAGTGTGAGGCAAGATGATTCAGTTATTTTAACAGCTATTTTAGTCTTGGGATCTGGCTCAGTGGTACTTGACTGTGTATGCAGCAGAGGCCGGGTACCACTTCATCTGGCAATCTCAGCACACCTAGCCACTTTTGTCAAATGGAACTCTGTGATGCGTGCTCACTGGGTTCCACCAGGGATGGCCTTGGGCATTGCTTGCCTGAGGCAAGAGAAAAGGACAAGTCTAACCAGTGGCTGCTCTTAGCTAACCTCTGTTTAATCCCTACAGGAGGGAGCAGATTCAGTAAACACAGCCTGTGGGTTAGAGGTCAGACGTGGAAGGCTCAGGTTGTTCTAGATGGAGGGACGTCAGCCTATTTGAGACTCATGTCCATAAAATACTTCTCAAGCCAGCATATTGCTTAACTATGTAGAAGTGAACTTTGGTTTTTTTTTAATTTTTATTTTACTTTTCAGAGAGACAGTATATATTCCTGGCTGTCCTAGAACTCTCTATGTAGAACAGGCTGGCTTCTAACTCAACAATCTGTCTCACAAAGGTGTACAACAGCAAACTCCACAGATGTAGAGGTAATTCCTGCCCTTACCTCTTTCCCCATCATAACCCACCCTTAAGGATGAACTAGAGTTGGTAACCCTTTTGATTTTTTGCTTTTTTGCTTTTTGTTTTCCTGTATAATCCTGGCTGTCCTGGAACTTACAGAGATCCTCCTGCCTCTGCCTCCTGAATACTGGGATTAAAGGCATGAACCACTACCATCCTGCTAGACTTGGTTACCCTTATCCAAAGACTAAAGAGGGTAAAATCACTGTAAACTTAGAATGGAGAAAGCTGCAGACCTGACAAATCATGAGAGTTTCCATCACTAGTAATGCCATGTAGACGATAGAACAAGAAGATAGGTGTGGTGGTGCATACCAGTATTCATAGAACTTGGGAAGCTAAGCAGCATGGCAAGTTCAGAGACCAGCCTGGTTCATGCAGTGAGGCCCTTTCTCAAAAAATGAAAAGGAGGGCTGGAGTGATGGCTCAGTGGTTGAGAGTACTTGCCCTTTACAGAGGGGCCCATGAGGGTAACTACAGCATAGTGCAGTGGCTCTCAACCTGTGGGTTGTGACTTGCAGGTTTGACCCTTTCACAGGAGTCACCTTAGACCATTGGAAAACACACTTTACAATTCATAACAGTAGCAAAATTACAGTTATGAAGTAGCAGCAAAATTTTATGGTGGGGGTCACCACATGAACTGTATATTAAAGGGTCACAGCATTAGGAAGGTTGAGAACCACTGCCATAGTGTGTTGAATGCCAATTTCAAAAAAGTGCTTTATCTGTGATACACTTACAAAACCCACAGTCCTCAGTCTGTAACCATGAGGCAAATGTTAGACAAACCCAGACAGGATCTTCTAGAATCCCTGACCAGAATTTCAGGATTGTCGAGTTCACAAAACTAGGATTCAGAACCTTTCACCAGCAGGACTAGGAAACATGTGAATCCTGGATTGTTTGCTAGCACATTAAGGGACATTTACATGAGTGAAATCTACATGAAGGCTGGGGTTTAATGTATTGATGCTGCTTTCCTGGCTTTGATAACTATCAGTTATATGTCAACACTGGGAAAGCTGGGCAGAGTTTACATATGCTCACTATATTTGAAGTTTTCTGTAAATCTAATGTTATTCCAAAATTTAACATTTAAAAATGCAGTCAACTGGGGCTGGAGAGTTGGCTCAGCAGTTATGAGCACTGGCTGCTTTTCCAGAGGTTCTGATCAATTCCCAGCAACCATATGGTAGATCACTATAAATAAATAAAAATTTTTAAAAATGCAATCAACTCCCAACTTTTTTTTAAAATGTATATCCAAAAATTTGTCCAGCCTTGTCTATAGAGTGAGTTCCAGGACAGCCAAGGCTACACAAGAGAAATTCTGACTCAAACAGCAACAAAATTATAGGGAATCATCAGAGAATTAGTTTTATAAAATAGTTTCTATTTTGCTAGGCAATGGTGGTACAAGCCTTTAATCCCAGCACTCGGTAGGCAGAGTTAGATGGATCTCTGTGAGTTTTAGGCTACCCTGGTCTCCATACAAATGGAGTTCCAGGACAGCCAGGTCTGCACAGAGAAACCTTGTCTCGGAAAAACAAACAAAAAACAGAAATGTGTCTGCAAATCAACCCCTGAACTCAGACATACTGGGCAAGCACTTTTCAGTAAGATTCATTCACAGCCCTAAGACATTTTTGCTCTATATCCACATCTCCATCAAGGAATCATGGGTATCTGTCACTAGGTACCTATCTGTCACCAACTGTCAGTTTGTGAGAACTGAATGGATGGATTCCAGGGCTACACAGGACTCCAGTAAGACGGCTGTCCTAAGGGTACTGGATCCTCAGGCTGGCTGTCCCAGTTGAATTAACTGGTCTGTGTGTACTCTGTAGCATTTCCGGCTTTGAAGGGGAGGTGGCTGCAGTGGATGAGGACAGAACTTAACTGTGGAACACTTTGAAGTGACAGGTTTGTTTTTTTTATGGGGTGATTAGCCCTGAGGAATGTGGCCCAATACAAGGAGAAGATAGAGAAGGAAGGATAGATGATTCAGGTTCCCTCTGGTAGATATACTTTGGTTTTGTTTTAGCTAAGGCTTTATGTGAAAATGTCTAAATGGGGAATACATTTCCTCACGGTAGAAACAGATGTTTGGCAAAGCAGGCAAGCCCCAAGTCTCTGACAGGCCAGCCCCGGATACTCAGGTGGACACACAAACTTCAATTGTTTAAATCCCCTGGCTCCATAATTTGCCCCTAACAGCCCTTCCTGCCTGTGTCATCTGCTCAGCGGGGAAGAGGAGGAACTGTGTTTCAGGAATTTGCTGAGAGGATATAGGCGCTTAAAATGTAGCGTTTAATAAAACTAAAGGGTTTCAGGCTCCAAAGGCATTCATGATGTGTGACAGTTGACCCTGGTCATGTCTGAGAAACTTTAAAATGTTTGACGTCATTTAGCTCCCTCCCCCGCAGTTCATCTTGGCACACCAATCACTGAATTGTTTCCGTGGAAACACCAAACTGCAATTTGGATTACGAGAACCAAAATAGAAACAAGGCAAATTGAAGAATAAATAGGAACAGTGGAACCTGCTAGCTGGAAACTGCAAATGCAAATCACAGCTTAAGGTGTATGAGAAGCTGGGCCCATCCACCCTTAGGGTTTTCAGGTTCTGAATCTGCATCCCACCAAGATGCTAGAGTCAAAGCTTTGGAATTAGACTGGTAGACTCTGAGAAGGCAAGAGCTAATCTGTAGATGTCCCTGAAACAAAAGGTTGGAGGGCTGGAGGCAGCCTGCTGCAGAGAGGGTTGGAGAGCAGGGGAAAGACACACCAGGCAGGGGCAGAACAGCTGTTGTCAGAACTTGAAATTGTGACACTGCCCTCAGACCAACTGGCCGTGCTCTCCACACTCCCCAGCATGGCTGCCCCTGGCTACCTTGATCTAGTTTAAGACCCTGCCCTTGATGTCTGCTGAGGTGAGTGCCAGGGCACCTATGAGCATGCCTTTGTGCCTGTGCCAGAGAGGGCCTTCCATCAAGCACCGGAAACCTGACTTCTCATCTCTGGCTCTCAGGGTTCCCCAACTCAGGGAATAGGACAGTGACCTCTGTCCTACTTTCCCTAACTCCTTGGCCTTCTCTTGGGCTTTCCCCTTTTAACCTCAGAGAAGATTCCAGAAGAATCAAGAGAACAGTTTGGGTTGCCTACATCCTTCACATTTACGCCCAGAACAAGCTAGTAGGATATTAAGGCCATCCTGACAGAGGTGAGATTGTAAGATGTTAATGTTCAAGGAAGACTGATTTGTGAAAAGGGCTCATCTAGGACCTATGTGGTACTTCTCTATGAGGAAGTACCGTTTCAGGAAAAAAAGAGAAAACAGGTAGGAGTCATGTAAATAGGGAGGCTTCATGAAGAAGCCATTTTCCTAATTGCCTGAGTGAGAATTGTTGAAAAGACTGTCATCCCCAGATCCCAGATCATGTAAGGTTCCGGCAATTTTTCTTCTTGGTGTGGGAGAACATTACTATTTTAGGTTCCAACTAAGTATTTACAGAAGGAACAAAGTTTTACTCAGGAAATGTATTCAACAATGGACCCAAGCCCTAGTGTGGAAGAACTCTGTCCTAAACTGTCTGAAAAAAATTAAAGAGTTTTGGCCTATGACTGACTTAAAAAAAAAAAAAAACTAAATTACAAACCTATCCAGGGAGAGCAGTGGGCACACTGGGTGAAGGAAGAGCTGCTAGGAATTGTCTATGAGGGACAAGGGCACGAACAGGAGCCTTTTGGAGCTTCTGAAGGAAGGGCAACAGAGGAAGGAGGGGCAGCAAAGGGGTTCTGCAAGGCTCAAATGTCAAGACGGGGCTTGTGGGAGGGTTTGTTTTGGTTATTATTATTGGTTTTTTAAGACAGGGTTTCTCTGTGTAACCCTGGCTGTCCCAGAACTCACTCTGTAAACAAGGCTGGCCTCAAACTCAGAGATCGCTTGCCTCTGCCTCCTGACTGGCTAAAGACAAGGTTTTTCAAAAGCTATTTGCCTAAAAATGCAGCCTCTGCCCCAGTATGTACCAAGTCAGACACTTTCCTGTGTGCTGGGGACACAGCAAAGACAAGGCGTGTGTTGTTCTTACTTCTGGAGTTTGTAACTCTGATCAAGGCAAGTGAAACAAGAGCAACTAGAACAAGAACAAGAAACTAACAAGAGCTAACAAGTGAAGCAAGAGCACTAACTCAGCTGTATCCGTGTGAGATAGAACAGCAAGGAGAGGGTGAACAGAGTGTACCCACAGGGTGTAAGGAGAGCACACACACACACACACACACACACACACACACCACATACACAGACACACACACACACACACACACACCACATACACATATAGACACACACACAGACACATACACAGACACACACACACCACATACACACACATATAGACACACACACAGACACATACACAGACACAGACACACACACACACACCACATACACAGACACACATACACACATCACATACACAGACACACAGACACAGACACCACATACACACATACTCCACATATAGACACACACACAGACACAACACAGACACACACACACACACACACACCACATACACAGACACAGACACCACATACACACATACTCCACATATAGACACACACACAGACACATACACAGACACACACACACACAGACACACACACCACATACACACACACACACCACATACACACACACACACACACACACACACACCACATACACACACACACACACACACACACACACAGACACAGACACCACATACACACACATAGACACACACACAGACACACTCACACACAGACACACACCACATACACGCACACACACTTTCCCCGCCTGCCCCCTCTCCAAATATAAAAGGGCCATTTTGCTGGTGATGTGAATTGATACTGGACTGTCAGGCAATTAATTGCTGTAGTCAGCTTCATTTCCATCCTGGAGTAACAGAGGGAGGAGCATTTAGCAGACTCTCCATCCTCCCCCTAGACCTCCCATTACATCATCCACCCCTGTGTAGCTACATACAGCTCTAGGAGCATCTGAAGAGCCAAAAATGTTGTGTTCCAGGGACGTGATTGAGACTGGGTCATGCTCACCAAGTCTGGCAGGAACAAAAAAAAAAAAGCCAAAGGAATAAAATAAGAAACAGAATACCCTTTTCTGATGATTGCCAGAGACAGGCAGTGTAATTTTTAACTATCTCAACCTTGTTAGGAGATAAATTTACCACTTATTCTATAAAAACACCCAGCTCCTGGAATACTGAATCACACTGAACTTTGACATCATCACACAAAGTGAAGTACTTCTGAAGAATAGAGCATGCTCTAACAGCACAGCCTGACGACACAGGGCCCATTTTTGGCATTTTACAGTTAGATGATTCAAGAAGGACTCAGTCATATACACTAATTGAAAAGAACTTTAAATTCACAGGTTCTCAACTTTGGATTCAAATATTAAAACAACAAACATCAACAAAGATAAAAACAAAACAACAAATACCACATTGTTCAACAGAAATAAGGTCTTTTGGTCTCAAAGCTTCCTTCTAGTGGCTTGGTGAGCAACTGTAGTCAGTCTGGGAAGGACTGGAGGGGCCACCCTTCTGAGCACAAGCAATGAAGCCCAGCAGGGGTCGCAATGGAGGCTGCAGAGGGGAAGATTAAACAGCCAGCCTATGTGGTCCACAGGAAGAAGCTAGCACAGCCAGAGGCAGAATCCAGGCTTGAACTATCTTGGTCTAAGAGAAGACAGCTGTGATTTCCCATATAGATGGGAGGTCCAGGCTACAGAAAGCCCTTGGTCTGGAAATAAGAGAACAGACCAGTGTCTGGTACCCTGCCAATGGTGTCATAGGCAGATTAAAGAATTACAGAATTTTGCAGGACGTTGGTGGTACATGCCTTTAATCCCAGCACTCAGGAGGTAGAGGCGGATCTCTGAGTTTGAGACCAGCCTGGTCTACAGAGCGAGTGCCAGGATAGGCTCCAAAGCCACAGAGAAACCCTGTCTCGAAAAAACCAACAACAAAAAGACAGAATTTTATGTGAAACACACTCCTGAAAACAAGTTGAGTCACTCTTTTCTTCAACAGTTTAGTCTCTGGTGGCTGGAAAATGGCTTGGAAATGGGCAATTCTACTTAACTTCCTTCACTGTCCCTTTTCTGTTCCTGCCTTCCTTCCCTTCTCCACTCTCTCTCTCCCTCTCCTCCAGACCTCTTTCTTTTGTGACACAGAGTCACTGTGTGGCCTGGGCTGTCTCAACCCCACCGAAATTACAAGCATGTCCTATCACACCCAGAGATTCAGTTGCGTGGTTTTTCTTCTTTTTCCCCTTTGCCTATGTTGGTGTGTTGTGTGGGCATGTTTGGGGATGGGTGCACACGTGTGTGGGAGTCTGAGGTTACTGTTAGGAGCCACCTCAATCAGTCACCAGAACTCAGATACGGCTAGTTTTGTTAGACAGTGTGTTCTGGGGATTCTGTCTCCACCTTCTAAGGCTAGAATTACAGACAGGCTGACTCACCCATACAGCATTTTTATGTTGGTTTCTGGGGATCTGAACTTTATTTCTCACATTTGTGTGGCAAGTGCTTTAACTGCTGAGCCACCGTCCTGCCCATTTTTAATTTTGGTGTTTTTCTAAATTATAAAGAAATACATATGTGTTGCAAACATTAAAACATTTCAAAGTCAGTCATGGTGGTTTATGTCCATAACCCCAGCATTTGAGAGGCTGAAGAAAAGGGATTGCCATGAGTCTGAGCCTCGTCTGGACTTTTATTTATAATGGATTCCAAGTAATCATGAGGTACGGGGTCTTCCAAACAAAAATAACAAAAGCCATCAACAAGACATAAACGTCAAAGTCTAGTATAAAAGCTGTTTGTGGGCTAGAGAGATGTCTCAGAAGTTAAGAGCACAGACTGCTCTTCTAGAGGTCATGAGTTTAATTCCCAGCAACCACATGGCTTACAACCATCTATAATGAGATCTGGTTCCCTCTTCTGGTGTGCAGACATACATGCAGGCAGAATAGTGTATATCATAATAAATAAATCATCAAAAAGAAAAAGCCTTTTGCTTGGCCAGGCAGTGGTGCCCATACCATTAATCCCAGCATTTGGGAGGCAGAGACAGGTGGATCTCTGAGTTTGAGGCCAGTCTGGTCTACAAAGTGAGTTTCAGGGCAGTCAGGACTGTTACACAAAGAAGCCCCGTATTGAAAAAAACTACAACAAAAAAGTTTTGTTTTGTTTTGTTTTGTTTTGTTTTGGTCAGGCATGGTGGTGCACACTTTTAATCCCATCACTCTATGGGCAGAGACATGCAGATCTGAGTTCTAGGACAGCCCCAGATATACAGAGATAAATATTAAGAATTATTCTTTGTAATGTATACATGTGTGTGTCTCTCTGCATGTAAGCAACATGTGTGTAAGTATCCAAGGTAGATAGAAGAGAGTTTCAGATGCCCTGGAGTTGGGAGTCAGGCAGTTGTGAGCTGCTTGTTGTAGGTACTGGGCACAGAACTCTACTCTTCAGAAAGAGTATATGCTCTTAACTGTTAAGCCATCTTTCCAGCCCAATTTTATTCATTCATTTGTTTGTTTGGTTTGGTTTTTTGAGACAGGATTTCTTTGTGTAACAACTCTAGCTGTCCTGTAATTAGCTCTGTAGACCAAGCTGGCCTTGAATTTACAGAGATCTGCCTGCCTCTGCCTCCCAAGTGTTGGGATCAAACGCCTGTGCCACCACCACCCGGCTAACACTATGTTCTTAAGTGGAATGATTTACAGCTGAGAATTGAGACATGCTTGTAGTAACCAACACTCTGGAGGCTGAGGCAGGAGGATTGTAAATGCAAGGCCAGGTGAGGCTACATAATGAATCCTTGTAATATGTCCTTTCATGGAAAAGAGAAAACTCTTTGACAACATAACTAGATAAAAAAAAAATCAAATTCTGAGGCTCAGAAAGGTACCTGTCGGGTGTAGAGACTGTTTTGAGAGCTAGTTAAGCAGCCACAAGAGTTCTGACAGTTCTAGATAGTATTCCATAAGGAAGTCAATGCCCCTTTCTTTCACCAAATACACACAGCTGCCTTCCTAATGCTTCACCACAGACTGACTGAGCTCTTGTCACTGTCTCCACACACTTCTTCCCCTTAACTAAGGATGTACTTCTATGCCCCTGTCATGAGTGGCCCAGAGTACTGGATTCTTGTCCAACTCCTACTGACCACCATCAGCCAGGGCCTTTGATCCTGAGACTGGATAAGTCAGCTTCAGATATTGTGTGCTACTGCCCAGTCCAAATGTTCTGCAATTTGTCTTTCTAACTGAGATCAATGAACCATCAGCTGAAGTCACTGTTGGCAGGGTTACAAGTTATCATCGCTGCTGTCAAAATCTGGGTCGCAGAGCAAATTCTTCCCTCCCTTCTTACACAGAGGAGGCTCTGGGTTTTCCAGGCTAAGGTCACTGAACCAATTTATCTGCTGATCCTCCTGGGAACTGCTGGATAAGCTCTCACAGACTGGGGAGGAGCACTGGGTAGACTGCTGGATGCTCCCGGGTGTTGCCCTTGCTGTTTTATTGGTCCTCACTATTCTTCCCAGAATAGGACGGGCTGACTTCATGGCGATTCTTGGAGCCCGCCAACAGATGATGGACCCTTGTGGGCTAGAAACTGAAGTCTGGGTTCTACAATGCCTAGAGACAAAAGCACAGGCCTTCCTTGGGGTTTGTTCTTGCTTCCTAGCTAGAAGCCTGCCTCTTTGTGATTTCCTGGGGTGCTGCTTCTTGCCTTTCCTCTCCTTACCTCGGGTCCTGTCTTTCTGTTCAGTTGCTGACTGTTCAAATAGGTCAGAAGAACACATGTTTTGGGCTTCAATTTGGGGGCAGGCATTCTTCACTCTGGATTCAAACTTATTTAAGTCCAGCTGTGAGGCTTCATCGGCAACTAGATCCTCATCATGGTCAGCCTTCTGGCTTGGGAGGCTAGCACAGTGGTTAGTGAGGCTTCTGGTGGTGATAACCCAGTTCTTGTAGTAAGTCTGCATGGCATTGTTCTTCACATGTTCATTTCCTCTATGTGGCTCATCTGTCAGCAATGCAGCCTTCTGAAAAACACCACTCTCTGCTCCTTCATCCCAGACACCAAACTCCCTAGGCCTCTGGGAACTCCCTGTAGGAGACACCTGGGCCTCAGAGGTGCATTTTTCCTGCCCGGTAAAATGGAGGCTCTGGGCCAGAGCTGGAGAGGTCTGAGAGGTGCTGTCTTTCAGATGCCCAACTAACCGAGGTGCAGAGAGTTTTTTCAGCTCTTCTAGGACACCAGGCACATTGAGCTGACCTAGCTTCTCACAAAGCTGTTGGAAGTCCTTACTCTGCTGGGTAACTAAAACTTCAAGGTTTTTCAGGTTGGATTTCATCTCCATAAACTCCGCTTGTCTCTGGGAAAGGCAGTGAAAAAGAAGAGAGTGATGGACACAATAAAATGTGACAACAGGTAATCACACCCTAATCCCAGCACTTAGATGGCTGAGTCCAGAGGACCAGCATGACAGGGGCTGGAAAGATGGCTCGGTGATTAAGAGAAAAGGTTAAAAGTACTTGGCAAGAGTACTCTTGTAGCCAGGCAGTGGCGGCGCACACCTTTAATCCTAGCAGTTGGGAGACAGACAGGTGGATCTCTGTGAGTTCGAGGCCAGCCTGGTTTAGAGAACGAGATCCAGGACAGCCTCCAAAGCTACAGAGAGAAACCCTGTTTCAGGGGGGAAAAAACCAACAACAAGGGGGAAAAAAAAGAGTACTCTTGTAGAGGATCTAGGTTCAGTTCCCATCACCCACATGATGGCTCACAACCATCTATAACTCCAGTTCCAGGGGATCTGATGCCTTCTGATTTTTGTGGGAACCAGACACAAACATGTTACAGAGACATATATGTAGGCAAAGCACTTACATATAAAAAATAAAATAATTTTAAAATACAAATTAAAAGAAAGATTAGCATGAGTCTGAGGCTAGCTTGAGCTACATAGTGGTTTCTAAAACAGCCTGAGCTACAGGAGGGAGACCCCCCATCTCAAAATACACACACACAAAAAAAACTAAGAGAACCAGTGGACAAAGGCTTGTCCCTTACAGAGTAAGCATACACTGTGAGCAGGGCTGGGGTACACATGCTTCCAGGGAACCCTGAGGGTAGACTATGACTTGACTTACTGAAAAAAAAATCCTGCTTTCTGGTCTTGGATGAAAATTTCTCACATATTAAGTATCTCTCTCGGTCTTAGAGACAAAGCCAAACACACACATGGGCATGCATTTATCTGTAGTCTCAGCTACTCAGAAGGCTGGGACAAGAACACTTGAGTCCAGCACCTCAAGATAAGCCTGGGCAACAAAGCAAAGCAAAGCCAGAGCTTGTGTTTGTACTTACAGTTTCAGAGCTCCTCTGTAGCTCAAGGATGGCCTGTTCCATATTGCCTTTGTCTCGCATTGCATCAAATATCAGGTCACGCTGAACCTGGGCACTCTCTTGAACTAAATACAAACAAGGACAGATTTTTTTCCTAATAATTTTTTCCCCTTAAGTACAAAGAGAAGAATCTATACCTTTCAGGAATATATAAAATACTTTGTGTGAAATGCCTGATGAAGAAAGAAAAAACAAACAATAAATAATAAACACATGACCAACTGGCATGGTGGAACTTACTCTGTAGACCAGGCTGTCCTGGAACTCAATCTGTAGATCAGGCTGGCCTCAGACTCACAGAGATCCCCCTGCCTCTGCCTCCCAGCACTCCTTCACTTCTGTCACAGCAATGGAAAGCTAAGAGTACTTGACTGGGGCACTGATAAATGAGTTACCCTGTCACATTATACAAGGGACCCTCCCTCATTTGCTTCTGTTCTCAGCATTGCTAGCTAATTCTTGTGAGGGTAACAGTTCTATTCCTAACATTTCTAAACAGAGGGATAGCTGTCCTGTGTGTAGCCCAGGTTGGAAATCAGTAGATAAACAGTACAGTGTTTCTTTTCAGACAGATGGGAATTATTTTATGAGCCACACAAAGGCATTGATTTTTGTAAATCATGAGTAATTCATCCCTTGGCATGTGGATAAGCTGACTCGAATTAGTTCAAAATAAAAAATAAACAGAAATGCAAACAAGAACAGATGCACAATCATCTATTTTTGTTAGAAAATTCTAGAGAAGTATTGACTGTTTATAAGAGTGTTCATCTATATGTAAAACACTTAATGGGGGGAGGGGCTTTTACAAACCTTACACTATAACTGATACTGAGACCAAGGCTGATTCACCATAAAACAACTCTCACTGAAACCAAAGCAGTGAGAAGAACAGCAGGTGACTGAAATATTTCTAACTCCTAAGAGGGAGTGTGTCTACAGATGGCACAGCGGGCAAGCCATGTGAGACTAGGGAAATTGCTGATTCATTTCAGGCATGAGGTGAGAGGGCTGGCAGAACTAGCATACCCTGAGACAGCAAGATTGCTGAGGAGTAGTACTACACAAAAGCCACCATGGGATCAAAGTGTTGTCATGGGCTGGAAGGATGGCTCAGTGGTTAAGAGCACTCCTGATCTTTCCAAGGACCTGGGTTCAATTCCCAGCACTTACATATCCTGTTGGTTCACAACTGTCTGTTAACTCCAGTTCTAGGGGAATCCACCTACATTCTAAAGCCTGAAATACCTAAGTGATATTCTCTAATATATACTTTTATATCTCATTTAGCAGTTGCAGACCAGCCAGGCTTACACAGACAAACTTTTCTCAGAAAAAAAAATGCACAAAGGTTTACAAGGTGGTGAGGTGACACAAGCCTTTAATTCCAGCACTCGAGAAGCAGAGTTAGACATATCTCTATGAGTTCCAGGCCAGCCTGGTAAAGTTCCAAATCAGCCAGGGCTACGTAGAGATGTACCCTGTCGCAAAACAAAACAAAAACAAACAAACAAAAATAAAAAAGTGTTGTCACATAGCAGGGGGCTCCATTATCCAGGCCTAACTTTATGCTCCTACTCTTTCATCTAAAACAGTACCAGTATGGAATCACACCCTGGAAACATGGATAGAGTCAGAAGGGTCATATTCATGGCTCACTAGTGCCTTCTGCTGATAACATCAACCTTGAGATGCTAACAAAAATTCAAACCGTAGAAGCAAACAAAAATACATGTGGTATACTCACATGTCTTGGCTACAGTCTCCAAAGAATCCAATATAGATTGGCTTCTTGAACTGAGATTTTCCTCAGACTTTTCCACAGATGTCTGCAACTAAGAAACTCAAAATTAAGAAAGAAATCACATGGGGACTAGAGAAATAGTTCACACTGGGAGTGCTGTCTGCTCCTCTGGAAGACCAGGGTTTGATTCCTAGCACCCACATGGTGGCTTACAACTGTCTATAACTCCAATTCCAGGGATCCAATGCCTTCTTCTGGTCTCCAAGGGCACAGCACACATGTGGTGCACAGACATACATGTAGGCAAAACACCCAAACACATGAAATAAACATGAATTTTTTTAAAAAGAAAAAGACAAAAAAAGAAAGCACCAACTGTTGTCTAATCTCACCGACTTATATAATTAGATGACCATCTAATTATAAAATGATAAACATGCTGCTTTTCTACATTTGCTGATTCCATCCCCAAAATACACAATGCTCTAATTCTCTGAAACTTAGCTCTACCTACCTTGTGGATGACTTCTTGAAAATGAGAAACAAAGTTGTACAGCATCTCACTAGGGTTAAAAAGAGGGGAAGGAAGGTGAGAATAAATCTTTGTGCCACACTGAAATAGCATGTAACATCTGATTATGGCAGGTGTTCATCTAGCATAGCATCAAACATTGCTTGATCTGAGTTGGAGACCTGAAAAACCTCAGCTGTCCAGCCAAAACTCAAACTTATATTCAATGAAAATCACATTTTTCTTTCGTCCGTCCAGCAACTAGTGCTGAGCCATCTCTCCAGCTCTTCTTCCTCATTTTAGAAGCAGGTGGATTTCTAGGAGTTGAAGGCTAGCCTGGTCTACATAAGTTCCTGGTCAACCAAGTGAGACAGTGTCTCAAAACAACAAGCAAACAAAACCAAGAATATACACAAATAGTTTTTTTAATTACAAATTTTGTATTTGTTAGTTTAAAATTTTAAATTTACATTTATTTCATGTGTGTCTTCACACACAACTACAAAGCACCCATGTGGAGGCTAGAGAAAACTTGATGGGAGTCAGTGCTCTCCTTCAGCCCTGGAGATTCTGGGGATTAAAGTCAGGTTGTACCAAGTATTTTTATCTACTGAGCCAGCAAATGGTCCCCTGCCTTTTTTTATTACATCCATTAAGTGAGAGAGAGAGAGAGAATGCATGTACATATACATTGTGGACTGGAGGTCAGAGGCCAACTGTGAGAATGAGTTCTTTCTTTCTATCATGCAGGTCCCAGGGATTAAAATCAAGTCATCAGGTGTGACAGATTCCTTTACCCATTCAATGTAAGTTCAGGTTTTTTCCTAAAATTTGTATTTTTATGTATATGAGTATTTAGTCATGTATGTATTTAGTGTACTATGTACTGCCTGTGGAGGCCAGAAGACAGCATTGGATCCCTTGGAACTGGAGTTACACTGTTATGAGTGTCATGAGTGCTGAGAACTGAACCTGGGTCCTCTACAAAAGGAGCAAATGTTTTTAACTGCTGAGCCAACTCTCTAGTCCCTCAATCATTGTTTTTAACACAGGATTACATATTAGTACAGTCTTGCCTGCAATTCCTGGTAATGCTCCTACCTCAGCTTTCTAAATGCTGAGAATTGGAAGAAAATCACCATGTTTGGCTTCAAAATTTGTTTTTCTTCTTATTTGTTTTTTATTTATTTGTGTGTGGGCATCCGTATAGCATGTGTGTGAAGGTCGGAGGAGTTCTCTCTTTCTGCCATGTGGGTATGAGGGTTTGAACTCAGACATTCTTAGGCCTATCAGGAAGCACTATCTTGTTGGTCTTAGCTAAAGAATATATTTCTTTTCTTTATGAGCCAGTCTGGTCTACAGAGCTAGTTCTGGGATAGCCAAGGCTGAACAGAGAAACTGTCTCAAAAGAAAAAAAAATTTTGTTCATGTCCAGTTGTGCATGGTAACTCATTCCTTTAGTCCCAGCATTGGGAGGGCGGAGGGGTGGAATTGGCAGTTGAAAATCTGGCAGTTCCAAGTCATCCTGGTCTATATAGTGAGACCCTGTCTCAAAAAAAGTGAGAAAATAAGTCTTAAACTTTGACTTAAGAATTCATATATTACACTGGGTGGTGGTGCACCCCTTTTTATCCCAGCACTTGGGAGGCAGAGGCAGGCAAATCATTGTGAGTTCGAGACCAGTCTGGTCTACAGAGCAAGTTCTAGGCAGTTCCAAAGATACAGAGAAACAAAACCAAAAAAAAATTCATATATTACACTGGATTGAGTGTATCATTCAGTGGTACAATATGTACTACAGCTTCATCTAGCCCAGTGGTGGTGTATGCCTTTAATCCCAGAACTCAGGACGAAGAGGCAGGCAGATCTCTGTGAGTTTGAATCCAGTCTGGTCTACATAGTAAGTTCCAGGACAGAGGGCTACACAGAGAAACCCTGTCTTGAAAAACCAAAATAATGATAGTAATAGTAATAGTAATAGTAATAGTAATAATAATAATAATAATAATAATAATGTCATCTAATATCCTATGCTAGATGGTCTGAAAAGATAAAAATTAGAAGGTAGAAATTTAGCCAGAATCAATATAATATTAGTTGAATTTTACATATTTTTAAATATGGATTTTGTTTCCCAGAAACAAAAAGCTACATTCAAATCTACAAGTCACAATGAGGAAAGCAAAAATTCCTAGCTGGGTATTAGTGGCTCATACCTATAACCCAGTACTTGAGAGGCTAAGGTAGAAGGATCAATGGAAACTTGAAGCCAGTCTGGGCTATACAGTGAGATCCTGCCTCAAAGAAACAAAAGCATATTAGAAAAAAATTAAAAGGCAAGAGTTGAAGCATTAGGGAGGCAGATCAGCAGGCAAGTACTTACTATGTAATCATAAGGTCATAAGTTCTATCCCAAGCACCCATGTAAAAAGCTAGGCATACTCTTTTAATTGCAGGGTCTCAACAGCCAGCTAACCTTGCCTGATTACTGAGCCCCATGTCCTAGTGAGAGACCTTGCCTCAAAAACCAAGGCAGGGTGGGGGGGAAGACAGCTCAGTGGGTAGATTATTTGCTGTGGAAGCACAAGGACCTGAGTTTGGAGCCCCAGCATGTACATAAAAGCCAGGCATGGTGTTGCAGATCTCTAATTCCAGTGCTGGGGAGGGAGTAACAAGATCCGTGGGACTTGGGCTGGAGAGATGGCTCAGAGGTTAAGAGCACTGGCTGCTCTTCCAGAGGTCCTGAGTTCAATTCCCAGCAACCACATGGTGGCTCACAACCATCTGTTATGAGATCTGGTGCCCTCTTCTGGCCTGCAGGCATATATGGAGGCAGAATGTTGTATACATAATAAAGAAATAAACCTTAAAAAAAAAAATCCGTGGGACTTGCTAGCTAGTATAAGATGAATCCATGAGGTCTTAGATCACTAAGACAAAAAATTAAGTGGAAAACAAAAAAGTGGAGAATGATTGAGACCTCTGGTCTCCACGGACAGGGACACACACTCACACACACACACATACTTTGAGCCAGCTGAGGGTGAGAATTGTCCAGATTAAGTGAGGCTGTGGGTATATTCCTTGGTGATTGTCTTGATTACATTAATTGACATGGGAAGACTCAGCCTAAAAGTGAGCAGCACCATTCTTTAGGTGTGAGTCCTGGACCATACACCAAGGGAGAGGACACTCATGTATGCATTGCGTTAGTTCCTGCTCTCTTAACTTCTCTACAGAGATAGACTGTAACCTAAAATTGTGAGCCAAACGCACTCTCCCTTCTTAGGATGCTTTTGTTGGGGTATTTTATCATAGAGAGCAACAGAACAAAACTAATACACACACAAGCAGCGTAAAGAAAAGCTAGAGTGCATTGCAGCTTTTGTTTAGAGATAGCCTGCAGTAGTCCAAACTGACCTGCAAGTAGAACTCACTGTTGCCAAAGATGACCTTGAACTACTGGTCCTCCTGTTTCTTTCTGCCTCCTAAAAGCTGAGATTCCAGGTTCACTGCCCCCCCACCCACCCAGTATCCAGTCCAATGCTGTCCTGTTTTTCCCTTTAATATTTGTTTTTTTTTTTTAATTCTTTTTTTTTTTTTAAAGATTTTTTTATTTATTATATATACAGCCTTCTGCCTCCATGTGCCCTGCAGGCCAGCAGAGGGCACCAGATCTCATTCAAGGTGGTTGTGAGCCACCATGTGGGTGCTGGGAATTGAACTCAGGTCCTCTGGAAGAACAGTCAGTGCTCTTAACCTCTGAGCCATCTCTCCAGTGCCCCCTCCCTTTAATATTTGTTTATTTTTTGGAGACAGAGAATAAACCTAGGGTCTTGTCATGCTAAGTAAGCACTACTGCTGACAAAGATATGAAGGGAAGGCAACATGATACCCTTAAAATAAAAAACTCAAGTTAATCTTTATCAATGTGCAGGTACATTACCCGAAATAGTGATGACCTGACTAGAGACAAAAGAAGGGGAGATTCTCCTCATGGGTTGTGACATCCAGTTTCTTCTGCTCTCAAACACTGGAGCTCTTAAAAAGTTTGTAAGTCAAACTTCAAACCTCAGTGAGGAGTCATCTCTCCCTCTGATTCATATGAAGCTGTATCATTGGCTTCCCCGGTTCTCCAGCTTGCATATGGCAGATTTATGCGACTTCCAAAATAAACCATATTCTTTATCTTCCTCTGTCATTCACACTCTCCTCCCCGTGTATAATACTGATCCTGTTTCCTTTGCACAACTCTGACTAATATATGCTATTATAGTGAAAGTTAACTTTTTGTTTTGTTTTGTTTTTTTGTTTTTTGAGACAGGGTTTTTCTGTGTAGCTTTGGAGCCTATCCTGGCACTCGCTCTGGAGACCAGGCTGGCCTCGAACTCACAGAGATCCGCCTGAGTGCTGGGATTAAAGGCGTGTGCCACCAATGCCCGGCTAACTCTTTGATTACTGATAGTACATTTGTTTCCTCCATAAAACATGAGCTTTCTCATCCTCTTAAAAGGTGTACCTGTCACATTTGTCTGTCGCCCTTCGTTTTTTCTCCTCAAACTGTTTCAAGAGTCCTTTTGATTTTCCAACTGGCAAAGGAAGAGAAAATAAACCTTCATCCTTTGTATCACCTCCAAACAACTGGGGCTTTGTCTGGTATTTTGTGAAAATACTAGGTTCATTCTGTTAAATGAAAAAAAAATCAACATAAAATTTCACACACTATTCTCTGTACAATGCAGAATTTAATGGTATTTAAGTACCAAGCATATGGCTGAAAATAAAGCATATAGCTTTTTCATTATTTGTATCTACCAGGAAATTATAATAAAGCGACTTTCTGAGTGTACTCATTAGTGCAGAAATATTAAAATTTCAGCTAAAATGGTCAAAACCAACTAATACATTTTAAGAAACAACGGAAAATTATTTACTTTGTCTCTGAAATGTGGTATTAAAGTTTCACATAAATATACTTAACTCAAATCGTTATTTTTAGCTTCTGTTGAAAACGTTCACAAGGCCTATAGAATAAGCTGCAGTATAGAGACCCATTTCCTACATTTCTTAGGAAAAAAATGTGTTCTAAACATTCAGGAAGTGCATTTATTTATTACTTTATATCACTAGCATAAATTTTTTTTGGTCTTAGTTTTTTTTGTTTTTAATTTATTTTATTTTTATTTTATGTGTATTGGTGTTTTGCCTCCTGTGTCGGGTCCCCTGGAACTGGAATTACAGATAGTTGTGAGCTGCCATGTGGTGCTGGGAGTTGAACCCGGATCCTCACTGTGTAGTATCTGGCTGCCCTAGAACTAGCTCTATAGACAAGGCTGGCCTCCAACTCACAGAGATCCTCCTGCCTCTGCCTCCCAAGTGCTGGGATTAAAGGTGAGTGCCACACTGCCGGGCTTACCATCAATTTTTGTACTGAGATCACTAATACAATGTTTACTAACCTAAGCCACTGAGCTAGCCTTATTCACTGCATTATTTGATATAGGCAGTCTAAATATAAAATTAAATGTAATTCTAGACCAAACAAAAAAGTTAAAAGAGAGGGCATGGTAATACATGTCTTGAATCCCAACACTAAGGAGGCAGAGGCAGAAGGATGGCCTTTGAAGGCAGCAGGCAAAAGCACACTGGCCTAGGTACTGCCATTTTGACTTCAGATTCAATTTCACCTGTATCAACTTTCCAATGGCTGACCAACCTCCTCCTTAAACAATGGAAATGGTCTGTTATATCCCTTAGTACTCTAAAACATTATGGCTGTTGCTAACAACAGAAAGAGCAAATGAATCTGATTGGTTGAACTAAAAAGCTTCAGTTTGGGGTTGACAATGATGGAACACACAAAGAAAGTCCCTAATCTTTGACTCCTGATTGGTAAAAATTGTAACTATAACCAGGCAACAAATGTGTGTGTTTCTTGTGCTTATAAACACTGCCAGGGAGAAACAAGGCTCTCAGAATCCTTGTCCTGCAGCAATGATCCATCAGTGACCAAGTGACTCCACTTATGTGGTGATTTATTTATTTAAGTCTTTGGAACCCATATATATTGTTCTCATGGTGCACAACAGACTATGTGTGACAGCCTTGAGTTTCTTTTTTTTAATTTTTAAAAAAATATTTACTTATTATGTATACAGTGTATGTTTACATGCCAAAAGAGGGTGCCAAACCTCATTATAAATGTTGTGATCCACCATGTGGTTGCTAGGAATTGAACTCAGGACCTGTGGAAGAGCAGCCAATGTTCTTAACTTCTGAGCCATCTCTCCAGTTCCCCAGGCTTGAGTTTTAAGGTAGCCTGGGCTACACTATGAGTTCTAGGCCAGTCTGGCCTACAGAGTAAAACTGTCAAAAAAAAAGAAAAAAAAAAAAGGCAAAATAGCAGTAACAAAATCCCAAACTCAAAAAGACAAATATCTCAAGTGCTCTTTCACATGCAGATCTCAGGGATTTATGTTATTGTTGTTTTGTTTTGTTTCTGAGATAGGATTTGTGTAGCCCTGGCTGTCGTGGAACTTGTTCTGTAGACCAGGTTGGCTTTGAACTCACAGAGATCCATCTGCCTCTGCTTCCTCAGTTCTGGGATTAAAGGCGTGCATCACCAATACCAGGCCAGATCCCGGTTTTTTATGCTTATCTATATGTATGTGTGGATGTGAGTGTGGGTATAGTCTATGAAATTAGAAAAAGGGAAACTAGAAGAAAATAGAATGTAGGAGTGGAGACAAGAAAGGAGGAAAAATATAAAGGGTGTATGTATATACAATTGTGATTATATTCATCCTTTTCGTTTGTTTACTTTTGTTATTTCAAGACAGGGTTTTGGGCTGGACAGATGGCTCAGCCGTTAAGAGCTATAAAAGGAGTTCCAGGATAGCCAAGGCTACATAGTGAGACCCTGACTCAAAAACAAAATGTCATCAAACAAGCACTAATCCATTTAGGACACTGATCTTCAGTATAATTCTAAAGTATGGTCATATTCCAATAGAAAAATTCTCTTTTTTGCCTATCTCCATAATAACTATGAAATATGTGCAGAGGGGCTGGGGAGATGGCTCAGATGGTTAAGAGCAGTGGTGGCTCTTCCAGAGGTTCTGAGTTCAATTCCTGGCAACCACATGGTAGCTCACAACCAGCCATAATGAGATCTGGTCCCTCTTCTGGCCTGCAGGCAGAACATTGTATACATAATAAAAAAACAGGTCTTTGCCAAGTGGTGGAGGTGCACGCCTTTAATCTCAGCACTCAAGGAGGCAGAGGCAAGTGAATCTCTGTGAGTTTGAGGTCAGCCTGCCCTATAAAACAAGCTCCCAGACTGGCATCATAGCTACTTAGAAACCCTGTCTCAAGAAAAAAAAAAGTATGTGCAGAGAAATTCTAGAAATCAGAGCTAAGGTGGTGGCTTATTCCCATAACCCCAAGAACCAGGAAGCTGAGATAGGAGGATGGACCTTAGACTGGACTACACAGCAAGATTCTGCCTCAAAAGGAAATTTAACTAGCTGGAAATCAGACTCACATCTACAGAATTCTGTTGTGTCTGTTTTGGATGTCTTGAGTAGGCACCAATATCCAAGGATGCAGACAGACTCTCTGAATTTTCTGGACAAAACTGAGATCCAAAGAGGAACTGGGAATCACTGGGTGAAGAACAATCAGTCTGATTGCTATTCCAGTTAGATGGCTTAGTGATCCTGAAACCAAGCAAGAAAACATTAAGTAAACACTCATCCTGAACAGATGGAATCATAACTCACAGCTACTATTTCAGAATATTCTGGAGCGTGCATGTTTGACTTATTGTTGGCTTTGAGACCTGGTCTCTCTGTTATGTAGCTCTGGGCATATTTGTTTTGACCTCTAAGTCCGCTATACACTGCTTCTATGACCTATAAAGAACCACAAGGAAATTATGAATGCCCCACATCTTAATTATGACAGCTGGAAAATAATCAAATGAAACTTTAAACCATAGTGTACCCTCTTCCCAATACACAAATAATAAATGTAAAAAGTAGGGGGCAGGAGAAGAGGGAAGGGATTGACATGTAAAATAATTTTCTTTCTAATAAAAAAAGAATAAATAAGTAAAAAAATGTAAAAAGTAGAACTTTATTTAAAGTGAACTCTATAAGTATCATTTTGTGAATTTTTAAACCTACATAATTACATATTTGTAATTGAACATTTGGAAAGTGAAGGAAGGGGAACAAGATTGGAGAGAGAAGGAACCATAACAATACAACACAAGAGATTGAGCTGGGTGTGGTTTTAACCCCATCACACACCTTTAATCTCAACAACTCAGGAGGCAGAGGCAGGCAGATATCTGTGAGTTCGAGGCCAGCCTGGTTTACAGAGTGAGTTCTAGGACAGCCAGGGCTGTTACACAAAGAAACCCTGTCATGAAAAAACAAAAAACAAAACAAAACAACAACAAAAATACCAATAAGACTTACTATGGGCTGAATGCTTCCACCTCTAAAAGAATCTTTTATTATTATTTTTTGGTTTTGTTTTTCGAGACAGGTTTTCTCTGTGTAACTGGTTGTCCTGGAACAAAGTCTGTAGACCAGGCTGGCCTCAAACTCACAGAGATTCACTTGCCTCTGCCTCTCAAGTGCTGGGATTAAAGGTTTGTGCCACCAAAGCCCAGCCTGGTATAGGATTATATCTTAAAGCAACGATGGAATTAAACAAAAGTAACTTTTCTGTACTCTGTATAAAGAGCAGGCTTCTTTTTTTGAGAAATAAAAAGAAGAGTAGATTTTAAAATAATATTTGCTTAATTTTATATGTATGAGTGTTTTGCCTGCATGTATGTATAGATACCATGTATCATGTGTTTAGTGCCCAAGGAGTTAAGGGAATCAGATCCCTTGGAACTGGAGTTACAGATGGTTGTAAACCACCAATGTAGGTACTGGGAAGTGAACCCAGGTTCTCTGCAAGAGCAGTAAGTGCTCTTAACCAGAGCCATCACTCCAGCCCCTAGAATTTTCTTTTCTTCCTTTTTAGTCAAATTGGCAAGTTTCTTTGGGAAAGTGTTAGGAGGGAAAGAAACTATACAATGATGAATGCATGCAAAAAAAGAAAAAACAATTTATATCCCTTTTCAGACATTTCCCACAATTTAGAAATGGCAGGTTTATTGTAGCCAGGAGGAAACCCAGTCAAAAACCTCAGTGGACAGTAGATACAGCATGCACAGTATCTCATTGGGTCTTGCCAGTAGCTGGAGTGGCTCTTCAGAGAAGCTACAAATTATATCACATTAACACACAGACATCTGAACACCACTGATTTTATTTCTTTCTATTCCAAAGCATTGCTTAATTCAGATCAGTTTCAAGATTTGGGGTTTTATATCTGTGAGAACCAGACTGTGAATGTTGTATACAAAGCTGATATACACAGCTCTCTTGATACTACCTGTGTGTCCGCGTAGATGCTCAAATGCATATTTGAGTGGGTGCGGTTGTATATGTGTGCATGAACAGCATCTGTATGGAGATCAGAAGACAACACTGGCTGCTTGTCCTTAGGTGCCTTCCATCTTCTGTTGGAGACAAGGCCTCTCATTGGAACTTTGCCACATAGGCCACGTTGGCTGACCTGTGAGCTTCCAGAGTTGTCTCTATCTCCCATCTCATCATGGATGGGATATCAGGCACATGTCACCATGTCCAGCTTTTTACATAGGTTTGGGGATTCAAACTCAATTCTTAACACTTGACAGATAAACACTTTACCTTCATCTCTCTCCCCTAAACTGGCATCACTTTTCCAATCAGAAAATAAGTGGGCAGAAAAAGACAAGCATAGAAAGGAGTAGCAGTAACAGAGGAGAAGAAAAGGAGAGGCAATATGGATACCTCTAGTACTGTTCAACAGCCACTCCATCTATAGGAATGAGATTTTCTAGGATTTAACTATCCAATAACCAGGAAACTTACCCAGAGCTTGAGGGAATGCTGAGCATCTCTTTGATATTCCAGACATTAAAATTCATTTTTATACTTCTATTAAAGAACAGAGAAATATTCAGAACATTAATACAGTACATCATTTCCAACTGTACTAATGATATGTAAGAACATTTCCGAAGTTTTGTTCTGAGCCCATTGGTGAAAAATTTCACGACTTAATGTGCCAGAAAAAAAATACCTTTTTTGCTATCAAACTGTATTATAAGCCAGATGTGGTGGTCACACACCTGTAATTGTAACTTCAGGAGGTGGAAGCAGGGAAGATTAGGACAGGTTTAATGGCCAACCTAAGCTTTATAGGGAGTCTGGTAGAGCTCTGTAAATTTGAAGCCAGCCTTATCTACATTGTGAATTCCAGGCTAGCCAGAGCTACATAGTGCTACCCTGTGACAGAAGGCTGGAGAGATGGTTCAGTGGTTAATAGCACTGGCTGCTTTTCCAAAGGACCGGGATTTGATTCCTAGCACCTACATGGCTGGCAGATCACAACCATCTATGCCCAAAGGATCCAACACCCTCTTCTGGTCTCCTTGGGCACTGTATGCATATGGTGTATAGACAAACATGCTGGCAAGACATCCATACAGATAAATACAATTTATTTAGAAAAACCTATGATAATGCCAAGCATAGTGGCACACACCCATAATTCCAGCACTAGAGAAACAGGCAGAGGACAAAGGGTTTAAGGCCACCATGGATTACGTATCTAGAGGCTACCTCCAAAAAGAGGGGAGGACATGTTCTTATTATTCCTCTTTACTATGTGTAAGGACCACATGGGCTAATGTCCTCAGCCCGAGCTTGTCCTTTGTGCTTTTACTTGTTTCCTGTCAGCTAAATGAACTTTTAACTTTAAAGAACAGAGATCCTATCAGCCAAAGCCCCCTCCTTGATGATTCTACCAGACAAGAATAGTGAATGAATGGAATAAGTCATTCCAATATGCCTGGTCCATCAAGGTAAATGACACCTTAAATGCATATATTTGAAACTTTCAGTGCAGTTCTCGATCCATTTATAAACCCATCTTTAGTAAAGAAAGCATGAAAGGAGAAAGGTGGAGCCACTATTTCTACAATAAAGGCTCTAGACAAATTAAGAAGAATGTGTGTAAAGAGAGGGCGGCCCTGGGAGTCAGAGGGACTCCTCCTCTGAGCACCATCATTAACTCTGAGAATTTTTTTTTTCCCAGACAGGGTTTCTCTGTGTAGCCCTGGTTTTCCTACAACTTCGCCTGGCTCTGCCTCCCAAGTACTGAAATTAAAGGGGAACAGCCTGGGGCGCGGGGACCTCACAGGCTTTATTGGGGAGATAGCGCTCTACCACTTAACAAGAGATAGGCCAGGAACTCCCTATATAGCTCAGGATGTCCTAGAATTTGTCATTCTCCTGTCTCAGCTCTGGGAATCTGAGTGAAACCATCCAGCACTTCCCTCCACACCCTATGTCTTATATTCTCTACATCATCCCCTCCGCCCCGACCCTTCCTTTAACGCAGAAAAAGTCTCTTCCTCAGACTTCTGGTCTCCTTCCACATAATCGCCAGGAGGAATTGTAAACTCTCATATTGTCTGGTCAAGAAGCTCCCTCCAAGGGCTAAAGTGCTTAATGGATAAAGATGCTTGCTGCCAACCATGACAACATAAGTTCGATCCCTGAGACCCACGTGGTGGAAGGCGAGGACCAAATTCTTCAAAGTTGACCTGTGACCCTTTACACGACTCCCTTCTGGTAAGTATAATAAAACACAGGGTTCTAAGCGGCCCTCCAAGCTCCTAGACAGCCATTCCTATGCGTTTCCCAGACAGCGCACTTTTTAAGAAAAAAAGGTTTTTGACTGGGTTTCCTCCTGGCTACAATAAACCTGCCATTTCTAAATTGTGGGAAATGTCTGAAAAGGGATATAAATTGTTTTTTCTTTTTTTGCATGCATTCATCATTGTATAGTTTCTTTCCCTCCTAACACTTTCCCAAAGTGTTTGTTCCTAACAATAAAGACAAAATCCAGTTGGCTCCTCTGATTCCCCAAGTTGACTCTTCTATTATCTCCCACAGGAAGCCGCGGCCCAGTGAGTCTGACGCGGAGAGAGAGCCTCAGGCCAGGCTTCTTGGTGGTCCTGGGCCACGAGGAAAGGGAGCCAGAGACTGTGGCTGCGCGGTGCCCGCGCCCAGGCCGTTCCCCGTCTCTCCCAGCCCTCCCATCCTCGCGCCCCTCCCTCCTCGCTCACGCCCCTCCGGGCGTCCTGTCCTCACCTCCGGCGCCACACGGGCCGGGCCGGCGCGCGCTCACACCTTCAGGCTTCGAAGACAGCCTGCGGGAAATCCTCCCGCCCCGCCGAGGTGAGGCCCCGCCCCCGGAGGCGTTCACCAATGAGAACGCCGCTCCTTGGCTCCGCCCCGCGGCCGCGGGAGGCCAAGGGCTTTTAACGGTTTTAAGGTTTTAACCGTCCTAACAGTTTTAGTGGGTCCAATCCAGCACCTGGCTAAACGGGTCACCTCACCTCACGAAGCGCCTTGAGCCACAGCTAGGCCCTGCGAGGCTGGACCCTCAGGCCCCGCGGCCCAGCTCCGACTCTGTCCTGAGGGAGGCAGGGGATCCCTGTGAGTTCGAGGCCAGCCTGGTCTCCAGAGCGAGTGCCAGGACAGCCTCCAAAGCTACACAGAGAGACCCTGCCTCAAAAAACCAAAAACCAACAAACAAAAACAACAAAAGTAAACCCAAGTAATAAAAATGATGGAACGATGATTACAGTAGTGCCCATAAGTCTCAAAGTGATTATGGTAGTAAAAGTCGGACACAGCCGGGTGTTGGTTGTGCACACCTTTAGTCCCAGCGCTCAGGAGGCAGAGGCAGGCAGATCTCTGTGACCTGTGAGTTCGAAATCAGCCTGGTCTCCAGAGCTACTTCCAGGACAGGCTCCAAAGCTACACAGAGAAGCCCTGTCTCAAAAAAAAAAAAAAGAAACCTGTCATGGCTCTGGTCTGACTCCCTGGCCCTCTCACACACACTGTGTAGTTCTATTTATATAAAATTATTTATATAAAACTTTTTAATCTTTAAACTGTAGACTATACATGATTTGGGAAGGAGGCTGTACCAAACAATGATCACAAAGAAGAATCATCCATTCGTTCACGACTTTTCTTTTATCTGGTCACTCAGAAATATGGTGTTATCAGCTATGATTGTTGTCGCTTGCCGCCTCACGTTATTTTTATCCATGTATTCACCATAGTCCACTTTCCCTTCCACAAATATGCGAGCCCCCTTTTTCACATACTGCTATGCCACGTCTCTGAGGCCTGGTCGAAACACTGATATTCCGTGCCATGTTGTGTTCTGACTCCCGCCCCCCATTTGGTATACTCCACTGTCTCCGGATCGCCACATCTCATTTGTCGCCAGAGAAAATACTGTGACTGGGTTTTTTTCCTTCCACCTGTCTCATGACAGGGTCCTGACCTACTCGCCCAAGTAACTGAACACGATTCTTAGATCTTTCAAGAACCAAACTGCTGGCCACTTCAGACTCATGTCTTACAAACTGATGAAACACCTGTAACACAGGTCTTCGGTTTTTCTTACGATCTATCTTTTTTAGATTTGTCCTGGTGCGCAGCGGGCCGACCGCGGCCCCGCTCCCGGCTCGCTTCCGGCGGGCAGAGCCCGCAGAGCTCGCGATAGGCGAGGGAAAACAGGAAGCCGATGGTGTCCGCCGTGGAAGTCATATAAAATGATTAAAATACAAATGTATCTATAGTGACAAAGCAATGGAGCCAATTGTGGTGTACACTTGTAATCCCAGCACTCTGGACGGAGGCAAGAGAATCCGAAGTTTAATGTCTTTTGGCTACAGAACAAGTTTGGGGCCAGACTGGGATACATGAGACCCTGTCTCAAAGAAAGCAAGCAGTCAGAAGTCAGGCATGGTGGTACATGCCTGAAATCGCAGCACTTGAGTAGGTAGGAAGGTCAATGCAAATTTGAAGCCACCTGGCCCATATAATGGGTTCTAGCTCATCCAGGACCACACAGTAAGATCCCATTTCAAAACACAAGCAAATGGCCTGGAGAGATAGCTCAGAGGTTAAGAACACTGACAGCTCTTCCAGAGGTCCTGAGTTCAATTCCCAGCAACCACATGGTGGCTCACAACCATCCGTAATGAGATCTGGTGCCCTCTTCTGGTGTGCAGATATTCATGGAAGCAGAATGTTGTATACATAATAAATAAAATCTTAAAAACAACAAAAAAAAACAGAGCTAGTTCCAGAACAGGCTCCAAAGCTACACAGGGAAACCCTGTCTTGAAAAACAAAGAAAAGAAAAAAGGAAGGAGAAGGAAGAAAGAGAAAGAAAGAGAGCAAGGGAGAAAGAAAGGAAAGGAAAACAAGACCAAAAAAAGGCACTTCTTGTCACACAAAATCTGGCATAAGTAGGTAGAGTTTGATTGTGAAGCAGTGATTTTTCCTAAGAGCAACCTTTTGACATTTCTTCTGACTTCATAGAATGCTTTCTAAATGTTTTATGTCCCTAGCAGTATTGTCACAGACGGTTTTTTGTTGTTTTGGTTTTGGTTTTCTGAGACAAGGTTTCTCTGTTTAACAGCCCCAGCTGTCCTGGAACTCACTATGTAGACCAGGCTGGCCTCGAACTCAGAGATAACCTGCTTTTGCCTCCTGAGAGCTGGGATTAAAGGCATGTTCCACTTCTGCCTGGCCTTGTCACAGAGTTTTAAAGATACAATATTTGCCTCTAAAGTGGTCTTTAATATTTCACTGTCTGCGAGTTCATCAGACTCTACTGTGGAGCACTGCATGTTTGTATAAAGACTCCCTCCCCCAGGCCCATAATGATGAGAGCTAGAGTTTTCTCATAAAGAAGAAACAGGGCAGCAAGCACAAGAAGGCAAGAGGCTGGGTCCACCTCAGCAGCAGCATTGTGCAGTCACAACCTCCCTTTGTTGCTAAGCAGCAAATAGCTGGCCTCTTGAGATTCTCTCCTCAGATGTAGCATCAAAGACAAGAGGAAAGTTTGCCTTTTTGCCTCCCTTCGTGGAAGGATGCGAGATGCTTTAATAGGCTCCTGGGTAAGAGTTAGTCTTTGTGAGTCATGAGGGTAAAGGGAGGTGTCACCCTGCATCTGCATCTGCATCCTGGTGGGCAGAAGCCTTGAGCTGCCCTCTCCTCCCCCTCCAGACCGCCACACCCCTGTAGTCTGCCTTGCTCCCTGCTCTCCTGCTCACCAGTGAGCCTCTTATTCCTCTAGCATCAGTTCTTCATTGGTCCTCCCAAGCTCCATCAAACCTTCAGGACTAACTGCTCTCTAATTTGGCAACATCAGGATATCAGTTTTTTAAATCTATTTCCTGGGCTCATCCCCCATGCCTGGAACATAGTGAATGCTGTTGAACTCAAAATATTGTTAAGCTAAACTGAGTAATGAGTGAGAGGGTGTCCACAAATAGTACAGGAACAGGTAGACAATTAAGGTGCAAATCTTCAGTGAAATGGAAGGAGATGTCAAGGAACCCACTGTTATGGCTGGAGGCCAGCTTGAGCTGGAGGCTCAAGCCAAGCCCCTCTGCTTAGGGTTATAATTATGGGGGATGTAGTTCTTCAAAAGGACTCAATACAAAAGGGCATGTTGGTGGCGCACGCCTTTAATCCCCGCACTCGGGAGGCAGAGGCAGGAGGATCTCTGTGAGTTTGAAGCCAGCCTGGTCTCCAGAACGAGTGCCAGGATACGCTCCAAAGCTACACAGAGAAACCCTGTCTGGAAAAACCAAAAACCAAAAACAAACAAAAAGGGCCGGGCCATAGAGTGTCCACCTAATGATATCAGCACAGAACAGCCCTTCCACAGGGACTTACGTTTTAAAAATGTATTTTTTGTTTTATGTGTATGAATGTTTTTTCTTCATGTATGTCTGTGTGCCTGGTGCCCAAGGAGGCCAGAAGATGGCATCAGATTCCGTGGGACTAGAAATGTAGATGGTTGTGAGCTGCCATGTGGGTTCTGGGGATCAAACTCAGGTCTTCTGGAAGAACAATCAGTATTGTTAATTGCTGAATTATCTCTTCAGCAATATATATATATATTCTACATGCATATAGATGCATTTGGTCATTTAATCCCCCTTTCTCTTTCTCATCCTATTGACTACCCTGAACCCCTTCTGTTTCCAACATGGCATCTCCTACTTTCTTTATCTTTTTTTCTTTTTTGAGACAGTCTTCCACTGTAGCTTGGGCTGGCCCTGCCCTTGCTATGTAACTCAGTATAGCCCTGAATTCACATTCTCCTCCCACCTCAGTTCTCCCCACTGCTTAAATTACAGGTATGAGCCAGCATGCCTGGCTAACAAGAGCTTAGTTCTGGTTTTCTGTCAGTACCTTCCTCTGACTTATATCTGGAGGTTCGCTATTGGTTATATCTTCTGTTGGGAAAGTTTATGTCTTGCTTGAGTGCCCCATGTTCAGGGGTACTCATTTTTGCCCCAGAATAACAGAATGTATGGTAAATGAGTGTTCACAACCTTGCCAATAGGTTCAAAAGAAATATCTGTTGGATTCTTGGTTCTCAGGGACCCTTTACCCATTATTAATATTGTAGGGAGAGAAACAAGGGGGACTTACTCTCAGATCTAAAGGAAGCAGCACCCTACTCAACAGTAGCTTTGCCTACAGAAGTATGTTCTTACTAGATGATGTCCTTTGCATTCCATATACACATAGCCTGCATAGATCCACATATTGAAGCCACTTGTCCCAATGAAAGATGGGAACAACTCCGTGCTGGCCCCAAACCAGGAGTGTTTTTTCTCTTCAAATTCTCTTGTCAGAAACGTTCTTGGAACCCAGGGTAAGGATTTAAGTGGGCTTGACCATATTTTTCCCTCCTTTGTTGTAGTACAACAGTGGCTTCTACGGGCACTATCGAGGCCAAGTCAAGAGCGAGAGTGCGGGAGAATATCGCCTTGCAGCCAAGCCCCCTCCCCCAGCAGTGTTCCTGCAGAGATGTGAGGTAAGAAGCACCCCAGCACCCCGAGGGCAGTGGGAAGGAAAGGGTTCTTCCTGCCTCTATGAGATCCCAAGCACCATCTCAGCCCTTGCAGAGACAGACCGACAAGACAGGCACCTGGGAACAGCCTATCCCTGGGATAGCACAAGGTCTGGAACCTTGTCCTTGAGATCAGATCGCTACCAAAAGGGTAGAGAAGAGCAGGTACCAAAGTGAGCAGTTTTGTTTATGAATCCTTCGGGATGGGAGAAGGCTCTAAGTCAAGGTAGAGTGGGTGGCAATGGGGAATAGAGCCTACAAAACTGAGGAAGCAATCCTTGAATTTTACTGAACTTCCCTTAACTTCAGATTCTTTGAGGCCACAAAAATCCACAACTAGCCTCCCAGTCCTAGGACTTGGGCATGAGTAGGAAGCCTCCTTTTAGTTGGCAGGTGGTGGCTGGTACCAGCCCACGTACCTGGCTAGGGAGGATTGGGAAGGACAGGAGCATAGGTGGCTTAGAATAGCAGAAACAGGATTCAAGAGCATAGGAGGAGCATGCAGGGCCAGCCCTCCACCGTTTTCACACTCGTAGACAAGGAGGTGTGTACACACCAGTCAGACTCACAGCATTGAAAAGCACAGCCAAAATAGGAAAACTCGGGAGTATTTGTGTACAAAAGCAGCAGCTATGGAGGCCTCGGTAAAAGATGGTCTCACAAGATTTTGTTTAGAGGATAAGATTCGAAACAAGGTCTCATTCTGTAGCCCAGGCTGGCCTAACTCATCAGGTATCTCAGGCCAGCCTTGAACACACAAGAACCATCCTGTTCCACCTGTTCAAGTTCTCTGATTACACCCAAGAGCCATCACATCCACCTGTGTCACAGCCAAGTGTCTGGGGTTGCTTGTATATGTCTGTAATCTTAGCTACACAGCAAGATTCTGTGTCAAATACACAGGCTGGGGATGTGGCACAGTTGGTAGCATGCCTGACTATGGAGCTTGAAGCCATGGATTTGATCCAGAGCATTGAATAAACAAGGCACATGCCTATAATCCCAGCATACGGGAATATCATATATTCAAAGTTTTCCACAACTTTACAGTGTGTTTGAGTCCAGCTTAGGGTGTGTGAGACTCTGTCTCAAAACAAAACCGAGCAAGCAAATAAACAAAAAGCTGGCAAACGGCCTTTACTGTTACCCCAGAAGAGCCCAAAGGGATGGGGCAGCTAGAATCCAGAAGAGAAGGATAGGTGTGCAGTGAGGAGCCCGGAAAGAATCAACGCTCCTGAGAACAGAAGGGGGTAAGAAACATCCCCCATTTTCCTTGTCTCCTCCCAGGGCTTCAAAGTGGCCATGTACAGACTAGTCTGCTCCTAATCCAGGGCAGGGAGGAGGGAAGCCCAGAGAAACACACTCCACCCACTATAGCTTCTTGTTCACCAGTCTTTTGCCAGGTCCTCTAAGATTTGCCATCTGCTTCTTCAGAAGCTGTTTTCTCAGGCCGACAGCAGGGTCTTAGAGGCTGCTGTATCTCTTCACATTCTTAGCATCTCCAGCTGGAAGGACTTACTGGCAATGCTTACAAAACCAGGCCCAAAATGCAGCTTCAGATTGCCCATCAGCACCCTCGTTCCTTTTGAAAGAGTGATGAAGCCGGGTGTGGTGGCATACACCTGCTGTCCCATCACTTGGAAGGTGAAGTCAGGAAGGTCAAGAGTTCAAAGACAGCCTTGCTACATAATGAGTCCAAGGTCATTTTGTCCTAAACCAAAGAGAGAGAAGGGAAAACTGAGAGCTAGTGGTACAGAGGCAGAAACAATCCAGAACCTTGCTGCTGGACTTTTACAATATCCCTCAGGCAGCTCTCATCCCAGAGAGCAAACATTCTCTTGATTTGTTAAACCCATCCCTCAAGAACAGACAGATAGGAGACTTGTTTTGGCTGATGATCCATTTGAAGACTTGAGGCATTTTCTGGCATTATCAAATACCCAAACAGCTTGATCTGTATGTATTGCCTTGGGTTGAATAAATGTCAAGTCTCATGGCTCTTCCTCAGTCTAAGCCTATTTTAATTAATAGGACTGCCCTGGGAAGGTGCATATTTTACTCCCATTGGCTGATTGCAACTAGTGTTGTTTGTTTAAAAGCCTTCCCGAGATGTGGCAACCCTTTTCTCCAGCTTAGAGCAGGTGAAAATGTCATCTATGACATCTGGGTATGGGGAAAATTCTGTTTTTTCTTCTGTTGTTTTCCTTCGAAACCAGATGGATTTATTCTAGTCTTTACCTGCCTGGCCCTTGGGAACTGTAATATCAGTCCTGTTTGTTCCCAGAGTCAGACAAGAAGAGTCACACGTGGATGGAGCAGGTCCTTTGGCTGCAGAGCTGTGTCCCTGCTGCACCCTTTGTCTACACCCAACTCAGAGGTTCCTCCCTGAGAACTCGGCTGACTTGACACTGTCAGCTTCTCCAGGACACTTAGCTCTCTCACACGAGAACACTGCCTCTTCCCAGCAAAACCTGTCTTCCTCCCCAAGGCCTCTTAATTAAGAATCATGTCTCTAGTCCCACCTGCTCAGATACCATGGGCACCTCAATAAGAGAGAAACCTAAATGGTTAAAGAGACAAGAAATGCATCTGATACTTCTTCTGAAGGAGAAGAATACCCAGAACTGCCTGGGTGGAGAGGAAATGACTCTTGCTCACCAGGCTCTTATAGTTGTGAGAGAGCAAAACTGGAATCAGTGGGAGTCAATAAATTATCCTGCCACTGTAGGAATAATGAGTTTCCAGTCAGAGCTGTCTCTAACAACAGCAATGTTCATTCTAGGCTGTGTATGACTCTGCCAATGAGAATAGAGATGGGAGAAACCTAGAGGTCAGTTGGAACTTGTCCTAGGCATCCAGATGTGTGTGTGTGTGTGTGTGTGTGTGTGTGTGTGTGTGTGTGTGTGTGTGTGTGTGTTGTTTCTCAGGACAGCTATCTACCTTGAGACAGGGCTTTCTCTGGGACTTGTGGTTTGCTAATTCAACTAACTCTGAATATACTCCATCATTTATCCTATGCTGGTGAGTTCAAAGTTTTATAGCCGATTTACTTTCTATAAAAATAAGGAAAACTGGGCCAGGCAGTGGTGGCACGCGCCTTTGATCCCAGCACTCGGGAGGCAGAGGCAGACAGATCTCTGTGAGTTCGAGACCACCTGGTCTACAGAGTGAGTTCCAGAACAGCCTCCAAAGCCATAGAGAAATCCTGTCTCAAAAAACATAAATAAATAAATAAGCAAAACTGTAACTATAACTATTTAATCTTCAACCCCATCAGAGACCCAGGAAGGATATAATATTGCCTAATTAAACAAGAAGTGCAGAGCAAGCAACTTCTAAAACAAAGAAAAACAACAGAGGCATCTGGCTGCTGCCTGGACAATCACCCAAGGTTCCTCTGCAAAATTGGGGCATCCATCTTCAGTCCCCAGGCTTAGAGTATCTGACAGACTTTTCTGTGAAGCAGGAATTTCAAAGGACTTTCCTAACTTGTCTTAGCAAAGTTCAGTAGTGGCTTTCTTTTGCGTCCTGCTTGTACAGTTTAGACAGCATTCTGCCAGCAGTGGAGGCAAAGGCAGTTTCTTGCTACAATGAAAGCAAAACTTTTAAGTAGATTGGTGCTGCCAGGAGCAGACCCATCTCACTGTCATGAAAAGCCTTATGTTATTAAAACACCTTGGATGCCATACTGTGTAGCTCTCTGAAGTGTTTGAAGACCATCTATCTATCTAAAATATATCTCTATTTGACCTTGAAAACTTACCTAACATGACTACAAGTTTGCCATAGATGACTTGCCACTAACCCGTATTTCTTTATTAGCCTAAATTGTTTTCAAGGACCAAAACTTTACAATACATTTTTAAAATGGGCTGCATAGGTACAATACCTTAAACAATAGTAGAAATATATATACAGTATAACAAAATAACCTTAAGTTTGTATCAATATCCAAAAATCCATACCAATGTAAAATATTTTAGACTAGTGGTTGTTCAACAGTAGACTTAAGGGGGCTGGAGAGATGGCTCTTGAGGAGGACCCAGGTTCAATTCCCAGCACCCACATGGCAGTTCACATGTGCCTGTAACTCCAAGATTTAATACCCCCACATAGACATACATGCAGGCAAAACACCAATGCAAATAAAAATAAATAAGTAATTTTTTAAATAGACTTAACAATCTACTCTTTTATTACATAATTTCTATACTATACCCCCCCATTTTTCCCTTCAGAAAGAAATCCCTAAATAGAATCTTCTGTTCAACTTTTTTCCTGACTATGGCCAGTAATAATTTGTGGCCAACCCTCCTAAGTGATGACAAATATCCATAACCCACCAAATGACCAAAAACCACCCATCACCTCTTGGGAATGTGGGCATCGTGTTCTCTAGGCTGTTTCCTGTTGGGGGGGTGGCAACAGCATCCTTAGGGGACCCTGAAAAAATTGGGATAATGGTCAAGTCCTGGGAGAGCTGGTTGTATTATTTTTTGTTTAGTCTCTGATGGGAAAGTGTAAGGCTTATCAGAAGTCTTAGCTGGATAGTGTGTGAGGCTGAACCATCTCAGTTAGCAGCTTTGAAGTTGTTCTGGTTGCAGAATTTTTGAGGAAACTGCAACAGAGGCATTCTGAGAGGCTGTATCACCTGGGCCACTTTATTAGTGTCTGGTCCTTAAAAAAAAAATTTTTTTTTTTTAGGTTTTTCGAGACAGGGTTTCTGTGTAGCTTTGGATATCCTGGCACTTGCTCTGTAGACCAGGCTGGCCTCAAACTCACAGAGATTCCCCTGCCTCTGCCTCCCGAGTGCTGGGATTAAAGGAGTGTGCCACCAACACCCAGAGGAAAGCATAAACTTTTTAAAAAAGATTTATCTATTATGTATACAGTGTTCTGCCTGCACATATGCCTGCAGGCCAGAAGAGGGCACCAGATCTCATTACAGAGGTTGTGAGCCACTATGTGGTTGCTGGGAATTGAACTCAGGACCTCAATCTCCCAAAGAGCAGTCAGTGCTCTTAATCGCTGAGCCATCTCTCCAGCCCAAAAACATAAACTTTTAAAGGTAGCATGTATATCTGCATTAACACAAGTATGGACTGTGCAGTGTGCACAAGTCAGTTAAAGATGATTTTTCTGTTTTCTGTTTGAGCAGGTAAAAAGCATCTGTCAACTTTATAAATTCATTTGGACTGTCTAACCAAACCTCTACCCATCCTATGAAAGGTGGCATGTAATGATAATTCATGAGGACTCTGTAGCCTTAAGATTATCATGTCTAATTCAGTCTCAGAGCTGCTCCCAGGTAGAAGAATCGGCATACACGTCACCTGTCCTGTAGTCTGTATTGGTTTTTTTCCTCATGTGTCTGTAGCCAAGATTTTCAGGAGGTCTCCCCCAATCAAATTCGATCATCATTAATTTTGAAGAGAACTATATTTTTTTTTTCCTGTGGAAACAGAAGCACAACCTCTTTCCCAACGCACATGTTTCCCTACTTCCATTTTGAAGTATCTAGGCTGATTTAATTCAGCAGTCCCTTTCATAACACAGTGTCTCTCAGCAGATTCTATTTGCTTATCAGCATTCAAAAAATTCAAAGTCAATAAAGTACATTACAGGATCCAGATGCCCCATGTAACTTCCCTTCTTTATGTGGCCTATTCTTTTTATAGTACTTTGCTCTCTCTTTAGAGACTATTTAAACTATTTTTTCTCTACTTAAACTATTTTTTTCTATGACTATTTATACCCATTTTTTACTGTATCTGTTTAAAGGTTTTCTTGGTCTGGACCACTCAACTGTGTACCTGCAGCCTTCTCTGACCATGTGAGCCAAGCCTTAAACCTGCTGCTGGGCTCTGCACATGGTGCTGGCTGCCTCAAATCTGCAGGCAGTGGCCTGGAACCCTTTCTCTGTATGTTGAGGCCTGCCTGAGAGACTGCAGGACTAGGAAGCCATGTCTGGCTCCATGTTTGTATGTTTGAAACTTTTTTAAAAACGCTTTCTCAGGTCCTATATGGAAATACAGGCTCCCACGTTGGATACCATATATAATGAGTCTTTTTTTGTCCTGCCAGCCAGTTCCCAAACACTGACACAGAGACATCTTATTAATTATGAAAACTTGGCCTATAGCTTAGGCTTGTTCCTAACCAGATCTTACAGCTTAAATTAACGAATTTATACTAGTCTACGTTCTGTCCCATGGCGTTACCTCTCCTCCATCTTGCATCTCCTGCTTTCTCATGTCGCCTGGCAGGTCCTGCATGCCTCTATTCCTCCTCCTCCTCTCTCTCTCTTCCCTGAAATCCTGCCTATACCGCTTGCCTAGCTATTTGCCATTCATCCTTTTATTATAACAACACAACAATACATCTTCACACAGCTCACAATATTCCACAACATTCCACTTTGTATACATGTGAGAAGAACCACAGGACTTCATGCATGATGGACACACACTACTAACAGAACTACATGCCTAGTTCAACCTTGAGCTTCTGGTCCAACAGCCTCCATTTCTTTGTTTTGGGGTTACCGGGGTGCACAACAATGCCTGTTTACACTTATTTATTTACTTGCTTCACACATGTGCATACCTTTCATCTTACAGGTCTTAGTTTTTTTCATTGAAATGATTAAACATTAACAAATGTAAGATGAGAGCCTGTAGGTTTAAGATGTCTTTATTCAGATAAATACCAGCCAAACGCAAGCCAGAGTGTGCCCAGGGCAGCCAAGCAGCAGGGCCAGAGAGAAGGGGCCTCCCATGTGCTCTCAGCCCCTTAAGAGACCATCCAGCATCATCCTGACCTCACCTTGCCCACGCCTTGATAGGCGTGGTCAGGCACACCTGTAGCCAGCCTCTAGCAGGCGTGGCTTACTGTCCCCTACACAAATGCTTAGAAGAAATACTAGAGAACTCTTCTGCATTTTGTCAGTTTTCTCTTAACTGCAACATTTTACAAAGCTGTAATTGACATGATTTTAATTTACTAATTTTATAAATTGCCACGGATGTACTCGTATTGGTGTCTGTGTACTAAGATCTATAGGACGCTATCCAGTGCAGGTTCACATAGCCACCAGCAAAGTCAACTTTCTGGCCAACATCTCCAAGAACCTTGGTGCTGGTCTCCTGTGCCTCCCTCTCCAGTTCCTACTAACCTGCCTTTACTTCTTTTGATTTGGGTTTTTGTTGTTGTTGTTTTGTTTCTCCAGACAGGGTTTCTCTATGTAGCCTTGGCTGTCCTGGAACTCACTCCATAAACTAGGGTGGCCTTAAACTCGCAGATAATCTGCCTGCTGCTGCCTTTTGAGTGCTGGGATTAAAGGTGTGTGCCACCACTCGCAGCTGCCTTCACTTCTAAAATTCTGTCACTTGAAAATGTTGGGCCAAGTGTGCTGATTAACACTTAGAATTCTGATACTAAGAAAACAGAAGGCAGGAAGCCTTTGAATTGCAGACCAGCTAGGCCTACACTGGTAGACTTTGTCTCAAAAAAAAAAAAATTAGCCAGGCATTGTGGCCCACCTCTATGATCCCAGCACTTGTGAGGATGAGGTAGGAAGATGGCTACAAGTTTGAGGCTACCTAAGCCACACAGTGAGCCCAGGACAGTCTGGGCTGCACTGTGAAATCCTGTCTCGACCAATCAGTGACTTAAAGGGAAAACCTGCCATGGAAGTGTCATAATCCAGTATGCAACCTTGGAGGTTGGTTTTCTGGCTCAGTGTAATTTCCTGGAGAGTCATCCAAGTAGTTGTGGCTATAAATAGCTATTTTTTTTTCATTACTAAGTAGCGTTCTATGTTTTGTATGTATTGGATTGTTTGAGCATTCGCTTTATTAAAGGGTATCTAAGCTGATTCCAATTTTGGTTCTTATAAATAAAGCTGCTATGAACATTTGTGCAAATCCTAGAGTGAACATAAGTTTTCTTTGCTCTGGGATAAATGCCCAGAAGCTCAGTTGCTAGATCATATGGTAGTTGCATGTTTGGTTTTTAAAAGAAACTGTCAAGCTGTTTTCCATCGTAGCCTTGCCATTTTACATTCCCACAGTCAGTGCATGAATGGTCCAATTTCCCTGCTTTTTCACTAACACTTGGCATTGCCTCTATTTTTAGTTTTAGCCAGTCTGATACATGGGTAATAAGATTTCACTGTGATTTTGATCTGCATTTCTCCAGTGTTTAATGATATTAAGCATCTTTTCATGTTATTTGTCATCTGAATATTCATTTTTTTGTGAAACATCTTTGCTATTTGTCCATTTCTTATTGGGTTGTTTGTTATTTTACTATTGCAATGGTATCATTATTTATTCTAGATTCTAGTCTTTGCTGAATTTGTGGTTTGCAAGTATATTTTCCCCCAGTCTGTAGCTTGCTTTTCATCCTCCTCTTATGGATTTTCATAGGAAAAATCTTTTGGGATACAGGGACTCCCTGTGTAGCCCAGACTGGCAGTGAACCGATGACAAACCTCCCACCTCAACCTCCTAACTGCTGGAATTAGAACCATGGCAGTCATGCCTGGCACCTTTTTAAAAAAGATTTGTTTATTTTATGTGTGTACGTGTGTGCCTGAATTATTTTATGTGCACATAGTGTGTACAGGTTCTAGAAGAGGCCAAAGGGTGTTCTTCCCTGGACCTGGAATTACAGGTGGTTGTGAGCCACCTCATAAGGATGTGGCAGCTGAACCCGAATTCTCTACAAGAGCAGAAAGGACACTTAACTGCTGAGACAGCTCTGTAGTCCCCAAGAACAGAAATATTTCAAGTCTGATAAGGTCTAGTTGGTTGGTTAGTTGGTTGGTTGGTTGGTTGGTTGGTTTTGGTTTTTCAAGACAGGGTTTCTCTGTGCCTGGCTGTCTTGGAACTTACACTATAGACCAGGCTGGCTTCAAACTCAGAGATCCACCTGCCTCTGCCTCCCAAGTTTTGGGATTAAAGGCGTGTGCCACCACCTCCCAAATGCTGGGATTACAGTGTGGCTCAGACCTGGCTCACTTTCTCTTTTGGCTTTGATTAGGTGCCGAGTCTAAACCCTTTGCCTGCTCTAGATTCTGAAGAGTTTCTCCTAATTTTTTTCTTGTAAATAGCCTTGTTTTTTGGTTGGTCAATTATTAGTTGATTTTAATGCGCGCATGTGCACGTGCTGCAAATGTGCGGAACCCAGGGCCTTAAACATGCAAACCCCACTCTCTACCGCTGAACTAAACCCCCAGTTCCAAGAGCTCTGGGAGTTTAGTGTCGATTGTGTCACCTTCTTTATGAGAAACACCGGCCGATTTCCTGTCTTCATTGAGTTGTCATGCTGTTTGAAGATTGCTTCCAGATACATAATAGCTAAGGTACGAAGTACCAAAAGGGTAGACAGAGTGTTATACCACAGACTTTATTTTAACAGAATCATCAATCTTTGATGGAGTTAGTTTTGTTTGGTTTTTCGAGATGAAATTAGCTGCCCCCCCCTTCTTCTCTTCCTTTTTCTGGTTCTGGGGATACAAATTCAGAGTCTAAAACCAGCTGGGCTAGCACTCTACCACTGAGACATCCCAAATTTTGCATTTTACCTGAGTTTGTTGCCAGCTATTGCTAATACCACCACCCCATCCATGCAGATCTGGCCAGATCAGGTCTAAGAGGAAATCACTGGTATGTTTAGAGAGAAGACTAGGATGGTAGAAGTAAAGTCAGAGGGAAGGGTCTGTGTCATATGGCTCTCATGAACCACCATTATGATTTTGATTGTTACAAACATGAAAACTTTTTGCAGATTTTTGGCAAACAAGATATGACCTGGTTAATGTAATTAAGGAATTTCTGGCTACTGAGAAGACAACAGACTGGGAGTGGGGATCTCGACAGCATGGGCATAGGTGGAAAGCTCTTGCAATACTTCAGACAAGAGGTGACAGTAGTTTTGACCAGGATTTACCAGGTGCAGCCTTCCAGCATCTGGGAGGCTGAAGCAGAGGATCTTCAAGTCCAACCTGGCATATGTAGTGAATTCCAATTCAGCTTGGGCTACCCTAACAAGACTGTGTTCAAAACAACAAACAGGGGATGGAAAGTGGCTCGGTGGTTAAGAGCACCGGTTGCTCTTCCAGAGGTCCTGAGTTCAATTCCCAGCACCCACATGGTGGCTCAAGGACATCCGTGATAGATGATGCCCTCTGCTAGTGTGCAGTTACACATGCTGAGCACTCATACATAAAATATAAATAAATAAAAATTTTAAAAATTGACAACAACAAACAAGAATTCAAAGACTGAAATATTTGGATCTAGCTGTCAGGTGCCAAGGTCTGAGCTGTAGGCAAAATGTAGGGTTCTGTGGTGATTCATACATACGTCAGGGATGTGTTTGGAGATGCCTGCCATGCCTTGACATGAAGATGTGGAGTAGGCAAGTTGGCCATTGAGCCTGGGATCCAGCAGACACCCTCAAATGGAGAAAGACCTTCATTTCCAGATGCCATTTAGGGCTCAGAGCATGGCTATGCTGTTAGGGAGAAGACTGAAGCCTAATCCTCCGTAATTTAGATTTAAAGCCCTCCACTGATGACAGATGTCCGGACTGACATCCCAGTGGTCCTAAAGCTTCTATGTAGGGCAAGGTCAGGACAGGAGACACACCAGGAGTGAGGTATTGCTTTCATTCCTCTCCACCCTTTCCGGGTGTTAGCCCTTCAGCAATTTAGAAGTGGCTCCTGCAGCTTCCCCAGTTATGGGCCCTGAGGCGGTATGCAGGAGCAGATAAGTACTGGCCCCACTTACCTTCCTTCTCATCTCTTTCAAGGAGCCAGTAAGACAACACTTCTTCTCCAAGCACGACAACCGAACTTCCTTCGACAAAGTGAGTGCTGGAAAGAGGAAGGGGGAGGAGCCCCTGGCTGGAGGGAAGACATAAAACCTTTAGGGGGGGAGCAAAGGTTTCTTATATTTTTGGATGTGAGCCTAGCTTTTAACGGCTGAGCCATCCCTCCACCTCACAAAGGTTTCTTAAATAGTCAGAGGAGCATCTATTTTCCCTAACCTTTCCCGCTGCTAAATAGCCCATCCCCCAGACAAAGGCAATTCTGCCTTGGTTTTCTTGGCTAGTTTGCCCAAGAGTGTACAAATATCCCCGGGGGCCACTCGGAGGTTCATGCTAAAATGGGTGACATTACTGAGACTGCAGGGTACAGGCTAGGGAGGCCAGGCACAATTCCAGTGTCACCATCCTGGGATTAGATGGGGCCCAAGCAAACCCTGGATGCCAAGACTGTGGGCCAAGGGCCCGTACCGTTGAGGAGGGCCCCTACTGGCTGCTGCAGGGAATTGGAAGACGCAAAGACCTGGAGCGCCTGTGGAAAAGACACACCTTCCTGCGCTGGGCACCCTGCGAGCTGGAATTGAGCCAGCAGCCGCCACTGGAATCTTCCTACCAGACTGATTTCGGGTCAGGCTCAGGACTCAGCAGGCTCCCCCAGCGCCTTGTTCACTTTATGCAGATCCAGCCTCCCTATGTCAGCACCACCTACCAGCACAACTTCTGCCACCCATCCCGGGGCGGCCACTGTGGTAGCGCCAAGGTAAGGCCCCAAGAGCCAGCCACTGAAATCCGGCCTGACCGCCCTGGGATCCCGAGACCCAAGTTACTGCAGCACTATCTTCACGATGGAGTTTCTGAGTGTTTAAACTGGTCCCAAGCATTAAACAGGTTATGCTGACATAACCTATCTGTATTGACAGCCCAAGATGTCTCAGGGGCCTGTGATCAGCAGCTCACTACCAGGTTCTGGGTCTGGCTCCCATGGCATTTGAGCCAATGTTTGTGTACTGGGCTGGGGAGAAGTGGTCCAGGGAGCCCTGCCACTAAGTGAAAAAGGACAGGGCCTGCCACAGACTCAGAATCCAGGGTGGTGACCTCGACCATGGGTGCATTCTAGGGCCCCAAGTGCTTCTCAATAACTGTAGCCTCTTGCACTCAGTGTAGCCACAGGAACACAGAACCTGAGGGCCCTCCTAGAGAGCAGCCAAGGCTGAGGGAGGGAGCTTCAAGGGCTGGCAGCTCCCTCCAGGAGTCAGGTGCCTTGAAGGGTTTGACAGTTCAGTCCTGTCTCAGAGATGCCTCCCACAAGGAGACTGCCCCAACCACCACACCACTGAGCCACTGCTCCCTTGGTGGTTGTGCAGAACCTTTGAGGAGACACTGTGTGACTTGGATCTGAGGTCATCCTAACCTTGTGAAATTATATTGTTTTTGGAAGGTCTTCTCTGGTCATCCTACCAAGTCTCCTGACACTCAGGTAACTTTATGTTACCAAAGACAAAGCCAAGGCTTAGGCAAAGTCACTTTAGTGACCCAGATCACTTTAGGTGTGGTTATGAGACTCAAGAGGCTTCCTGTGGATTCTCATCCCTGGGAGAGTTGAGGCCTCCCAAGGAGGGCAGGGCAGGAAGAACAGCATGAGAGTCAGCACCACAAGCCACATGCCAGATGTCATCAAGATTTTTATTTCTACATCAAAACTCCCTGGGTCCTCACTACAGCCCTGTGAGGTAGGTGGGGCGGGAAAGTTTCAGAGATCCCCATTTACAAATGAGGATGCTGAGGCACAGAGAGGTGGGACGTCCTGCCCCAGGTCATACAGCCATCAGTATGGAGGGCACAGAGTCAGCAGTCCTCTGGCCCTCCCTCAGGCGGTCCCCATATTCTCTCCACTGCTTCTATGATCTCCAGCCTCAGAAGACTCCTTGGGTCCATAGGGACCCTCAGAGAAGGCTGGAAGCTCAGACTTTTCCAGAATGGCCCTGGAGAAGGCCTGGTCAACTCTTGGGCCTATCCTGTGAGGCCAATGCTCTCCTTGTCACACTTCCAAGTTGACAGAGGGCCTAGTAAGTGTTAGGCATGGGTGGAGCCAGCTATGGTTGTGAGTGGACGGTGGTAAAAAATAGGTGTGACATGTGTGTCCTGTGCTAAAGACAAAGGCTCCTCCAACCCCTGTCCCTAAGCTGGTAACTCAGATGCCCTCTCCCATGGCTCCCTCATGGGGAGCACCCTCAGCAGCAAAAAGGAGCCCAGTCTGCTTCTATACTGAGCTGCTCTGCAGACAAGGTCTCACTAGGCCTTCAGACCCCATCACGCAGACACAGTGCCTCCACAGCTTGACTGGGGCCCTGGGCCACACCCCCAATAACAAACAGCCGGGGCCCAGCCTGTAGACTGGAACAGGAGCATCGGGCTGTAGGCATGGCAGGCAGTGCCTCCCAGCGTCGCCGTGCAAGACTGAAGCTCTCCACGGAGGCCAGAGGGCATGGCTGGTTCCCTGGAGGAAGGAGATACAGGGTGATGAGGGGATGAAGACCCTTTTGCTCCCTCTCCCAATGGCCCAGTAAGTACTACCCCAGCATGAGCTACTAATGCTTTGCTCTTCGTTGCCCAGTTCATCTTTGCTCGCTTTTTCTTTCTTTCTTTCTTTCTTTATTTCTTTCTTTCTTTCTTTCTTTCTTTCTTTCTTTCTTTCTTTGATCATCTTTCTGCTTCTATTAGAGACCCCAGCCAGGTGCCAAGGGACACCCCGAGAGTCAGGACAATCACAAGCACCTTGATTGACAGATATGCCAAGTGCTCACAGAGCTCTGACCCCAGAGTCTAGAGAAGGTGGCCCTGCTGGATGTTCTTTTCTGCTGTGTATATCTTCTTTTCCTCAGCCCCACAGAGACTTACCAAGGCCTCCAATGGCCACAATGTTGCCCCCAAGAGAGCCCACCACAAAGTCAGCCCTCTTATCCCTCATTCGCAGGCTACGAGGCAGCTTGGTCCAGGACCCTGAGGGAGAGAAGACATAAGATGTATGAACACAGACATACACAGACCTGAAGGAGAGATATAAGATGTACACATACAGACATAAACAGACTCGAGGACACATGCAAACACATGCACAGGAGTGCGAGTTCACGCATGCACGCGCACGCGCAGACACACACACACACACACACACACACACACACACACACACACGCACGCACAAATGCTGCCCTTGTGTCCCATGGGGAGCAGGACAGACTAGAAGAGGCATTTCTCACCATGCTCCAGATCAAACATCTCCACAGTGTTGACGAAGTGTGGACGGGAGTAGAAATTGTGGGGCCCAGGCTGTTGCAGGCCACCCAGGCTAAAGACACTGCCTTCAGCCATAGCACAGCCAGCAAAGGCTCGGCGGCTGGGCAGGCTTGGGTGTCGGGTCCATGTACGGGTCTCCAGATCAAAAGCTTCAAAAGCAGTCACTGGGAGCTTGCCTTGGCGGCCTCCTGTCAAAGGAATTAAAGCACCTGGGACAGAGCCCAGAGGGTTTGGTGGCATCCTTACCTGGTGGCTACTACACCCAGCTGTGTAGACACCTGACTATGGGTCATTCATAAGACCACATAAACCCTCAGGCACTGAATTTGATTTTCCAATCCCACTTGGGCCACCAAGGAGGCCTTAGAATAGGTCTGGATAACCCCCAACAAAACTTCTAAAATCCTGACATCTCAGACGAAGAATGATCCCAAATCCAGACAACCTACAAGGGATGGAGTCCTCTGGACTCGTTTCTTCCCCTTCCCCACATCCCTCAGCCCTTACCCAGGACATAGATCTTGTTCCCGTGCAGGAAGGTGGAGGCCCCGTAGCAGGGTGTGGGCATGGAGGGTAGTGAAAGCCAGCAGTCCCGGCGGGGCTCATATACCCGAACCTGGGCCTGGGGGGCCGTGTCAGGACCCATTCCCCCCAGAGCATACACCATACCATCTGCACAGAAGAGAGTAGTTCAGACCACACAACCATGTCTAGGTGGTGAACCCCACCCTGACAGCTCCCTAGGTCAGGCCCAGGGGTGGATGGAGGGAGACCCATGTCTTTGTCAAAAACTTTGTTGTCCATCTCAAGTGGGAGCTAGGAGAGCTGAGATTCCAGCTTTGGCCTAGGCCCCTCCAAGTGAAGAGCAGGAGGCAGCCTATCTAATTATAATCCAGCACGGTCTCCCTGGAGACGCTATGGCAACCAAATCTGGCATCTAAGCAGGCTAGCCTAGACTGGTGGTCAGACCTGGAGGCCACAAGGTGTGTGTGTGTGTGTGTGTGGGTGTGTGTGTGTGTAGGGGGAGGGCTCCCCTAATGGGGGGGAGGGGTAGATTAAGACAGTGGTAGAGGGGATAAGGAGATTTGCTCAGTCTGAGAAGGAACCCGGGGTATCCACTAGGCGAAGGAAGGCCCAGGCTGGGAGTTGAGCTTGGGCCTGCAGGACAGAGCCTCGAGCCCCTGTCAGCCCCACTGCACCATGCCGGTTTCACTAGGGTAGGTTCTTGCCTTCCATTAGGTTCTCAGAGTCAGCTAGGGGCACATTGACAGGCCTTTGGGTGGTGTCAGGCAGCTTGGGGCTTCCATGGCAACCACCTCCAGGTCAGCTTGGCCTTTGTCCACATCAGCATCCCTGGTGTGTGTGTGTGTGTGTGTGTGTGTGTGTGTGTGTGGTGGGGGAGGTCTAAGCACTTTAGCACTTGCTGGGCTCAGAGCCAAGGCCTGGCTCCCCTCCCCCACTCCAGACTATTTATAACTATGAGAGTCACTAGGCCACACCCACCACTGTCTCTTAGTAACAAAGACTAGGACAGGGAAGTGGCTGGGGGTCTCCTGTCAGATTTCTGGGGGCCTTCTGGGCTCTGACCCCCAACTCATAGCCCAGAAAAGGTAATTAACAGCAAATTGTAGAGAGCCAAGGTAAGGGAAGAGACAGGAGGCAAAGCCACATCCAAGGCAACACCTATCCAGTGTGTGAGGTAATGGATCCGGTCAGGGGGAGAAACAGTGAAGTCTGTAGGAGCACCTGAGGCGTGTTCCTTGATAAGCCACTCACCTCTCTCCACAGTCGCAACCCCCATGGCTGCTTGAGGGAGGGTAGCCCGACGCTCCCAGCGGCCTTCGTCAGCCAAGAAGGCCTCCACAGCAGCTACTGGGCTCTGGGCCTCATCCACGCCACCCACAACTAGCACCTGCTTACCCAGAACCACAGCAGCCGCACCAGCCCGGGCAGTGGGCAGGGGTGCTAAGGCTAGCCACGTGTGTGAGGACATGTCCAGGGTCTCCGCTGTGTCCAGGGGTAACCCAGCCCGGCCACAGCCCCCCAACACCAACAGGTGCCCATCTTGGTGTGCCACTGTGCCATATACCCGGCAAGTGGGCATGGGGGGGAACACCTGCCAAGCAAAGGCCCGGCCACCTCCTGCAGCCATGTTGCTCACTGCCAGTGGCAGGCCATGCTGTCTGCTTAGGCTGTGGGCCTCACTGGGGAGACACGATAGGGCCTCATCCTGATTCTGCCAGGGCTGTAAGCGTGTGTCTGACCAGTCCAAGGGACCTTGCCTTCACCTGAGGAGAAATGGACAACAAAGAATCAGGGCCACTGTCAAGAAACAGATGAATAACACCTAGCTAAAGGCAGGCCAGGCCCCAAATCACTGGTGGGGACGGACCCGCCCCCTTTGACTAGCACTCTACTGGTGAAGATCCTCTGTAGTGCGGAAGGAGAATAGACTCCAGATACCCAGACAGCTTTCTCATTTCCCATAGGGGCATGAGGGACTCTCCCCACACCCAATCACAAAAATTAGCAACTAGCAACTAGCTTAGAGTGGAAGGGAAGGTAAAGTGACTAGGCCCGACTGACTCTCCATCCCAGTGCACTTCCTTGCCAGCATGGCTTATCCTGGTGCTCCTGAATCCTCTGTACACTGGCATCTAGTGTCCCTCAGACAACCGTTAGGGTCCCTCACCTGCAATCCTTACACAAGGAATGTCCTATTCTACAAAGTGCAACAACCATTTACAGCAGCAAACAGCCAGTCTTAGCTGTGAAGGATTCAAAGGGGACAGACCTCAGGGTTCCGCACTCCCTTTGAAGTCCATCCTCAGGGGAGTGGCAATGCCAGCAGATTCCTTGATGAGGAGGGCTGAGGGGACTGGTTTGGGCAGTCTCATGAGTGCAGGATTTGAAGGTACCTGAGTCCAGGGCTTTTCATGTAGGAATAAACAGCTAGATCCTGAGCCCCCTAAGGTCACATTCCTTAAGCCTTACCTTTTGCTCCGTGTGTGTGTGTGTGTGTGTGTGTGTGTGTGTGTGTGTGTGTGTGTGTCTGTCTGTCTGTCTGTCTGTCTGTCTGTCTGTCTGTCTGTGCTGGGGGAGGGGGTCTCCACTCTCAGTCCCGCGATTTGGCAGGACGGCCTCCGGGCCCCAAACTTCCAACTCAAAGGAGAGTGGGGGGCGGGTCTGGCTAGTGGGCTTAATAAAGGCTCTAAGCTTCATGCCCCAAACTCCCCCCCCCCCCCCAGCGAGGCTCCCGCGGGACTCACCCGCTGGATCTCTGATGTCGCCAGGACACGGGGTCCGCTGTTCCGCCTCCGCTGACGCTGGCTCTGGCTAGGGCTGAAGCTGGGCTCTGATGGGGCTCCCGCACCGCTCCGGCGTGGGGCGGGGCTGGTCCGGGTCCGCCCCTCGCTCCCCCCTCCCCAGATTCGGGGAAACCTCCTCCCGCCTTAACTCTGCACATGCCACGGCAGGAGTCGGGCACATCGACCCACGGTCATCCAAAATGAACAGGCAGGCATATGGACATCCGGCCGGCTAGGATTTAGGGTTCTACCTGGGGCGATGATAGAAATGAGGCAGTGGCGATCAACACAGCACCGGTATGATGAGATCGGAGGTGGGTGTCGTTTTGTGTTAGATCCACTCTGGGTGCATTCAGCAGGAGATAGCCAGTGGAACCTGGGGCCTTAAGGGGTCGGAGCCCGCCCATCACAACTGAGCTTGGAGGTGCCCAACCACCAGCTTTTCAGCGGCGCCCCCTGGAGGCCACTGGGGCTGTAGCCTGGGCCTCTGGTTGGGGAGCCCAGCTGGCCTGTCTTAACCAGGACACAGCCATGACATAAAGCCAGCTGCAGAATAGATCCTGAGACTACTAGCAGGTGGGGTGGAGGAGACTATTGTACAGCCTTAGGACCTATCCGGCCCTTCTTTACAGAGAGCTACGTTATTCTTGGTTAGATCTCAGCAGGTGAGCTAAACCAGCCAGAGGCCATGGTCTCTCTGCCTAATCCTATATATCCTGACTGGGACTAATCTGAGGCCTGGTGACTATCCATCTTCAGGGTACAGAGTTGGCTAGGTCATGATAGCAAATTGATGTGACAAAGACGCACCTACCTCCGACTCAAACCTTGGCCCATCCTATCTTATGAGCATTCAGAACCCTGGGGAACACTCCTTGCAGTTGTCTGTGCCTTCTCGGTGCTTCGCCCCCCTTTATTGTACAGTGTTTATCTTAATTTTCCAAAAGAAGATCTCGAAACAATGACACAAGTGCTTGTAAGTTAGTGTGGGAGGTGGAGCCAGGAAGCCCCAGCAGAGGAGTAGCAAGAAACACCAAGAAAAGCAGCCAGTAAAGGAGGTGTTACCAGACACTGGGACCAAATCCTTCTGGGGATCTGGGACCTCACATTGTTAACTGCTCACAAGGGCAAGGGGAAGGAAGGAACTCATCTTCATCTTCACTTTCCATCAATTATATGTGGAGAGCTGTTTGGGAGCATTAATGCCTTCGCCTGCCCGACTTTTTGCCTGCCCAGAACGTGGGTGAGCCCTTCCTTGGGACTGACTAGAGCCTATAGCTCTTTCAGAAGTTGGTACTTTGAGGTGGAGGGCGTTCACACAAATGCCAGAGCAAAGACTGGTTACACATTGCGCAGACTCTGAAGGCCTCTGTCTCCTATGCCACTTCTTCCATTCCCCGGATTGTCCCTCTCTCGGGACACCGGTATCTACCCCACAGGGTACTCAGTACCACACCTGTATCCTCATATTCACCAATGTCCTCTTTCTTTCTAAGCCCCTTCCATTTTCTTTCCAGCTGTTAACCATTTACAAGCTGGCTGCTTTTAAATGTCTCCCAGCACTAGATCAAGCTCATCTCTTCTTGCCCCCTGAAAATCTTGAAGCCATCTGTCCCCACAGACTCCATCACCTTGTTATCTATCTGCCACCTCATCTATTGCCACTTATTCCTCCAAATTGCTTTCCAAACAATTGGTTTGGTTTGGGGGGCTCAGTGGCTTAGAGCAGTGGCTGCTCTTCCAGAGGACCTAGGTTCAATTCCCAGCACCCACATGGCAGCTCACAACTCTCTGTAACTCCAGTTCCAGAGGGTCAGACACACTCACATAGACAAACATGCAGGCAATACATCAATGCACACAAAATAAAAATAATTTTTTGTTTGTTTTTGTTTTTTGAGATCGGGTTTCTCTGTATAGCTTTGAAGCCTATCCTGGCACTTGCTCTGTAGACCAGGCTGGCGTCGAACTCAAAGAGATCTGCCTGCCTGTGCCTCTTGAGTACTGGGCTTAAAGGCATGTGCCACCAACATCTGGCCAATAAAAATAAATTTAAAAAAAAATTTGTTGCTTTGAGAGTCTCCCATAGCTCAGGCGGGTCTTGAACTTACTACATAGCCAAGGATGACATTGAATTTCTGACTCTTTTATGTCTTCCTCGAAAATGCTTGGAATTCAGGCATACTACCTTGCCCGGTTTGTACAGTGATGAGGAGTGAACCCATACTTTCTGCATGCTAAACAAGTACTCTTACCAATTGAGCTGTATCTCCCACCCCCAAAATTGCTTTTGAAAAGCCACCATGTGTATTACCCAAGATTCCCTAGGGGAACAAAACCAATAGAATGAATAAGTACTACAAGGGGATTTAGGTGGAGGCAGAAGCAGGGGGATCTCTGTGAGTTTGATGCCAGCCTGGTTTGCAGAGTGAGTTCCAGGACAGCCAGGGCTACACAGAGAAACCCACTCTCCATAACAAACAAAAACAAGAAATTTAGACAACACATGATTCAGAGGGTAAGAGCACTGGCTGCTCTTTCAGAGGGCCTGGGTTTAGTTCTCAACACCCATATAGCAGTTCACAACTGTCTGTAATGATGTGATACTCTCTACGGACCTCTGCAAGTACCAGGCACGCATATGGTACACATGCATACATACAGGCAAAACACTCATACACCTATGTAGGGGAAGCTGTAGCCACGCCTACTTAGGGGCTGGCTACAGGTGTGCCTGACACGCAAGACTGGTATGAGACTGCGGGCTCTCTTTCAGTTGCTCTTTTGAGCTTGCATACAGACCGCTGCCACGCCAGCTGGCTAGGTCACTCTGTAAGTAAGGCTTTTCCCTATTAAATACCCTTATATTTCTACCTGACTCCGTATTGGTAATTTCCCACTATATCTGGTGTCAGGATCGGGATATTGAAATCTACACCCCATTTGGGACAGGCTGTGGGTTCCACCGGGCCTGCGGCCTAGGCCCGGAAAGCGCCCTCGCTCCACAGGTGCTCTCGGCTAGCAGCCAACCGCTGCATCTGAGGATTTCAAGCGATATCTTCTATCAAGAGAATCCCATCTAACATGGACTGGATACAGGACCCCACATGACTATCATCATGCCATTTCAGCAGGAAGTAACTCGGAGGATGCTACACCCTCTTTCCCCATTGTTGTCACTTAGGATAGTGTATATACCTAGTTAGGGATAGCTTCCTATTGTTTTTTGGTTGGGATTGGAATGAAGTGTTCAGGCTTGGTTACCTCTGTCAGATGACTTTAGGGTTTAGTTAAATAGTTAGGATGTGACATAAGCAGATTGTTGTATCTTCTTATATTTTACCTTTATGATTGTTAATTTTGGATACTTTACACTGTTAAGTTTTAATCCTCTTTTAGACTAAAAGGGGAATTGTAGGGGAAGCTGTAGCCACGCCTACTTAGGGGCTGGCTACAGGTGTGCTGACCACGCTTGCAAGGGCGTGGTCAGGATGACATAGAGCGAGACTGGAATGGGACTTCGGGCTCTCTTTCAGTTGCTCTTTTGGGCTTGCATACAGACCGATGCCACGCCAGCTGGCTAGGTCGCTCTGTAAGTAAGGCTTTTCCCTATTAAATACCCTTATATTTCTACCTGACTCCGTATTGGTAATTTCCCACTATCCACCTAAATCTAAATTAAGGAAAAGGGGATTTATGGGCTGGAGAGATTGCTCAGTGGTTAAGAGCACTGCCTGATCTTCCAAAGGTCCTGAGTTCAATTCTCAACAATCACAGGTGGCTCACAGCCATCTGTAATAAGATCTGGTGCCCTCTTGGCATTCAGGGATACATGCGGACAGAACATTGTATACATAAAAAAATAAATATTAAAAGGATTTACTAGACCTGCTTAAATCACACAGTCTGGACAGTGCAACCGTGGCACCCATTGCAGGCTAAGGACCCAGTGGTGATTTGGTCCTGGAGTCTGGGCACCTCAGCAGTCCCAACCCAGCACAGAGCACTGGAAAATGTCTGGAGAAACCACCAGTTTTCAATCCAGATTAGAGTCCTAAAGAAGGAAGCTGGGCTCTGGTATTAGTGGGCAAATGGCGTGGTAGTGGCGGCAGCAGCACACAGAGGAACAAGACCCGTGAAGACAAGAAGGCAAAAAAAAAAAAAAAATCCAGGTGCTGGAGAGATGGTTCAGAGGTTAAGAGCACTGACTGTTCTTCCAGAGGTCCTGAGTTCAATTCCCAGCAACCACATGGTGGCTCACAACCATCTGTAATGAGATCTGGTGCCCTCTTCTGGTGTGCAGATATACATGGAAGCAGAATGTTGTATACATAATAAATAAATAAAATCTTCAAAAAAAATTATTTCTGCCAAACCTCCTTTATAGGATGCTACTAGTATGTGCTGTCCACAATTAGAATGTGTTTTTTCATGCTGGGCAGTGGTGGCGCATGCCTTTAGTCCCAGAACTTGGAAGGCAGAGGCAGGCGGATCTCTGTGAGTGCAAGACCAGCCTGGTCTACAAGAACTAGTTCCAGGACAGCCTCCAAAGCCACAGGGAACCCTGTCTCTAAAAACCAATAAAAAATAAAGGTTTTTTTTTTCCGTAAGTGTGTCCAGCACTTTTACTTCTTAGTTGGTTTCACTTCCAGTCAAAGGCCAGAGTAGTGGTGTGAGCCTTTAAAACCAGCCCGTAAGAGGCAGAGGCAGGCAGATTTCTGTGAGTTTGAAGACAGCCTGTTTTACAGTGAATTCCAGGAAAGCCAGGACAATATAATGAGTTCTTGTCTCAAAAACAAGAACAAAAACAGGGATGGACTGTGGTAATATCTTTCTTGCACAAATAAAGCCTGTCTGGGGGTCAGAGAATGGAACTGCCACTAGCTAGCCATTGAGATCTGGAGGTCTGTACAGACAGGCAGGAAGTGACATAGTAGGGCAATAACAGTATATAAGCAGGAACAAACAGGAAATTGCTCTCCTCTCTGTAGACACTTAGGAGGTAAGGTGTGCTGTGGCTTGTTTAGTCTCTCTGATCTCTCAACATTTCCCTCTATATCTGACTCCAGCCTTTTATTATCTAGACAGATAGCTCAGTGGTTTAAGAGTTCATCCTGCTCTTGCAAAGGAACTAAGTTTGGTTCCCAGCGTTATCTTTTGCGTCAATTAGAAATAAAAGAAGGGGGGCACAAGATGAGACATATTAGCCAGTTTATTATAGGCCCAGCAGAATGGAGAGACCAAAAGAGAAGAGGGTTAATGGGTGACCGCCGTGACCAGTCGAGAGAGAGAGAGGCAGAGAGAGTGAAGCAGGGAAGTTGGAACTTTTAAAGGGAAGACCGTGCATAGGACCTGAGGTTCCACACATGTCAGAGTCCTCACGCGGGTGATGTGGTCATGGCACATCCCTGTGCGTGCCCCTGTGCGTGCCCCTGTGCGTGCCCCTGTGCGTGCCCCTGTGCGTGCCCCTGTGCGTGCCCCTGTGCGTGCCCCGACTGTTGTCAGGGGGCGGGGTCTGTCTCTTAAAGAGGTAGAGCCCATCAGCATAAAAAGCCTCAACCTTTCATTCCCACCTCTACTTACTATTTTAAAAGGTGGGGTGTTAGACATGGCAGGTTAAGGAATAAGGGTGTCAAATTCTCAAGACTGCTTCCTGCTGACCTGAGGGGCATTGACCATCTTTGGGGGACCTGAGAGGGTTGGGCTGCTGCCATGTCCTGGGGTAGCTGCTGGTTTCATTGCAATCCAGGCTGTATGAAACTCCTTGGTGCCTCTCAGACCTGTTTGTTTGGATCCAATTCGGCTCCCTGGAATTTACAATTATCCTTAGAATTTGTGAAAACAAGTATTAGACACATTAGCAGCATATTCAAGTTAGAAGCAACTTGGCTGAAAGCATTATGACTGTGAACAGTAGCATGAGAAAGAGAGAAATCTGGAACATATTTCATTCCTTTGAATGTAAACTTTAAAATACCTGTTCCCGAAATCTGTTTTGCTTTAAGCTGGCAAGACTACCAGTCATCAAAAGCATCAGAGTTCTTGAGAAGGATAAGATTTTACCTGAATTAAGGATTAAAGAATAGAGACTTTCCAGCAGGCTGCATGGACAGCCACCCCCAAGGTTGAGACTTGCCAGCAGGCTGTATGGACAGCCACCCTCAAGATCCTCCATCCATGTTTGTGGGTGGCAAAACATCTGTCTTCTTGCAAGACATCTGCCTTCTGCTGATAGCATGTGACTTGTGGATTAGGGACTATAGAAAGGCTCTCCTACCATTGACCCAAGCAATGCAGGGAAATTTGATTCCACTGTCCTCTTGTCCTCGGTCTGGAGTACTTTGTAGCAGTTGAGGTGAAGAGCAGGGTTGCTCAGTGACTAGCGTTGCCACTGACTCAAGATGAAATTTCTTTAGTGCCCACCAATCTTCTGGGAGGAAATGGGGTGGAACCAGCAGCTGGCCTGCTCTCTGTCATAAAAAGCTTTTTACTAAAACATTTTAAATTCCATGTTCTCTAGATCTCTGAGCATTTGAGGGCTGTCTGTCTGTTTAGTATCTCAGCAATCAAAAATTTGCCTTTAGTTAGAGAAAAATCCCTTTTTGTAATAAAAAGCTGTGCCTTTGTAAACGGCTTACAGGATGGACTGAGTGGTATATTTTGTTTGTTTGTTTGTTTGTTTGGTTGGTTTTTGAGACAGGGTTTCTCTGTGTAGCTTTGGAGCCTATCCTGGCTCTCGCTCTGGAGACCAGGCTGGCCTCGAACTCACAGAGATCTGCCTGCCTCTACCTCCCTAGTGCTGGGATTAAAGGCGTGTGCCACCAACACCTGGGTGGTATATTATGTTAATTTGAAATAGACCTTTATGATTTTAAATGTTCATCATTATTTAAAGATACATAGCAATTTAGAAATATGAGACTTAGAATAGTTTAAGTTGCATATAGAGTTAGCTAAGTATAAAGTTAAATTCAAATCAGATGTGCAGAGACAAGTAGACACATCAGGAGATTTAATGAGACAGAGTGAACTTAAACATGGGGCCCTGGAAAGCACAGTATTCCATAAACAAGCCATGCACAACAGGGTCAGTGAAAGAAGTCAGAGAAAAATAAAAACGCAAGAAGTCTGGCAGGGTTTGCTGGCACAGGCTGCTGGAGTGGGCGTGCCTACAGGTAGGTCACATGGCCAAGATGGCAACTTCCAGGTTAGTACACATGGCCAAGATGGAGACCACCATAAGCTGCTTTTGTCTGTTTACCTACCTGTTGGTATGGATTGGACAGAGGTGACTTTGGCCTGATGAAAAGCCCTTTAAGTTTGTACTTAGATGACAATCAAAATAAACTTAAAAAGCTTGAGCTTGTGAGTGAACAGTAGGTAGTCACTATTTTATCAGCTAACATGCTGACTATAGTCTATAGTGGATCTGACTGTCTAATGCTGCCAAGTTGACAACCATTAACATTTCAGAGATCTGAGAATGGTAAATTTTATACAGTTTTTTAATCTATTAAAAAGTGACAGGAGCCAGTCCATATACAGTTAGCCATACCCAAGTTTCTCCATTAACATTGGAGGCAGAAGTATCAAAGAACGTCAATCTTCGCCAGGTCTATAAAGTGAGAGGTTTTTTTCCTCTCTGTGGAAGAGGGACATGGAAAAGACTGACCTTGTTTTGTCTAGGCAAAGGGGGTGCAATCAATTTTCCAGTGTCCAGCAGTTTTGTCCACAGTCTTGGCCAGGTTCTGGCAGGCGGTAGGTATCACATCTGAGCATCTCGCTCACTGGTCCAGGTGCAGGAACTGAGGTGCCTCATAATCTTCCTTGGAGACTTTGGGTCACTGCCAGGATCTGTCTGATATTATAAACTTTAAAAACAATGTTTAAATGCCATATTCTGCAGGTCTCTGAAGCATTATAGGTCTGTCTGTCTCTTTTAGTTACTTGCCTTAAGCACACAGGTGGCTAGGTAAGGCCTTATTTCTGTAATTAATTTTTTGTGTGACTGTAAGTGGTTGTAACTTATTAAAACATTTGAAACTTAGCACAGTTGAATTTATATTGCATATAGTTACCTTATATTCTTTAAACAGTAACTACACATTTTAGCTGCTTACTTAAGCTTAACTTGTGAAAACATAAACTGTATTTGTATTTTTAACATCTTATAATAAATTAGCAGCTTTTATAAAACAAGAACTTTACATTGTCGGGCTTTGCTTAAAAATGATTTTAAATTGAAATATTAACAATTTAAAACCACAAACATTGCCGACATTGGTGATACTCGCCTTTAATCCCAGAACTCTGGAGGCAGAGGCAGGCAGATCTCTTCGGGTTTGAGGCCAGCCTGGTCTCCAGAGCAAGTGCCAGAACAGGCTCCAAAGCTACACAGAGAAACCCTGTCTCAAAAAACCAAAAAAAAAAAAAAAAAGCACAAACATTAATGTCTTTCTGTAATATATCGAAGCATTAACACTTTAAATTTTAATAAAAAAAAAAACTTGTTTGCCAGATGTTGGTGGCACATGCCTTTAGTCCCAGAACTTGGGAGGCAGAGGCAGGCAGATCTCTGTGAGTTCGAGACCAGCCTGGTCTACAAGAGCTAATTCCAGGACAGCCTCCAAAGCCACAGAGAAACCCTGTCTCAAACAAACAAACAAACAAACAAAAACAAAAACAAAACAAAAAAACTTGTTTATAAGATGGTACCTCCTAAGTTTTATTTGATCACCTTTAGTCAAGATGGCTGTCCAAGTATCTTTTTTCAACTTTAGCAAAATGGCTGCCAGCCAGCCATGTGGCCAGCTTGCCATGTGGCTGACTGCAAAATGGTAGTAACCTGCACCATTTGTTTTAGCTGTATGCTTGTAACAGAACTTAGGTTATGCCAGGAAACAGAACATTTTTTTTAAAAAGTATACATAATTTACTTGAGAAATAAACAGAACTTTTTAAATAGAATTAATTTAATATGGTTAAAATTTTAGCTTATATTACCAATTTTTAAAATTTAGTGTTTGTAAGTATGAGAAACCATAACAAACATAGTTTACATTTTTCTCTGACTTTTGACAACCTTTCCTCTGACCTTTGACAACTTTCCTCTGACTTTCTACGACTTTCCTCTAACCTTCTACAAACTTTCTTTGACCCTCTATAACTTTTTATATACCTTTAGTTCATTTCTCTGATTCCCTTAGACATTCTTATTTAGACAAATTTCTCTTTCTCTTTCTCTCTTGTAGTTTTTAATAAATTTAGAACATCTGGATCAGGCCAGATGGTTCACCTGCCCCAGCTCCATGTGCTCAGGTCAGAGACTTGGAGGGGGGGGGTCTGCTGCTGGTAAGCCCAGACCCTCTGCACATGCAGGGGCGGGAAAGAGACCCCCGAAGTTTCTCTGCTCCTGAAGGGACCAGCTCCCCATTTCGGTAGCCACGACAGTAACACGTGCTTGCCATAACCTTGCCTTGGTCACTTAGAGGGCAGACGCCTGTCTCGTGACAAGGAACCAATCAGAAGTTAGCTGGTGGCGCTATGCTTTACAACCCTGGGTGTGCTTTACGGACAAGTGCACAGCAATGATGCACAGAGCATAGCAACCACCCTGGGAGGGCCTATGGGCCATAACAACCAGTTGGCCAATCAACACAGGGCAAGCCCTCCAAGCCTGGAGGCACACCAATCCTGAGGCTGTGCATACCCCTAGACACTCCCTTTACGCTGCCCTATAAGATTTCTCGGGAGCCCCTAGGAGCTGTCTTTGCTAGCCAACCGCCATGGCGGGTGGGTGAAAGACCCGAGTTAATATGGGATTAGCTCGTGAAACAACAATAAAGCCTCATGCAGTTTGCAGCAAGCTCTCAAATCCGCCTGGTGATTGGGGTGACCGAGGTCGTGGCCTGGGACCCCAGATGCCTGAGTTTTCCGGGTGTCTAACATTTGGGGGCTCTTCTGCGATTTGCGACCACCCCTCACCTGAGTGGATTTGATCTTGGAGGTAAGATGATTCGAGCTTGCAACTTATATGTTTGCTTGTTATGTCTCTTTCTGTTTTGTTGGTTTGGTGCCACTTGAATTTACTGTTTTGTTGGTTTGGTGACTTGAATTTGATCTGAGCCTGCACAGGACTTGTGACTCGTATTTGTATTTGTGATTTGTACTGGTATTTGGAATTTGTAATTTGGACCATAGGGAAAGCAGACGTGTGAGAAACAGATGTGTTTCTGGAACCCTTGGTTCCGCCCTGGACGAAAGTCCAAGGGTTGTTTGTAATTTTGGTTTGGGGCACCATTTCTTTGCCGAGAGGTTTGTTCTGTCTGATGTCTGTCCTGTTTTTGCTGTTTGTGACTGTCTCCATACTAACCACCCTCATCCCCGGATTCCACCTCAACTGTGATCGGCAGATGTGTTCGAAGGATCTCAGACTGCTGCCCTGAGGACACCCAGGACCCAGGAGGTACGGTCGGGGGCCAAGGACACTTGGACCCGCCTCAGTTAGCAGCGATTGTAGCCGCCTGGTTCTGCTGCCCATCTTCCCGGCACCATTGCCTTATAAGCGGCGCGGGCAGATTGGGTTGTCGGGCAGATTGGGTTGTCGGGCAGATTGGGTTGGCGTTTGTTCTTTCCTGACTATTCTGTGTTATCATCATTGGTTTTCAATTCAGGATCCACCACGCCACTCCCTTTCTATCCCCATCTGCGGGTCTGTGAGGCATGCCAAGTGGGGCTGTTTCTGCCCCAGCTGCCATCCTGCCATGGGTCCTGGCTTGAGGCAGGGGTTTCCCTGCTCTGAGGGAACATGGCTGCAAGGCCACCATCTGCCTGGCTGCCCGGCCTTCTCTGTGCTCCACACACATGGTATGCAGGGGGGCCGAGAGGGTCTTTTTCCCACCGCTGCATTGGCCGAGGGTCTGGAGTTGCCAGCAGCACCCCCACCCCAGTTTTCTTCCCTGAACTCGTGGAGCTCAGGCAGGTGACTATCTGGTCTGATTTAGATGTTCTAAAAAAAAAAAGGCCTTAAAGTTATTAAAAACTATAAAAGGGACTTTGAAAAAAATTATTATGTTGACTGAGAAATGAGAATATACTAAAATAATAAATAGGGAAAGGGAAAAGGAAATTTGTCTAAGAATGTCTAAGAAAATCAGAGGAATGAACTAAAGGGATAAAAAAGGTTATAGAGTGTTAAAGTAAGTCATAGAAGGTCAGAGAAAAAGTTATTTTAAAAATGGTAATATAAATTAAAATTTTAACCATATTAAGCTAATTCTGTTTAAAAAGTCCTGTTTATTTCTCAAGTAATTTATGTATACTTGTTTTAAAATGTTCTGTTTCCTGGTATAACCTAAGTTCTGTTACAAGCATGTAGCTAAACAAAATGTTGCAAGTTCCCGCCAGCCACATAGCAAACTGGTCACATGGCTGACTGGTAGCCATTTTGCTGAAGTTGAAAAAAAATACTTAAACTGCCAACCTGACTAAAGGTGACGGAATGGAAATTAGAGGCACCATCTTAGAGACAAGTTTTTAAGTTAAGATTTAAAATGTTATATATATTACAGAAAGACATTAAGGGAATTTAAATTTCTTTTTAAAACCAGTTTTTTTAAATGTTTATGTTTTTTAAATGTTTGTTTTTATTAATGTTTGTACTTAAAGAGCTTCAATTTAGAATCATTTTTAAACAAAGCCTGACAATGTAAAGTTCTTGTTTTATAAAAGCTGCTAATCTATTATAAGATGTTACAGTTTATGTTTTCAGAAGTTAAGTTTAGAGCGTTGGTGGCACACGCCTTTAATCCCACCACTTGGAGGCAGAGGCAGGTGGATCTCTATGAATTTGAGGCCAGTCTGGTCTACAGAGTTAGTTCCAGGACAGCCAGGACTGTTACACAGAGAAAACCTGTCTCAGAAATAAGTTTAAACAAAGCAGCTAAAATGTGTACATGAAGCTACTGTTTAAGGACTATAAGGTAACCCTATGCAGTCTTAAATTCAGCTGTGCTAAGTTTCAAATATTTTACTAAGTTAAAACCAGTTACAGTCAGGCTGAAAATTAATTACAGAAATAAGACCTTACCTAGCCACCTGTATGCTTCTTGTGTGCTTAAGACAAGTAACTAAAACAGACAAACAGACCTATAATGCTTCAGAGATCTTCAGAATATGGCATTTAAATTGTTATCTTTAAAGTTTATAATATCAGACAGACTGCCAGATCCTGACAGTGACCCAAAGTCTCCAAAGAAGATTAAGAGGCACCTCAGTTCCTGCACCTGGACCAGTGAGCGAGATGCTCAGATGTGATACCTACCGCCTGCCAGAACCTGGCCAAGACTGTGGACAAAGCTGCTGGACACTGGAAAATTGATTGCACCCCCTTTGCCTAGACAAAACAAGGTCAGTCTTTTCCATGTCCCTCTTCCACAGAGAGGAAAAAAACCTCTCACCTTATAGGCCTGGCGAAGATTGCCGTTCTTTGAGACATCTACCTCCAGCGGTAATGGAGAAACTTGGGTATGGCTAACTGTATATGGACTGGCTCCTGTCACTTTTTAGTAGATTCGGATAAAATATAACCTTCTCAGATCTCTGAAATGTTAATGGTTGTCAACTTGGCAGCATTAGACAGTCAGATCCACTATAGACTATAGTCAGCATGTTAGCTGATAAAATAGTGACTATCTACTGTTCAGACATAAGCTCAAGCTTTTTAAGTTTATTTTGGTTGTCATCTAAGTACAAACTTAAAGGGCTTTTCATCAGGCCAAAGTCACCTCTGTCCAATCCATACCTGGCTCTCTGGACAGAAGAAAAATGTACATGCTTATAGCCCAAATCTGTAGTTTTTGTTAGGACTCAAAGTTATAAATATGTTCCTGCTGTTTGAACAGATATTCAGATATCTGTTTTTTCTGCACTGTGGGCTTCAGTAAATAAGTTTTAACCTCTGTTCCTAGTTTAAACATGTCTTAAACAGGTTTCTGCTTCTGGCAGACATCTGAGTATCAGTTGCTGACTACAGACTGTTCTAAGTAGACTGCGAGCCCTGGACTTGCTGTGGATGTGAACCAGTCCAGCTGATGTGGACACCCCCTGTCTCTGCAACAAAGTCTGCCAAGAGCCCCTGATGGATTCCCCATTGCCTAAATTCCTTTTTTTGCTTTTGACTAGCATTTCAACCTTCTGGGGTCCCTAACTTCGTCCCAAAGTCAGCAGGAAGTAGCTTGGGAAAGAATTTGCCACCCATTTTCCCTGGTTAAAATGCTAAGTCAGGAGGGACTCCCTTGCATGGGGATGCCAATATCTCTCACTCCCTGATGGGGGCACTAGAGAGACAGCAATTCCATGATTGGAATTTCCAAAAAAAGAAAATGGGGAAATGAAGGGACCAGCTCCCCATTTTGGCAGCCACGACAGTAACACATGCTTGCCATAACCTTGCCTTGGTCACTTAGAGGGCAGACGCCTGTCTCGTGACAAGGAACCAATCAGAAGTTAGCTGGTGGTGCTATGCTTTACAACCCTGGGTGTGCTTTACGGACAAGTGCACAGCAATGATGCACAGAGCATAGCAACCACCCTGGGAGGGCCTATGGGCCATAACAACCAGTTGGCCAATCAACACAGGGCAAGCCCTCCAAGCCTGGAGGCACACCAATCCTGAGCCTGTGCATACCCCTAGACACTCCCTTTACGCTGCCCTATAAGATTTCTCGGGAGCCCCTAGGAGCTGTCTTTGCTAGCCAACCGCCATGGCGGGTGGGTGAAAGACCCGAGCTAACATGGGGTTATCTCGTTAAAAAAAAAAAAAAAAAAAAAACAATAAAGCCTCAAGCAGTTTGCAGCAAGCTCTCAAATCCGCCTGGTGATTGGGGTGACCGAGGTCATGGCCTGGGACCCCGGATACCTGAGTTTTCCAGGAGTCAAACACTCCAACATTCTGGACACCACATGTGTGGGGCATGGAGAAGGCCAGGCAAATGGTGGCCCTGCAAGCCATGTGCTCTGGGCAGGGAAACTCCTGCCATGCACTAGGACCTGCAGCAGGATGGCAGTTGGGGCAGAGAGAGAACCCCACTTTGCATGCCTCACAGACAGGCAGATGAGGATGAAGAGATAGACTCACCTGAACCGGCCAGGCTCAGCTGTGAGAGCAACAGCCTCACCATGTGCTCAGAGACAGGGGACTCCACTGTAGCACACTCTAACCCATGGCACATGGCAGAGGAACTTACTGTCCTGCACACCACGTGCTCAGGGCAGCAAAAAAAGACCCCTGACCCACACATGCCATGTGCATGGGTGGTAAGAACAGAGAGAGAGACACTGCTGGAGTCCAGAGCAGCAGCTGTTCTGAAAGACCTCAGAGTCATGACAAAGACAGGCTTGACAAACAGACAGCACAAATGTGAAACGTGGACAGACCACACAGTAACACAGACTAGGGTCCTATTCAGAATTTCAGATGACTAGTCTACAACCAAGTTTCCCCCTACAGATTCGGTGACCACATGGGTCCCTTTACAGATGGAGCAGGCAACAAAAGACAAAAGACAAAATTATACAAAGACACAGAAAACAAAAGAGCAGACAGAGAGTTCCAAATCTCACATGCCAGCCATGCCACAAAAATGAAAGTGACCCAGAGGTCCTTGCACAGGTCGGGCAAGTCGCTTCCCGAGGAGAACTCCAAGTGTCCTTGGGTCTCCGTCCTTCACAGGGTGTCTCCCAGGGTAGCAGTCTGTGATCCTCCAAGTATATCTACTGGTTGCAGTCTGATACCCTTACGGGCACTCGGACAGCTATAAACCAAACCAAAAGTGCCTTTCAAATTCAACAAATAAAATGAATGACAGCAAGACAGAATAGGTAGGGTACCCTCTTGCCTCCAAGGTCGACTCTGTGCAGGTGAGGGGTAGTTGAAAATCTCGGTGGGACCTCCAAATGAAAGATTTCCCCCACGGAGTGGGACCCCGGGGTGACCACTTGGGAATGCGGTGACCCCAATCATCAGGCGGAGGCGAGAACTTGATGCAAACCGAAAGAGGTTTTATTGCAGTTGTTTAACAAGCTAACCCCATTAGCTCCGGCCTTTCATCCACCCACCATGGCAGATGGCTGGGGAAAAAGACCCTGAGAAACCTCGGGACAAAGATATTATAGGACAGCATAAGGGGAGTGTCTAGGGATACGCACAGGCTCACGATTGGTGTGCCTCCAGGCTTGGAGGGTTTGCCCTGTGTTGATTGGTCAACTGGTTATTATGACCCATAGGCCCTCCCAGGGTGGTTGCTATGCTCTGCACATCATTGCTGTGTGCTTGTCTGTAAAGCACACCCAGAGCCCTAAAGCATAGCACCACCAGCTAACTTCTGATTGGTTCCTTGCCAAGAGGCAGGCATCTGACCTCCTAGTGACCAAGGCAAGGTCAGGCAAGCACGTGTTAGACTGTTATAGCTGCCAAAATGGGGAGCTGGTCCCTTTAACAATAGTATGAAACAAAACACACTGCTCCCAGAGCAGGGTGCTAGACCTGACCTGTGGGAAATGCACCCAACAAGTGAAAGAAATCAGAGACAAAAAATAAAAAGCAAGATGTCTGGTGGCAATGCTTGCCTGTCCAAGTCGCTGAAATGAGTGGGCAGGCCTAAGCTAGGCCAGGTGGCAAGATGGCAGCCCCCAGGCTAGGCTGCATGGCAAAGATGGTGGCTGTTAGGATATACACCTGGCTGACCCTGCCCCCTAATGATGGGTGGGGCACGAAAAGGAAAACATGCTATGTCATCACCATGTCACCCGCCATGTATTACGGCCTTCGTGAGGACTCTGCGCATGCGTGAAACCTCAGTGCCCATGGGCAGTCTTCGTTTTAAAAGGTCCAGCCTCCCCCCTTCTCTCTCTCCATGTCTTCTTGGGTTGGCTGAAAATCCAGCCCCATCCTCCCCACTTCTCTTGTCAATAAACTCCATGTGGGCTATACATTCGTAGTTTCCTTTCTCTCCACCAATTGCTGCAGAAAAAGTCTAACAGCAGCCCCTGTAAGCACATTCTCAACTGCCGACAGAGGTGAGTTTTTCTCCACAAATGAGGCAAAAAGATGTGTGAAACCAACAGGACACTGTAGTCCAAACAGCACAACATCCAAAAGGACCATTCAGAAATGAATGTACCAGTCTATGGACAGTGCTAGGGTACAAAACCTGAAAGATCCACGGTCAGAGACAGAACAAACAGAAGAGTGAGGGACATTCCCAGGTGAAAGAAAGTTCCCACAGAAAGATAGAAGAACTCCGCTCATTTACCTCCTCGCTGGCAGTAACTGGAAGGTACTGTAAAATGTATTTCCCATGGGTGAGGCCAAAAATGGCTCAGATTGCTCTGTCTGAGAGCACACAGCAGAAATCCCAAAAGAGGCTTAGCAGTCTGAAACCGAAAAATGTACCCAGTAGACCAAAATGCAGTGAACTCCAAAATGAAGTGCTGGGTCTGCCTCGTGGGAACTGTAAGGGGTATCTTACTGGATTTCAGCAAACTAGCAGATGAGTGAGTTCCAGAGATCCTTCGTTTGAAAAACGGCGAGTTGAAGTTTACAGAGTTTTGACATCTCAGGCCGCCACAGGCAGGAGGAACAGCCGGGAAAACCAAGAGATGAAAAGTGGGTCATGAGTTCAGATTTTAGGATTCCTGAAATTTCCCGAGCCCCTGGCAGGAAAGGTTGCAAAGAAAGCCTATCCCACCAGTGAGCTTCGAGAGAGCTTACTGAGAGAGCCTAAAATCACATTGGGCAACAAAATGTTATTTTGCTTAAATTAGGAATAAGAAAAAGGGGAGCGGGGGCTGGAAAGATGGCTCAGAGGTTAAGAGCACTGACTGCTCTTCCAGAGGCCCTGAGTTCAATTCCCAGCAACCACATGGTGGCTCACAACCATCCGTTATGAGATCTGGTGCCCTCTTCTGGTGTGCAGATATACATGGAAGCAGAATGTTGTAAGCATAATAAATAAATAAAATCTTTAAAAAAAAATTAAAAGGGGAGCAAGATGAGACATATTAACCAGTTTATTATAGGCCCAGAAGAGTAGAGATACTAAGAGAGAAGAGGAACGGGGTTAATGGGTGACCGCCATGACCAGTCGAGAGAAAGAGGCAGAAAGAGCATAAGAGAAGAGGCAGAGAGAAGAGAAGAGGAGCAGAGAGAGTGAAGCAGGGAAGTTGGAACTTTTAAAGGGAAGACCGAGCACGCGCACTGAGGTTCCACACATGCCCAGAGTCCTCACGCAGGCCGTAATGCGTGGTGGGTGACATGGTGATGGCATCTCCCTGTGTGTGCCCCGACTGTTGTCAGGGGGCGGGGTCTGTCTCTTAAAGAGGTAGATCCGATCACCATTAAAGCCTCAACGTTTCACCCAGTACCTGAACTGGGCTGCTCACAACCACCAGGTGCAGGGAATCCAAAGCCCTCTATTGGACTCAATGGGCATTACATGTATATGTACCTATACACATAATTAAAATTTAAAAAACAACAAAGGCCATATTCAGTCCAGTTCACAGTCAAGATTACCATCAGGCCACATAACCATAAAACTAGGGTTATCCTGTTGGTAAGATTTTATAGGCTCTTCAAAGTTTCACCTTTTGTGACCTCAAATTCTTGCTGGCAGGTCATCTTGCCTCCTAGAATCTTTTGCAAGACCTTCTTAGGGAGTAGCTGAAGACTGTCTCAAAGGTGGGGCTTGGGACTCCAGAGGTAGCTCAGTTGATAGTGATTGCTGTACAAGCATGAGGATCTCAGTTTGATACCTAGAACTTACAGTTTTAAAAATCCCAGTGGGGAGCCTGGCAGTGGTGTTGCATGTCTTTAATCCCAGCACTTGGGCAGCAGAGTAAGTCAGATCTCTGTGAGTTCAAGGCCAGCCTGGTTTACATCAATTGTTCAAGGACAGCCAGAGCTACACTGAAATCCTGTCTCAAAAAACAAAAAACAAATCCAGGTGTGGGACTGTAGAGATTCACCAGGTGAAGCACATGTCCTATGAAGCAGTGGGATTCTTTAGAATCCACATACAAGCCACATACATACATGCAATCCCAGAGTGTAAGAGGCATCAAATCCCAGACTAGGCAAAATGATGGGCTCCAGTTTCAGCCCGTGACCTTGTCTCAATATGTATGGTGGACAAGGGGGCTGGTGAGTTGACTCAAAGGGCAAAAGTGCCTGCTGAAAACTTGAGTTTGATTCCAGAAAACCACATGATAGAATCAGTTCCTGAAAGTTGTCCTTTGACCTCTACCTCTGTTGTGGAAAGGTATACCAAGAATGAAAATACGAATAATCTTAATCTTGACCTTGTAGTTATGATCCTATAGTGGTATTGTTGAACTTTACTATGAACAGTAGCATGAGAAATAAAGAAGTCAGGAACATATTATTTTATTCTTTTTAATGTCTCAACTCATTTTATCATCATTTAAGCCTTCTTATCCTCAGGCCTTCGTAACTACATTTTCAGACTTTTATACATCTTAGACTTTCCTATCTTCACATAGATAAACCCTAAAATACCTGTTCCTAGAATCTGTTTTGCTTTAAGCTGGCAAGACTACCAGTCATCAAAAGCATCAGAGTTCTTGAGAAGGATAAGATTTTACCTGAATCAATGATTAAAGAATAACAGAGACTTGCCAGCAGGCTGCATGGACAGCCATCCCCAAGGTCCTCCATCCATAGTAGTGGGCTGCAGGACACCTGCCTTCTTGCTGATAACTTGTGACCTGTGGATTATAGACTTTGGGAAGACTCGCCTACCGTCGGCCCAAGCAACGCCGGGAAAGTCGATTCCATTGTCCTCTTGTCCACGGTCTGGAGTACTTTGTAGCAGTTGAGGTGAAGGACAGGGTTGCTCAGTGACCAGCGTTGTCACTGACTCAAGATGAAGCTTCTTCAGTGCCCATCAGTCTTCTCGGAGGAAATGGGGTGGGGCCAGCAGCTGGCCTATCTCTCTGTTATAAAAAGCTTTTTAACAAAACATTTTAAATGCCATATTCTCTAGATCTCTGAGCATTTGAGGGCTGTCTGCTTAGGATCTTAGCAGTTAAGTTTGCCTTTAGTTAGAGAAAAATCCCTTTTCGTAATAAAGCTGTACTTTTGTAAACAGCTTATAGGATAGACTGAGTGGTATAAATATTTTGTTAATTTGAAATAGATCTTTATGATTTTAAACTTTCATCATCATTTAAAGATACATGAGTTAAATTTAAGTTGTATAGACTTAGCTTATATTTTAAGTATGGTTAAATTAGACCTTTACGACTTTAAATGTTTACCATCATTTAAAGATATATAGCAATTTAGAAATATGAGACTTAACAGTTTAATTTAAGTTGTATATAGAGCTAGATAAGCATAAAATTAAATTACAGGTACAAAGACAAGCAGGACTGGATAACAGTAAAGGGGGAACCAGAATGTAATCTCTGATCCATACATTGTAGCAAACAGACAGATTTAAAGAGACAGGGTAGACTAAAACAGAGGGTCCTGGAAAGGCACAGTATTTAGTAAACAAGCCATGAACAACAGAGCCAGTGAAAGTAGAAATCACAGACAAAAAATAAAGTAAAATAAAAAGCAAAAAGATCTGGCAGAAATCAAAAATCTGGTAGACAGGTTTGTTGGCACAGGCCGCTGGAGCTGGGCGTGCCTACAGGTAGGTCACATGACCAAAATGGCGGGGACCGTAAGCCGCTTTTGTCTGTTTACCTGCTTGTTGGATGAAACCAGAAAGGTTCCTCTATGCGTTTCCCATGGGTGAGGCAAGTGGAAAACCGGCAAAAAGCTCCTCTACGGATGCACGTCTGCCCGTGGGAGTTGCCAGGGGCCTGGCCCCAAAGGGGACACAGCTGTCCTGAAACCGAAAAAGGACCCAGCAGTCCGAAGTGAAAAAAGCAAAAAAGCACCGCTCCTGGAGCAGGATCCCATGCCTGACCTTCAGGAAATGCACCCAACAAGTGAAAGAAGAAATAAAAAAGCAAGATGTCAGGTGGCAGTGCTTGCCTGTGCAAGTCACTGAACTGAGTGGGCAGGCCTAAGCTAGGTCACCTGGCTATGACCAAGATGGCAGCCCCAGGTTAGCCCATGTGGTTGAGATGGCGAGCCCGTAAGCACATTCTCAATTGCCAGAAAAGTTTCAAACCTCATTCATGTGGAAAAATGAAAACCAGCAAACACACAAAAAACTCTCAGAGCATCTCAAGCAGACATTGCCAACCTAGAAGAAGCACAGTCAGAGACAGAGCAAACAGAACAGTGAGGGACATTCCCAGGTGAAAGAAAGTTCCCACTGGGAGGCAGAACTCCGCTCATTTACCTACTCGCTGGCAGTAACCGAAAGATCCCGTAAAAATGTATTCCCCGTGGACAAGGCCAAAAAATGGCACAGATTGCCCTGTCTGAGAGTGAAAGACCCCCGCCCTTAGCTTTTTCTTTTAAGGTTGCCTCCTCCTCCGGTCGGCAGCTGGCAGAGCGCGTGGGGAATACATCCTCCCCTGCACTCCCTGACCCTTGATCCCCACAGCTGCCGGCACTTCCCCGCTGCCGCGCAAGGCCGGCCCCCCCGCCGGATCGCTCCGTCCCAAGGTCAGCCATCTGGACGCGGCAAAAGATAAAGGCCGTTTCGCCTGACTATTACAGTGCCTTTTTCCCCTATAAAAGGACTCCCCTTCCGGGGCTCGGGGCTTAGCCTAACAAAAGCTAAGTCCCCGGGTACCAGCGCTACTAATAAAGCCTCTTGCTTTTGCATCCAAAGTTTGTGGTTTCGCTGATTCCTGGGTGCGGGTCTCCTTCTACGAAAGTACCGCTTCGCGGGTCTTTCAAGAGCACCGGCCCGAAACCGAAAAATGGACCCAGAGTGAACAGTGCTGTGTCTGCCCCATGGAAAAGGTTCTGGGTATCTTACCGGATTGTAGCAAATAGGCGGTTCAGTGAGTTCCAGAAATACTTAGTTGGAAAAGCCGCAAGTTGAGTTCCGGCATCTCAGGCTGCTGCAGCAGGAGGGAGTACCAGGAAAAGCAAAGATGGAAGTGGGCTATGAGTTCAGATTTTAGGATCTCTGAGACTTCCCATGCTCCTGGCAGGAAAAGTTACAAAGAAAGACTATCCCACCAGCTAGCTTTGGGAGAGGGTCTACGGAGAGAGCCTAAATCAAGTCGGGCGCCAAAATGTTATTCTTTTGTTTAAAAAGAAGAAAAGAGAAATTCTGAGACATGAGACATAAGACTATAAGTTTATTATAAGGCCCGGCAGAATGGGGAGACTAAGAGGAGGAACAGGGGTAAATGGCTGACCGCCATGGCCGGTCGCCATAGAGAGAGCACATAGGTGAGAGAGAGAGTAAAAAGGAAGCTGAGAGGAAGCAGAGGGGGGAAACTGAGAGAACAGAGAGAGGGAACAGAGGAAATAGAGAGCGTAAATGGGCAGGGGCCTATCTTTTAAAGGGGTCCTCTACACCTGCGTGCAGACTTAGTTCCCATAGAACCTTGGGCTGACCAGGGTACTGCCTGTTCCACCAGTTAACAGGGGCAGGCCAGCATAATGCCTGAACCTTTCACCACCTAGATCCCATGCTTCTGTGTGTCATGCAGTATGCCAGGGTCAGGCCATTCTCAGGAAAAGGTCTACTATCCTTACAGGCCATTCTTTGTGGTGAAACAAGGCGATCATCCCACAGGCACACTCCTTTTTGACCTTCTGATCAGTTGCCAGAGAAAGAAGCAGGCCCTAGACCTTGACAGGAATGACCCTGATGTCCTATGCCATACACCAGGTCACTTAAGAAAAATGTTAAATAAGCCCCTAGTCCAATCCTAACTTGGCCCCTGTGACTCTTGCCATCATCTATGTGCCGCAGACTCCCATGCTGGATCAGAAAGGTTTGGACCTGTGTTTGTGGCCACCACCTCCAGGCAGCCCTCCCTGGTCCTCAACCTGCTCCGCCCTCAGACGTGGGGAAGCGCTGGAGGTCAAGGGTCACCAGGAGGGCCAGGTCCCGGAAGCGGAAGCGCAGTGCACTTCCGGCGCGCAGCGGGCGGCCATGTTGGAGCGGCGGAGGCGGCGCAGAGGTGCGTCCTGGGTCCCCGCGGCGGCGCCGGTAGGTTGGAGCCGCGGGCCTAGCGGTGCTGCGGAGTGGCGGCCGTGAGTCCGCAGGGCGGCAGGGCGAAGGAAGGGGCTGGGTGGTCGGCCCTCCCGGATCCTCCTCCTCCTCCTCCCCCTCCCGGGGCTTGGCCGAGCCTCCCCACCCCCACGCAGACCCCACCCTGTCGGGCCGCCGCTGTCCACCCTTCACTCTTCGCCGCCGCCGTGACCCCAACTCCCTGTCGCCGTGCGGGCCCCGGGGACGCGGTCTCCCAGCCCGAGGGCCCCGACCTGGCCCCGACCCACCCGCCGCCTTGGGCCCGCTTCCTCTGCTGGCTCGGCCCCAAAGCAGTGTGTGAGCCTGGCTCCCAGAGCTGCGGGAAAGCCGAGGAGCACCCTCCCGAGGGCGCAGACTGACCTCGGCCCCCGCCCCCCAATAGTAGCGCCGCGGGGTTGGGGTGGTCCCTCTCTGTGATTCAGTTCACAGCCTGCCCCTTCAAAAAATAAATAAATAAAAAAGAAGTAAAGTCACGTGCAAGGGTTGTACTTGGAAAGCATCCTCTGGGGGAGGAGGGGGGTGCCTCAGACACCTGAGGATCCAAGGATGTTTCCAAACAAAGGGCCCCAGGGCACTTTCTCTGGGGATTCTGAAGTCTGTCTATGGGATCCATTAGAGCGGTGCAAAGCGGCAGCGCAGGCGGGCCACAAGGCCCCAGGGATCCGTCTCATCCCAGCTGATCTTTTAATGCTCCGGTGCAGCTGGGGAGTTTACCTCTGGAAGCCCTCAAATGCTGCGAGGGCATGCTGGATGCTACTCGTGATTGACGGTCATCGCTTCTTTAAGGAAGCCTAGGGCAATTTGAGGGGTCCCAGAAACTGCATCTATGCTGTACTGAGGTCTGTTACCCTTTAGAGTCTGGTCAGGACGGCTCAGACCTTTAATGGTCCCTTGATCTACCTTCTTAGACTGAACCTTATCTTCCGTTGTTTTCAAACCTTGGACTCCTTGGTCTAGCTGCCTGGCCTCTCTTGCCTTAGACATGTTTGCAACTGTTATTCGACAGCTTTTTTTGTTTCGTTTTTGTCTTTTTTTGAAGAGTCTGGCTCTTTATTGGGGTTGAACTCCAATTGTGCTTTGGAGTAGCCTGTCTACAGACCCTGAAAGCAGAGTCAGTGGTAGGCAGGGAGGTCAACCAGCCCTGCACTGGGGCGTTGGCAGCTGGATGAAACTGTGGGGTGGACATGCTGTGTAAGTCTGGGCCTTTGAGCCCATGTTCAGAGCCCTTAATCTTTTCTTCAGCTAGACTCCCACTATCCCTCATGTGTTCCCTACTCTTTCTTCACGGTCACTTCATAAGGTTTACCCCTTATGCTCCATTCTTTGTCACTCATCTGGAGTTACCGCTCCAGGAGTCCTTCCTTAATCTATTAGTAAGCTGACCTGGGTAATACCATAAACTCCCAGGAAACTTAATGGCGGCTGTGTCTTGACTTCTGGACTGGGCTCTTTGAGGATAGAGATATTTTTCTGTATTCCTGGGACTGAGTCTAGATATTTGGCATCAGAAGAAACAAATAAAAACGAAACAAACAAACAAACAAAAACCCCTCAAGCATGGCAGTATAAGCATGTGGATCTAGCTGCTTGGGGGCCTGAATGGGAGGATAATTCACACCATGCAATTCAGGAGCAGCCTGGCAACATAGCAAGCTCCATTTCAAAGAATAGGAAAACTGTAGAATTTAGCTGAGCTCTAGACACACATTTGTAATCCTGACACTTAGGAGGCTACAGCAGGAGGATTACCAATTTGAGGCCAATTTGGACTATGTAGCAAGCTCCAGGGCAACCAGAGCTACATAGTGAGATTCCATGTCCCAAACAACCAAGTATGTTAGTAGCAGTGCTTGCCTGTAATCCCGGCCCTCGAAAGCCAGTGGCAGAGGGCTCAGGACTCAAGGCCAGGCTAGCCTGTGTGACATCTTGTCTTAAAGAAAGGAAAGAATGCCATTGAATTAAAATGAGCTTGATTTCAATCATCCCAGAAGCCCAGGAACAGGTGCTGCTGAGCATATCTGCTAAAGAAACACCAACATGGCAGAGGGCCAAGAGACCCTAGAAAGTGATGTATTCCAGCCAGGCCTTCCCTTCAGTCACAGAGTGGGAGCCTTGCTTGACTTCCAACCTGTTCTAGCTTCATACCTTGGTACCATCCTTATCAACTCTTTTCTTTTTGCTTTGGAGGTGCTGAGTGCTGGTTTGTGGATACCCAGGCAGATCTGCAGTGCCTAATGCCATAAGCATGGTAGTGCACCATGTGGAGGAGAAAGCTGTACACTCCTGGTCACGCATTTCCACAGCAGGGAAGAAAGCCCTGGAAGAGGCACTGCTTGTGTTTAATCCCATGAGCCAGGATCTCAGTGCCACAGAGGCCCAGCTTGTGGCCTTCCTACAGGGCCTGCGAGATGATGGCTTCCAGCCGACCATTCTGCGAAGTGGTGATGTCTATGGCTATAGTTCATGCACAGCCAACCCCCCCAGCCAGACAAAGCTACAAGCTCGTACCACCAACCCATCTGCCACATCTCTTCCATCCAGGGCTCCCCAAACTGCTGTGTCGCTACCTGCAAGCCAGGCCACACTGCTCCCTGTGCCACTGTCCGGCAGGCTGGCTAAGGGGTCCACACCAGCCCTCGCCAAGCATGCTACCACTAACTTGCTGCTGAGCTCCCTGAAGCAATCAAATGCCAGCCACACCAGTGGTACAACAGTAGGCTTCCCTGCCCACCTCTACCCAGGTGTCTACCCTGCCATGCAACTCTCTGTGGTCCTTGAAGCACTGGTCCCACTCAAGACTCCTTGCTTGGGTGCTAAGCATAGGGCACAGTCTCCGCAGCTGTCACTTGCAAACTCTTCCCTGAAACTGAGAAAAGGTTCGGGGAACCCACAGTCCAAAGCATCACAGAAAATCACAAGCAAGGGCATAAAATGCCTGAGTAGGAAAGGCCCTGGGGCTGATCCACAAGGCTCTGGGCCCCGGAGCAGTGGCCTACGTGTGAAAGGGTGCTCTGCCTTGGGCACCAAAACAGTCCAGGCCAAGGCATCTCGAACACTGACCAAAGCTGCTCATGCCCACGCCAGCCTAGCTCGAACCCAGAACAAGACAGTAAGGGTCAGGGCCAAGACAACAAAGACCAAGCCCAGGGCAGCAGGAGCCAAAGCCAAGGCCACTGTAGTAAGGAACAAGGCTAAAGCCAAGGTGGTTAAGGCCAAGGCCAAAGCAGCTCAGACCAAGCACAAGGGAAGGCCAAAAGGATCTGTTCAGAACAGAACTGGAAGGACAAGCCTGAAAAGTGGCTCTGAGTCTGTGGGGAAGAAGAGGAAGAAAGCTGAGGAGGTAAAGGGTCTTCCTCCTAAGAAGAGAGCACGGCTTGTGCTCCAGTCTCCTAAGGCAAGGCTGCGGCCTGGAGCAAAACCACAAAAGTCCCAGACTATAAAGGTGGACAGGAAATTCTCAGACGATGAGGTTCGACAGTGGGCCCAGCAGATCCTCCGTGTGAACCTCTCTCCAGTAGTATGGCTCCAGCCATTGCTACCATCTTGATTCCGTACTCAGCATCCTGAGTCGTCCTTGGCAGCAGTGCTTGGGAAAACAGTTGGGCTGTCCATGTGACCAGCATCACAGTGTGCTCAGTGTGCTATGCTCGTGGACTCTGCAGCTTTCCGGACTCTGGGTACCTCCAGGACCCCTGTGGTCACCATCCTCTCTTCAGAAGCTGAGGATTTGGGGTGGGGTGGGTAGCGGGAAGGGTGTTCTCATGGCTCAATGCACTGTGACTTGTTCTTCAAGTTGTACATTCTATGTTCCATCTATCACGTTTTATATCTTTCCACCTTCCAGTCTCCCTGCTCACCTTCCAAGGTCTTATTGTTTGATTTTGGTGTGTGTGGGCTGCTGGCAGGAGTCTGCCAGTGTAGTCCTAGGAAGAGGCTTGGAGAGAATGCCCTGGTAGCTTGGAGCAGGTCATCAGTTTGAGTGATAGGGTAATATCCTGGAAGGGCAAATCTCCCAGGCTTCTGGAGAGATGTGAGGAAATTCAGGTGTTGGCTTCTATAGATGTGTGTGAGAGATCCTGAGGGGAGGGGCAGAGCCACTATGAAGTAGGGCACCTCACCTTGAGTGGCCCAGTTTTGAACCAGATGGGCCCCATTCAAGATTGTGAGGCACTCTGGGAAATCCTGCAGCTAGCAGGTTTTTAGGCCAGGGAAAGAAGCCTTGTGATACTGCTCTCTAGGGGATGAGGTTTAAGGCTCTGCTTGTATTTGTCTAGGGGTGGGAACAGGCTGAAAAGGCTTAAGGTATTGCTACTCTGCTGAAAGTGACTGGCAAGAGGCCTGACTTGGAATTTGAACCACAAAACCTGCCCTTACTGTCCAAAGAATTTTCTCTGTGGTAACTGACTGGTAGATCCAGGAAGGCTTATACCTGTACCTCAGCAGTTTTCTGACTGGATTCTGCATGCTCCATCTTACTCAGAGGTCCGGCCTCACTGTGTGCCCTAACATGACTGTGGACATTGTTGGTTCCTTCTGCTTTGGAGAAGAGGCTGGGTCCTGAGTGGAAGCAGCTGCTGTGCCCATCTGTAGTCTACTGGTGGCCAGGCTGGAAGGTAGTGGCTAGGAGGTAGGGAACCTGCAATCCCTGAACTTGGGAATTTCAGTATGAGTTTGAGGTCAGCTTCATCTACATAGTGAAGACTCCCACACCTCTCTCTCTCTCTCTCTCTGTCTTTGTCTGTCTCTGTCTCTCTCTCTGTCTCTCTCTCTCTCTCTCTCTCTCTCTCTCTCTCTCTCTCTCTCTCTCTTTCTCTGGTTTTCAAGACAGGGTTTCTCTGTGTATCCCTGGCTCTGTCCTGGAACTCCCTTTGTAGATCATGCTGTCCTTGAACTCAGAGATCTATCTACCTGTTGGGGAATAAAGGTGTATGCTACCAGACCAAGCCAGGGGACTGGAGAGATGGCTTGATGGTTAGGAGGACTTAATTGCTCTTCCAGAGGACCCAAGTTTAGTTCCCACAAAAAAGCAGCTTGCAAACACTTGTATCTAGCTCCAGGGGATCCCATGCCCTCTTCCATGGTTACAGGCAGGCAAACATACACACAAATCATTTTTTAACGGCACAGCTGGATAAAGTATCAGCTCTTTGGGAAAATGCTGTCTTGAGAATCTTGAATGTCAATAAGAAAGGAATTGTGTGAAATCCCTTAAATAAAAACTTAATGGCTGGGCCGGAGAGATGGCTCAGAGGGTAAGAGCACTGATTTCTCTTCCATAAGACCCAAGTTCAGTTCCCAGCGCCTACCTGGCAGCTCACAGCTGTCTGTAACCCCAGGGGACCTGGTGCCCTTGTCTGGTTTCATTGGATACTAGGCAGACATGCATGCAAGTAAAACACCTATACTCATAGAAATAAATAAATAAGAAAGTAAATTTATTGTCTTTACAACAGCAATATTAATAGACGAAGCCAGGGCTGAGAGATGGGTGGCTTAGTAGGTAAAGTGCTTTTCTGTGCAAACGTGAGGACCTAAGTTCAGATGCCTAGAGCTCAAGTAAAGGGCTGCTATGTGCCTGAACACGAGCACTGATCAAACAATAAGTTGGAAGCTGGAGAGGTGGCTCGGTGGTTAAGAGCAGGTACTGTTCTCACATATCAATAGAGGACCTGAGTGGTCTCAGCACTGATGTTAGGTGCCTCACAACCACCTGCAACTGTCGCTCTAGGGGATCTGATTCCCTCTTCTGCTCCCCATGGGCACCTATGTTCACACAACCTTTAAAAAGTAAATTTACCTCAATCTCTGTCTTGCTGGATGTGGTGGCACACATCTGTAATTCCAACACTTGGGCAGCAGAGGCTGGTTGATCTTTGTGAGTTCAAGGCCAACCTGGCCTACTTAGTCAGTTCCAGGATATTCAGGGCTATGTAGAGACACTGTTGAGGAAAAAAAAAAATAGTTCTGTTTCTGTCTCTCTCTTAGAGACAGGGTCTCACTATGTAGCGTTGAGGGACCTGGCACTTGCTATGTAGACCAGGCTAGTCTTGACCACCTAGAGATCACCTGCCTCAGCCTCATGAATGCTGGGATTAAAGGTGTGTGCCACCATGTCCAAAATTTAAAAAAAAAAAAATTTGGTTTTTTTGAGACAGGGTTTCCCTCTCTAACTCTGGCTGTACTGGAACTCACTCTGTAGACCAGGCTGGCCTTGAACTCAGAGATCTTTCAAGTGCTGGGAGTAAAGGCATGTACCACTGTCAGGTGTAAAATAAAGTTTTTTAAAAACACATAAGATTGGAAACTAGAGAGATGGCTCAGTTGTTAAGAGCACTTGCTGTTGCGAAGGGTTAGGATCCCCAGCCTCCAGAGTAGCTCACAACCACCTGTAACTCCAGTTCAATCAGATTTTGCCCTCTTCTGGTCTCTAAGGGCACTGCATGGGTATGGTATACAGCCATACATGGCAGGCAAAATAAAAATACATAGTCCTTTTTTTTTGGGGGGGGGGGGTTGTCAAGACAGCAGTTCTTTGGGTAGCCCTAGCTGTCCTAGAACTCACTTTGTAGACCAGGCTGGCCTGGAACTCACAGAGATCTGCCTGCCTCTGCTTCCCAAGTGCTGGGATTAAGGTGTGAGTCACCAGCACCTGACTAGAATATATGAATCTTAAAAAAAAAAAGATGGAGAAGCAATTGAGAAAGACATCATCAACCTTTGGCCTTCATATGCACCTGCATAGGCAAGAAGCCTGTATGTCGCACACGCACGCACACACGCATGCAGGCACGCAGGCATACTCAAGATCAAGCAAAGAAAGGGAGAAAGAGGCATCCCAAGTCACATGTATTGGTACATACTTGTAATACCAGAACTAGGGAGTCTGAAACAAGAGAATCTCAAGTTTGAAACCAGCTTGGGCTATACAAGACTCTTGTCTCAGAAAAGAGAAACAAACCATAAGAGAAAGGTGTGGGGGTGGAGAGGAAGGTATCCTTGGGACCACGTGATCATGATAACCTTACCTGCCTTTCCACACACCAAGTGGGGCAATGATTCTTCTACCCTTCTTCTTTGAACCAGGAACAAGCCACCCAAGACATTGATGGCTTGGAGAATAAAGGGAGTACAGCAGCCTATGCAGACCACTGTCATTCTGGATTCTGTGAAGTTCTTGGTGCTCTCCATCTGGTAGAGACAGACTATGGCAGGACATGGTTTATGCAGCAAGGCTGTCAGCCATGCAGGAGAGCACAGGTCTGTACCAAGAGCATTGACAGCTACCGGTGGACAGTGTCGGAAGAATAGTACACGGACAGGGTGAAAACTGAGAAGCGGGCAGGGACCAGAGGTTCCAAAGCCAGAAGAGCTTTACCCACAGGTGATGTGAACCGTGGAAAAGATTCGAGCAGGAAAGTGGATTGTTTGGAAGGAAGCCTCTAATGGAGGCTGCTTACATGGTTGTGAGTGAGAGCTGGCATTGTCTGGAATAAGCTTGGACCTTTGAAGAGAGGAGGTAAAGATTCAGGAGATATTAGGAAGTGGGGCATGAGCCGGGCAATGGTGGTGCACGCCTTTAATCCCAACACTCGGGAGGCAGAGGCAGTTGGATCTCTGTGAGTTTGAGACCAGCCTGGTCTACAAGAGCTAGTTCCAGGACAGCCTCCAAAGCAATACAGAGAAACCCTGGGGGGGGGGGGGGCATGAATGAGCTGTGAGGGTGTATATGGAAGGCTGGCAGGTATTGGTGAGGAGGGTGGGCTTACTGATCCCACCGGCTGCTCTCTACCCTCCTGCTAAATTATGCTCCTGTCACTGATAAAGATGGCACCCGAGCTTGGAGTCTCAGATGCTAGGGCCACACATTATTTGCAGGAGTTCCTGGCAGGCTTTTTGGAAACAATGAAGAAAAAGTCTTACCCCACACCATGGCTGAGACTGGATCCTGGGGACCACCCATATGGTTTGCTGACCACTAAGTGTGTCTTGAGTGGGCAGTGCCCCCGCTGTCCCCAAATCATTGATCAATACCTACGTGCCTGAAATGTATGCTCTTTGAACTAGTGTCTGCAGTGGTTAAGTTTTCAGGGCCGGTAGGTGTGAGATTAAGAACCAATCATCTCCTTTATTACCCCGTCACTCTGTTCAGGATGCCATTGTACTCTGTAGCAATTTTCACTAAGATAAAATCATCCATTTTGGAGGGAAGCTCCTTAAGACACTGGATGTTCTAAACTGTAGAATCTAAAGGGAGGTGAAACATTCCATCCTTCAGGGAGGCTCCTTAAGACACAGCGTGTTCTAAGGGAAGTGAAACATTCCATCCTTCAGGGAGGCTCCTTAAGATAAAAGATACTCTGCAGTGTGGTGGTGATACTCGCCTTTAATCGCAGCAGAGGCAAGTGGATCTCTGTGAGTTTGAGGCCAGCCTGGTCTACAATGTGAGTTCAGGACAGCTAGAGCAGTTACACCCGAGAACCCTGTCTCAAAACAACAACAAAGATACAAGTTATTCTAAGGGGAAGTGAAACATTGCATTCTGCCAGGGAAGCTCATTCAGCTCAGGAATTCAAGAAGTCCTGGAAACTGAAGGGATTCACTGCCCACCCCCCCACACCCTCCTGAAACATATATAAACCATGAAGACTGCTCAGATTGGTTGAATGGAAGAAACAGATCTGCCAAGCCACCTAGAGGTAGCAGAGACAACAAAGCTTCTTGGAAACAGGCTCAGACTGTTGTGCAGCCCGAAGGCTGTGCATTGTGTTCCAGGTTTCCGGCTGTCATGAGCTGTCACCCATGCTGGGATAGACTTTGGTGATACAGTTGTCTTTGGGTCATGTCTGCTCCTGTAAGTAACCCCAATAAAACTCATTGGTTCATCAAGTTTGACTTTGGTGGTATCTGTACTTCATTCTGGTCTTGGTTCCCAGCCTGGAGTGTCTGTCACACAGAACACTTTGATCGTTTAAAGGCAACTTCCTGGAATGCCAGGAGGCTGTTCATGTAAGCTAACAAAGCCAAGTGTTCTCACTTCTATAAACAAGGTTGGTTGCCCCAGCTGCACTGAATGTGCTTGATCACATGTAGGTGGGAGGCACATAGGCAAGACGTATGTCAGGAAGTATGCTTGCCTCTAATTGGACAAAGGCAGAAATGGGTTTTGCCTTTATAAGCACCTAACATAATTTCCAGCCATTTTCTAGGAATTCAGGTATGGACCTGGCCAGTGTCCATTGCCCTGGCCAATATTTAATGACGTTTGCTTCAATGGCTCAAACATTGTGATAGTGGTCTTATTCTCAATCAATAGGATTAACGATAGGAAGTAGAAAGAAAGACAGGCCTGGTCTGACCTTCATGGTGAGGAAATGAACATTTTGTCATGTAGGCAGATGGACAAAGCTTACAAAGGAAGATGGGTGAGCCCCTCCTGGGAATGACTTCTGTAGTCTGTAAGTAAGGACGCTGGGAAATGTAGTCTTTCAGCAGGAAACTATCAAACACTGTCATGCTGAGGGTGCTACCCACCTGTGCTATTTATAACTCTGTGAGGGGGCAGTGCATATGTAGACAAGCCTTGGCTGGATGCACTGTGACTGTTGCTTCCCTAGCTTGTAGAGCCTCCTGTACTGTGCCTCCTACTTGCAAGTGTCTCCAGTCATGGTGGGGAGGGGCACTATGGATCAGCACTGTGAAAGGTGAGCTCTTCAGACACTTTAATATACTCCTGCCTTTAGTGTAGTTACTATGGAGACCCCATCCTGGGCTTGGGCCAGCAGTGGTAGCCCTTCCTCTGACTTGGGTACCTTGACTCTGGCCCCTGTTGTAGGAATTTTTGTCATGTAGATAGCATGAATGGGTACATTTTGTGCTTCTGGAACCTGGGTATAGAGTGGAGGCATACTTGGCAATGGTAAACCCACAAACCTAGTCTTTTTGTTGATAATTCCAGTTTCATCAAGGCTACAGGACAAATCTTTGCCCATCCTATCTGTATACTAGACTCATTTTTAAAATTATTTATTTATTTATTTATTTATTTGGTTTTTTGAGACAGGGCTTCTCTGTGTAGCTTTGGAGCGTATCCTGGCACTTATTCTGGAGACCAGGCTGGCCTCAAACTCAGAGATCTGCCTGGTTCTAACTCCCAGGTACTGGGATTAAAGGCGTGTGCCACCAACGCCTGGCCACATTTTTTTTTTAAGATTTTATTTATTATGTATATAACATTCTGCTTCCATGTATATCTGCACACCAGAAGAGGGCACCAGATCTCATAACAGATGGTTCTGAGCCACCATGTGGTTGCCGGGAATTGAACTCAGGACCTCTGGAAGAGCAGCCAGTGTTCTTAACCTCTGAGCCATCTCTCCAGCCCCGCCCGGCCACATTTTTTAATTTAAAAATTATTTTGCCTGATGGTGATGGCACACACTTTTATTTTTTTAGTATTTATTTATTTGGTTGGTTTTTAGAGACAGGGTTTCTCTGTGGCTTTTGGAGGCTGCCCTGGAACTAGCTCTTGTAGACCAGGTTGGTCTCAAACTCACAGAGATCTGCCTGCTTCTGCCTCCCAAGTGCTGGGATTAAAGTTGTCCACCACCTACACCCAGCTTGGCACACCCTTTTAATCCCAGTGCTCCAGAAGCAGAGGCAGGAGGATCTCTGTGAGTTCAGAGGCCTGCCAGGTATACAGAGTGAGTCCAGGACAGCCAGGGGTACACAGATAAACCCTGTCTCAAAAAAAAAAAACCCAAAATTATTTGGTTATTTTATGTTGTTTTTTTTTTTTTCCAGAGCTGAGGACCAAACCCAGGGCCTTGTGCTTTCCAGGCAAGCGCTCTACCACTGAGCTAAATCCCCAACCCCTGATTATTGTATGTATAGGTGTGTTTTACCTGCATGTTTATAAGTACCTTATGTCTAGGTCTGCTGTCCACTGAGGTCAGAGGTCAGAAGATGGTATATTGGAGTTAAAGACAGTTATGACCTACCATGTGGGTACTGGAATCTGCAAGAGCAAAAAGTGTTCTTATTTATTAGTTTGTTTGTTTAGTTTGAGATTGTCTCTCTACATAGCTCTGGTTGTCCTGGAAATTACTATGTAAATCAGGCTAGCCTCGAATTCACAGAGATCTCCCTGCCTCTGTCTCCAGAGTGCTGGAATTAAAGACATGTACTAGCATGCCTGGCTGCTCTTTTTATTTTTAATTCTAAAGTTCTCATTTATTGTGAGAAGGAGAATGCCACAACATGTGTGTGGGGTCAGCCAATTGGTTCTTCCCTGTGTTTGTCTGAGTTCCAAGAATGGACCTCAGATGGCTAGGCTTACCCAACAGGTATCTTTACTTGCTGAGCCATTTTGTGGGCCCTAGACATCTGTCTTTACAGAGTACCTGCTGTGGGAAAGGAGGGCCAAATAGAGAGAGTGGTACACAGACTACTGTGTCTTCTCCCTCCCAGACTGACACTTTCTGGCTGTGTATGTAGGTAGAATAAATAGGTCCTTAAGATACAAGATACTGGGGCTGGAGAGATGGCTCAGAGGTTAAGAGCACCGACTGCTCTTCCAGAGGTCCTGAGTTCAATTCCCAGTAACCAACCACATGGTGTCTCACAACCATCCGTTATGAGATCTGGTGCCCTCTTCTGGTGTGCAGATAGACATGGAAGCAGAATGTTGTATACATAATAAATAAAATCTAAAAAAAAAAAAAAAAAGATACAAGATACCTAGAACAACACACATATATATCAATCCTGTCCGCTCCACTCCTCTTGCTCCCTTGGGTGCCCTTAGTCATGAGAAGACCCCAGGAAGAGTAATTGCCCCGCCAGTGCAATAGCGATGTTATTTTCAAGACCCTGTGGGCTGTGATCCCACCAAGTGGGTGCTGCCAGCATTATTTTCACCCTAGCTCCACCTCTCACAAACCTGGCTTCCTGGCAGTCAGGACCTGTACTCTGGAGGCTGGCAGTGTGAACACACACATGGAGGGAATGAGGAAACCTCAGCCGGATGTGGGCTCCCCTTCATAGATATTGCAAATCTTTCTTCTCTTTACATTGTTCTGGACACTGTCCCTAGGTGGTGTCAGTCTGAAACCAAAATTTGTTTCTGCAACCAACCCAGCAGGCCACACTCACACCCTTAGGCATTAGTTATTTTTCCTCTCTCTTCTGAAACCTCGGGGGACCCCAGGGTTGCAAATTTGGCAGCTGCGATGCCCAAGACTCTTTGCAACCAATGTGCCATGTCGTATGAGAGCCTCTGTCATATAGAGCATGTGGCATTAACCAGTTTTGTGGGAACACATGCCTACCTATGATGGTATGTGACTTATACCTGGTATTAGTGGCCATGTTATCACTAGTACTAGTGTATGTGGCTACAAACAGTTGGGAGTCTTTTTGTCTGAGGATGCATGTGCCCAGTATATGTACAGCTATGCATTATTGTGTGGACAGACTGTTATGGATGGGTCATGGCAAGCACTGAGCATGATGGGGTGGGTAACTGGGGTTGAGAGTGGCCTGAGAGGCACAGGTGGGGGTTTGGGATGGTACAGGCAGATCCCTGGAAGCAAGCGTTTCTAGGAAGTGCATGGTCTGTGTCTGATGGGATGACGTCTTAAGCATGTTTAGACCTCAGTGAGGTCGGAGTAGAAGTCACATCAAGGGATGAGCCGGGTGGTGCTGCACGCCTTTAATCCTAGCACTTAGGAGTCAGAGACAGGTGGATCTCCAGGAGTTCAAGGCCAGCCTGGTCTACAGAGTGAGTTCCAGGATAGCCAGGGCTACACAAAGAAGCCCTGTCTTGAAAAATAACAAAAAGAAAGAAAGAAAGTTATTTTGTTGTTGTATTTTGAGAGAGATGTCTAGCTCAGCTGGCCTTGAAGTTGCTGTGTAGCCAGAATTATCCTTGAGCTAATCTTCCTAACTCCATATCCCAAATCCTGGGATTACAGGCAGGTACCACTGCACCTAGCTCACAGAGGGCCATTCTTTTTTTTTAAGATTTTGTTTATTTATTATGTATACAATATTCTGTTTCCATGTATATTTGCACATCAGAAGAGGGCACCAGATCTCATAACGGATGGTTGTGAGCCACCATGTGGTTGCTGGGAATTGAACTCAGGACCTCTGGAAGAGCAGTCGGTGCTCTTAACCTCTGAGCCACCTCTCCAGCCCCACAGAGGGCCATTCTTGAAGCTACAATTATTACTGTCTGCTATCCTGACCCAGTTTCTCTCCTCCGGCTTATACCTGTGATCTGCAAGGCTTCTTATTTATTTCATATGTGTGTATGGATGATTTGCTTGCATGAATATCTGTGTACACAGAGCGTGTGGGAGTCCATTGGAACTGGAGTTACAGACTATTGTGAGCCACCATGATGGTGTTGGAAATTGAACTCAAGTCCTCTGGAAAACTGTCAGTGCTCTTCACCACTGAGCCCTCTCTTCAGTCCCAAGGATCCATCTTTACCAGCTGTATTACATGGGTACCTACCACAACAGAAAGGACATCTCCTGTATAGGTGCCAGATGTGTGCCCCAGGCTGCAGAAGTTCCCTTCCACACTGCAAATCCTGGTCTGCCTGCTTTACTTCCTGGGACCAATGCCTGGTTCTCCTGCAGCTTCAACCTAGGACATAGCCACCTGTGCAAGGAGATCTAATTGATATTTGCATGTCCTACAGAAAGTACTGCATCAGGCGCGGGAACTAATAGACAGTCTCCTGTCTCTGTGGGGAGTTTGCAGCAACCTATAAAGTAGACAGTTAGGGATTCAGGCAAGGAGTCTGGAAACAGGAGAAATGGAATTTCTAGTCAGCTTCCCAGAGTCCAGATACACAGGGTCACAAGGTGGCCTGCTTGAATTTGGAGTCAAGTAGTCACGCGTCAGAGGCTGTCTCTAGCCAGGCTAATGCTGACTCTCCCTGTAGGCAGAAACTGGCTGTATTGTCCTGGCACTGTGTGCCGTGAACAAAGTACCTCAAAGTATTATAATGGGAATTAGACCAAGTCAACAGCTTGGCTTGACTTAAGAGGGCCATAATGGTGCAAGGTGAGGCCAAGTAGGCATATGTGCGGGCAACAGGTAAAGGAAAAATTGGTTAGGCTCTGACAGGAGGGAGATATATAGACTATGTACTGTGTATCTCAGGAGTCCAGGTAAATTGAACTTACCACAGACAAGGAGCACTAATTACTCCTCTATCTACCTAGTCCATCCCCCACAGATACTGAGACTGAGGCTCAGTTTTTGAGGGAAGCCATGCTCAGAGTCCAGGATGTAGAATACTCAGAAGACTAAATAGCATCCTGGTGCAAGCCTAAGAGGCCTGTTCATGGGCAGAGTACCTGCTTTGGGGAACTGGTCAGCTCACAGGATCAGCTCTGTGGGAACTGAAAAGAAATTGGTCAATAGGGATATCCACCTATGTGCCTGATGTTGTACCTGCGTCCTCTGGGGCCCCGGGTCAGAACTGTAGAGTGGATGGGAATATGGGTTACTGTGAGGGATGTGACCTTAGGAGGACTCTCTCCTGGGGGTAGGCTGGGTGTAGCACAGCAGATCGGAAACATACATTCTTCAGTATGTTGTGCATCTTGTTTGCAGTAATACAGAGCCAGGGACTTGGTGGCCCATGTTTCCATGCTCCTGTCCTGGCTGGTTTTGTGTGTCAACTTGACACAAGTTAGAGTCATCAGAGTGGAAGGAGACTCTATTGAGGAAATGCCTCCATGAGATGCAGCTGTAAGGCATTTTCTCAATTGGTGATCAGTGGGGTGGGGGCCAGCCTATGGTGGATGGTGCCATCTGGGCCAGTAGTCCTGGATTCTGTAAGAAAGCAGGCTGAGCAAGCCATGGGAAAGAGGACAGCAAGCAGCACCCAACCATGGCCTCTGTATTAGCTCCTGCCTCCACGACCCTGCCCTGTTGGAGTTCCTGTCCTGACATCCTTCAGTGATGAACAGCAATGTAGAAGTGTATGGCAAATAAACCCTTTTCTTTCCAACTTGCATTTCTTTTTTTTCTTTTTTTTTCTTTTTTTTTGGTTTTTGAGACAGGGTTTCTCTGTGGTTTTGGAGGCTGTCCTGGAACTCGCTCTGTAGACCAGGCTGGCCTTGAACTCACAGAGCTCCACCTGCCTCTGCCTCCCAAGTGCTGGGACTAAAGGTGTGCATCACCAACGCCTGGCTCAGTACACATGCTATTTTTAACAATGAATTTGCAAGGTTTCTGCACATTTCCTAATTATTTTTCTTTTAGACAGGGTCTTATTATGTAGTTCAGGCTGGCCTTGAACTCATGGTGCTCCTCCTTCTACACTGAGTTTTACGATTACAAGGCTTTGGTACCAGGCCTAGCTCTAACAACTGGTTCTTGCAAACCTCATACCACGGAGTAATTGTTAGAGGCAGGTGAATGGTCTGTGAAAGGTTAGGATGAAGGTACATTACATTATCTGTAAGCAGAGTTTTCCTGTCCCACAGCCATTCTCAAATAATCACTCAGAGGCTTAGTATTACTTATAAATGCTCAGCTGATAGCTTAGGCTTATTATTAACTATTACAACTGAAATTAACCTATTTCTATTAATCTACATCTTGCCACGTGGCTTCATGACTTTACCTGTCCTCTAGTACATCTTGCTCCCCTGGGACTGGCTGGCATCTCTCTGACTCCATCCACCCTTCTTTCTCTCTGTATTTTTTAAAATATTTATTTAACTTTTATTTTATGTGCATTGGTGTAAGGATACCAGATCCCCTGGAACTGGAGTTATAGACAGGTATGAGCTGCCATGTGGGTGCTGGGAATAGAACCCAGGTCCTCTGGAAGAGCAGCCACTGCTCTTAACCACTGAGCCATCTCTCCGGCCCCTCTCTCTGTATTTTCAGTTTGGCTTTCCCGCCTAGCCTTAGTCTGCCTTGCTAGAGGCCAGGTCAGTTTGTTAATTAAACCAATCACAGCAACATATATTCATTCACACAGTATAAAGGAATATCCCACTGTTGTTGAATATTATTTTAAGGTGTGTTACATTTGTTTATGTTGCATTTAGCTCTGTGAAGCTGTGATTCTTTGTCTGCCTAAAACACCTGATGATCTAACAAAGAGCTGAACTGCCGATAGCAAGGCAGGAGAAAGGATGGGGAGGCTGGCAGGCAGAGAGAATAAATAATGGAGAAATCTGGGATGAAAAGAAGGAGAAAGATAGAACAAGGTCCAGCCAGCCAGCCTGCCACCAGCCAGCCACCCAGCCAGCCACCCAGCCTGCCACCCAGCCTGCCACCCAGCCAGCCATGGAGTAAGAATGAAAATAAGATATACAGAAGTGCCGTGGTGGTGGCTCACACCTTTAATCCTAGCACTTGGTAGGCAGAGACAGGAGGATCTCTGTGAGTTCAAGGCTAGCCTGGTCTACAAAGTGAGTTCCAGGACAACCAGGGCTGTTAAACAGAGAAACCCTGTCTTGAAAAACCAAATACACATACACACACACATACACACACACACACACACACACACACACACACACGAGAAAAGCCCAGAGCAAAAAGTAGTCAAGATAAATTAAGAAAAGCTGGCTAGCCAGGTGGTGGTGGCACACCCCTTTAGTCCCAGCACTCGGGAGGCAGAGGCAGAGGCAGACTGATCTCTGTGAATTTGAGACTAGCCTGGTCTACAAGAGCTAGTTCCAGGACAGCCTCCAAAGCCACAGAGAAACCCTGTCTGGAACCCGCACCCCCCCAAAAAAAAAAGAAAAGAAAAGCTGGCTAGCAATAAGCCAGGCTAAGGCTGGGCATTCATTTTAAGAATAAGACTCCATGTGTGATTTACTTGGGAGCTGGGTGGTAGGCTCCCAAAAGAGCCTAAAGTACAAAAGAGCCAAAACATGGAAAACAAACAAGTACATTCCACAGCAGTTATCAGTCAAGGCTC